>NC_045600.1:144011341-144328403 GCF_009762305.2 Zalophus californianus
GCTTTTCTTCACTAGGGCCCATTTCTCAGTTCTCACCAAGATGTGTCCTTTAGGTATTACTAGATTTGAGAACTGGGCCAACTCTAGGAATGCTTTACCATCTGGTGGTAATGTGGATGCTCATTGTCGAGAGAGACAGCATGGCTCAAGCTTTGCTTGTGGGTGGCCCTAGTTCTCCCCTTACTAGCTGGCTAACTGGTGAGATTCCTTGCATTTTTTTCCTTCCAGTTTGCTCACTTGCAAAAATAAGAATGTGGAGATGGGTCATCTATAAACCCTCCTGCACAGAGGTGCTAGCCTTACACTAAGGGCCCCATGGAAGACAGTGTCCTACACAACCTTCGAGTTGCTCAGAATTCACTAATTGGGCACAGCGTTCTACCTACTGAGTACTAAAGACTCCACAAAGTGGCTGGATGTCTTAGCTTTTAACTCTTTCTACTTTAGGACAAAAACATATGGACTGTAAAAGGTAGAAAACAATAGTTTTGTGCCACTGAGATTGTGTTTGGAAATGCAGTGTGGAGAATTAAGAAAATATTCAGACAACTCAATTTCAACTTTCTTCCAATTTTCTTGGTAATTCTTGTTAGCTGCATATTTACCATTATTTCCCATTTCTTTGCTATGGAGAGGGGAATGTGAACTTTATACCCAAATATGAATCTTTCATTAAAGAAGTCAAATTTGGAATAGTTCTTCCCATTTCTGATGGGCAATATGAGACTTTATTAGTGTCGCTGGGAAATGTAAGGGGAACTTTTTGGGAAATAATTGAGCAATAGTATTGAGTCTTAAAAATGTTCCTATCTTTTGATCCTGTAAGTTCTCATCTATTTTTTTAATAATTTTTTATTGTTATGTTAATCACCGTACATGACATCATTAGTTCTTGATGCAGTGTTCCATGATTCATTGTTTGTGCATAACACCCAGTGCTCCACGCAGAACGTGCCCTCTTTAATACCCATCACCAGGCTAACCCATCCCCCCACCCCTCCCCTCTAGAACCCTCAGTTTGTTTTTCAGAGTCCATCGTCTCTCATGGTTCGTCTCCACCTCCGATCTACTCCCCTTCATTCTTCCCCTCCTGCTATCTTCTTCTTCTTCTTTTTTTTTCTTAACATATATTGCATTATTTGTTTCAGAAGTACAGATCTGTGATTCAACAGTCCTGCACAATTCACAGCGCTCACCGTAGCACATACCCTCCCCAATGTCTGTCACCCGGCCACCCCATCCCTCCCACCCCCCACCACTCCCGCAACCCTCAGTTTGTTTCCTAAGATTAAGAATTCCTCCTATCAGTGAGGTCATATGATACATGTCTTTCTCTGATTGACTTATTTCACTCAGCATAACACCCTCCAGTTCCATCCACGTCGTTGCAAATGGCAAGATCTCATTCCTTTTGATGGCTGCATAATATTCCATTGTGTATATATACCACTGCTTCTTTATCCATTCATCTGTCGACGGACATCTTGGCTCTTTCCACAGTTTGGCTATTGTTGTAAGTCCTCATCTATTGATCTATTTTAAGGACATAGTCATTAATGCTGACAAACTTATGCAGAAATAGATACATTTGTGCATTATTTACATAGATATTGGGGAAATCTTTAACAGCAAGGAAATTCCTAAAACATTATGGTATTTCTACTCAGTGAATATCATGGTATGAAGATGTATAAAACCACCAAAACGTTTTTCATGCAACAAATGACAACCAGCAAACTACAAAAATTGAGTGCACTTGACTTGTAACTGTACAAAAGGAAACCTGCTACCAGTTGATGTGCATTCAGTGATCTGCTACGTGCTTTCTAATTATCCCATTAAATACTCGCAGCAACCCCGAGGCGGGTAACATTATTCCCATTTTCCAGTTGAAGAAACTGATGCTGAGAAAAATTGAGTGATTTGTTAAGTTCACAGAGAGAGGAAGTGGCAGAGCGTGGATTTGAACTCTGGTCGCTCGCTCTCTGATTCTAAAGCTTTGGTTATATGACCTCTTATAAATTACTTTATAATGTCACAAATACTGGGTGTTATACGAAGACAACGAATCATGGATCACTACATCAAAAACTAATGATGTATTGTATGGTGACTAACATAACATAATAAAATAAAATTAAAAAAATAAAATATTTTTATTCAAAAAATAAAAATAAAAATAAAATGTCACGAACATTATTAAAGCAAAATCTAAGGGGCTGTGCCTGAGCTCCTCCCCACTTGGCTGAAATGTCACTGAATTGCAAGTGTGGATGAATGGCTCAGGGTTTGGGGGACGCTCATGTTGCAATCCGAGGGCCCCCAGTCCTCTAAATGGGGAGAAGCCTTCCCCTGGCTCTTCTCCAAAAAGCAGTGGCATTCTGCCCCCAGGAAGGGACCGGGTGGCTTACACCATGACCACTGTGGGAACAAATTGCTAGTCTTTGGAGAGCTCTTGGCCTTGAAGGATCACTAGGGAAGGGAGCAGTTCCAGCTTGCACCCTTACACCAGAGCGCCTTGCCTCCTCTTTTGTTCCTTCCTTTTCTTACCATCTGCATGTGGATGTCATAAAAGTGTGCTGGGTCGCTGGGCTCTTGGAGAAGAGGAAGAGCGTGGTGGTATAATTGAGCTGTTACTCCCTGCCTCTCCGGCACACATTAGCTGAATAAAACATATAGTCAGGAAAACACAAAACAATAAAACTAAGCCCTTTGGTGCTCTCTTATTGGGTGTTACGCAACCCAGAAACCTCTGGCCATAAAATGGAGAATGAGAGAAACTTTACACTTGCAAGAACAAAGACACTCAGGCACTAGGTTGCAAATGGCTCACTAAGCCCGAGTCCTGTTCTCCGAGCACCTGGAAGCAGTTAGCTTTGAAAGAGGCGCAGGCTGCGGCTGAGGCGTTCACAGGCCCTCTGTGAGACCTTGTTAGGAACATGTATGGAAATGTGCTTTTCATTAGGAAAGCCATTGATCCTACCAACAAAGATACTTTTCTTTTCGATGATAAATTTATTAGCCACGGGCAGAGGGATCACTTGCAACCCTTCTTCTCTGGGGGTGGGGTGGGGGTGGGTGATGGGAGGACTCGGAGCACAGGACAGTCATATAGGTGCCAATGCCTCAAGGCTGTGATTTAAGAAAGTGGTCTCCTTTGACCAGTGGAAAATTGCAAACCAAACCTCAACACTTTCCTAGTTTGGTTAAGACCAAAATAGAACTGGAAGTTTTTATGGTGGGGGTCTTGCTAGGACTTGTTGAAAAGTAGGCCAGTGCAATTTGTCTATTTTGGGTTTCAGAAACATTTGTTCTTTCCACAAGAGGTATTTTTTAAATACCTTCAGGACTAAGAGTGCAGCCCCAAACAATTCATTATTATTTTTTTCTTTCCTAATTTTAAAGCAAGTGTTGAAGATGACGCTGACAATGGATAGTAAGTCCCACTTTGAGCCTCAGTGGCGTGCCCATCACTAGGGTTCAAACACGCCGCTGTTGGTCCAGGGACTACAGGGTGGGCCAGGGCGAACTGATGGGCGTGAGGCATCGAGGAGGCCCCTGGCACAGAATGCACCCTAAGGGAAGAGAATCAGATTTAAAGAAAGAGGACAGTCTTGGCCAAGTAACAAAAACTGAGTCGTCACTGAGGAAGGACCATTCTGAGTCAAGCCTGCTGTATTTTTACTTAGACTTGTCCCCCAGCCTCTGCTGGATTCACTCAACGGAGTGCTGGGTGGCATGTGGAGTGCTGGTTCAATCCAAACTCCACAAGACACTGGGGCATAAACAGATACAAGCATGCAGCACAGTCGGCGGGGAGCAAACGTTCTTCTTCATGGGTGCTGGTGCATCTGGGTACACTCAGCAGATGGCACATGGTGACATATGGGATATTCTGTAAATATGTGTGTGAAATTTCCAGGGTTTCCCCAGATTATTTGGGCATGTTTGGGTGTGCGAATGTATGTATGATGTTTGTGGGGGCAGGGTGGATAGACCACTGTGGTTACAACCCTGCGCTAGTGGGGCGGGGCGTGGAAGAGGGAAGAACCACAGAGTGTATTTTCTTTCTTTAACATTAGTGTTATTTAGAATCGTAGGCACTTGGAAAAGAGATGTATGGGTATTTCACCAAGGTGTCAAAATAATTTAAGCATGGATAAATAGGCTGTGGTCTTTGTTGAACCTGTTCTGATGGGTTTATCTCATTGCTGAACTTCACATTTTAAGATATTGCTTGCACACAGGCATCTGATGTACCCACAATCCCCAAATGGTTTTAAAGGATTTGCTTCTCCACAGTCCTGTGCCGCAGGAATGTGTGGGAAATGTCTGTCCCGTAAGAAGGATCGAGGTATTTGAACTATTATATCACATAGAGAGATGGCTGGTGTCACCTCCTGACTTCCATTTCACACACACGGAGGTCATGAATTATGTTTCCTATGTGGTACCTGATCATGTAGGGTGAGTTGTCACTTTGTAATACTCTTTGAAGTCATTTCTCCTGATTTCCTCCCCCATCCACTCTGAATGAAAGGAGACACAGTTGGCCTTCTTGTGCAGGTCAGTGACGTGTTTCTAGAGGTCATTTCTCCTTAGTGCTTGGACAAACTGTCTGTTACTGCAACAACACGCTGCTCCGTAGAAATGGTCTTGCAGCACAGGCAGGCAGTGGCAGTGCAAACCGCTGGCCAGGTTTTTTTTTTTTTTCCTTATTCTCGAGATCCTAAACTCCTGAGTCCCTAATCTGTATTATACGTTTTGTAAGCCTCCCCCAGTATAGGCCTAAGTGCATCATTTTCACACGGAAAAATTTGTTTTTATCTGTAAATATTTTCCAACCTCATCCATCCCCAACCATCTATCCACCCATCCATCCATCCATCCATCCATCCATCCACCCATGCATCCATCCATCCATCCATCCATCCATCCACCCATGCATCCGTCCATCCATCTGTCAATCCATCCATCCATCCATCCATCCACCCGTGCATCTACTCACCCATCCATCATCCACCTGTGCATCCATCCATCCATCCATCCATCCTTCAATCCATATGTGCTTTCTAACTTCCTTCAATAATTGATGAGCTACCATGAACTGGTATTTTAGGATTATCATCCTGTCTTTACTACTGTCCCCCCAGGATTATGGAGATATAATTGATATATAGTGTAAGTTTAGGTTTGAGGTGTATGTACACTGTGATGATTTGACACATATTGTGAAACAGTGACTACAATAAGATTAGTTAACACCTCTGTCACCTCACTTAATTAATTACCTTTTTAAAAAATGATGAGAACATTTAGAATCTACTCTCTTAGCAACTTTCAAGTACATTAATACAGGGCTGTTAACTACGTCACCATGCTGTACTCTACTGTTTTTTTTCCTACTTGAAATGAGAATCCAAGTCTGTGAAATACAACTGATGATGTTGCCTGGGTGAACTTTATGAAGCCGGATGAAATAATTGCTCACATTCTGCCTTCTTGGACTTGGAGAGCAGATTATGCATGGTGTACCTCCTCTCCCGTCCCTCCTGGCCTCATACATTGAGGCATTATGGACAAAGCTCTGAATGGTAAAAGGTCTGCATATGGTTATACTTCATGGGAGTTTACAGGGATAAATATTGAAGACCGTAAGAGATACAGTCTTACAGATATGTAAGAGATGTCTTTATATCTAATGAGAGTGGATAGGAGAATCAAAGCTCAGAATATATTCATGGAGGCCTATGGAACTACAAGGCACTCATCCATGTGACAAGTAGCAGGTGTTTCCACGTGCTGGAAACCTGGGGCCGGTGCTGAGCAGGAGGGTATGAGCCCTTTTGAGCACGTGACCCATCTTGTCTCATTTAGTCTTCATGAGTCAACGTGCCATTCTCATTCCATTTTTCAGAAGGGAACCCAAAGCTTTGGGACTTAAGCAATTTGACCAAAATTACACAGGAAATGGTAGAGTGGAGGTTCAACCCCAGTCAGATTTCAAAACCTGTAAATATTAAAATTGGCCAACTCAGAGAACTATGAAACTTCAAATGCCAAAAAGCCCTTTTCAACTTGTGGAAAACTCCTGTCTGTGTATGACTGCTCTTACAGGAGAGTGGTTCCAAAGGCTAGACTGCTAATCCAGTTTTGACATGGCGAGGCACGACCCGGGCATGGGCCATGGAAGTTTGGCCTCCTTGGGCTTGAGGCAAAGTGGTCCCATCCCACCAGGGTAATGGAGGGTTTGACTCCTAAACGTGGCCTGTGCTTGGTTTATCCTCAGCAGAATGCAGCGTCTTAGGCATGAGTTGTGCCCCTGAGAGCTGTTCCATTTAGATACCAGTCAACTTTGATCTTCAGGACTGGGTCTTCTCCCTTTCTAGGCACTTCCTGGCAAGCTGTAGATCTTCTTTGTATCACTCAGCCTATGTAGATTTAGTTTACTTTGTATTATTCTTTGTTTAATAACTGCCTTCTCTGCTAAATTTCTTGAAGGCAAAGATCACATTTTTTATTTATTTATTTTTTTAATTTTTGTTATGTTAATCCCCATACACTACATCATTAGTTTTTGATGTAGTGTTCCATGATTCACTGTTTGCAAATAACACCCAGTGCTCCATGCAGAATGTGCCCTCTTTAATACCCATCACCGGGCTAACCCATCCCCCCACCCACCTCCCCTCTAGAACCCTCAGTTTGTTTTTCAGAGTCCATCGTCTCTCATGGTTCGTCTCCCCCTCCGACTTACTCCCCTTCATTCTTCCCTCCTGCTATCTTCTTCTTCTTCTTCTTCTTCTTCTTCTTTTCTTCTTCTTCTTCTTTTTTAACGTATATTGTATTATTTGTTTCAGAGGTACAGATCTGTGATTCAACAGTCTTGCAGAATTCACAGCGCTCTGAATTCTGCAAGATCACATTTTTTATATTACATGCTGATCATGGTGCTAGGCACAGACACCAGTGAGCAAAAGCCAGCATGGTCTTCAGCTCTGATGGAATTTACAGGGGCAGTGGGAAACACAGATACTAATCAAATAATCACAGTAGGAATGTGAAATTTTAGCTGTGACAAGAGCTGTGAAGGGGGCTTCTGCTTCTAGCTCCACAGTGAATGAAATACTCCAAAAGCCTCTATTGTCAAAATATAGCTAGATGGCCATGAGTTACAGCAAGCATAACTTTAAAGACTGCTAGGCCAGAAATAAAACCAAGGAACATTGCCAAAGGCAATACAGATTTGGAAAGCTGTGTTGCTTGAAAAAAAAATATTGCTATTTAGTTAATTGATCAAATGTAGTTGTGTTACTTTCTTTGATTTTTTCCCCCACTTGTTTGAAAGGTATAATCTTATAAATGATGTTGGGGTTTAGGATTCTTTTTTGCCTCATATGTTTTGAGGCCCTTTTACTTGGTGCATGTAAATGGTAAAATCTTTCTGGTGGGTTGATTCTTTTCTCATTATGGAATGCTCCCTCTTTATTTCTAATCATGCTTCCTGCCTTAAAGTCTACGTGGTCTGATATTAATATAGCTGTGAGAGCCTCATATGGGCTAATATTTGCATGCTTTATGTTTTTATATCCTTTACTTTTAACCTTTTGTAACTGTATTTTAAAGTCCCTTAGAAGCAGCACATAATTTTTTTTTTAAACTGGTCTGGAAATATTTGTCTTTTAAAAAAATAGACTTTATTTTTCAGAGCATTTTCAGGTTCACGGCAAAACTGAGCAGAACTATAGAGATTTCCCACATAGTCTCTGTTCCCATACACCACAGCCTTCCCTACTACAAGCATTCCCCACCAGCGGGTACATTTGCTACAAATGATGAAACTACGTTGAAACGTCTTTATCACCCAAGCCCATAGAGCCTACCGCTAGGGCTCACGCATAGTGTTGTGCATTCTGTGGATTTGGACAAATGTGTAATGACATGTGTCTGCTATTATAGTATCACATTGATCAATTTTACTGCCCTTAAAAACCCTCTGCACTCCCTCACTCAATCTCCCCTCCCCTCAAACCCCTGCCAACCACTGATTTCAGTAAAGCTTGGGGAAAAAAGCCAACAATAAAAATACATAACCAAATGAAAAAATAACAATAAAAATAAAAAATAGAGAAAAAAAGGAGCTATCAAGCCACAAAAAGACACAGAGAAACCTTAAATGCATATTATGAAGTGGAAGAAGCCACTTTGAAAAGGCTCCATATGCATGGTGCCAATTACAGAACAATCTAGAAAAGACAAAACGGTGGTAATGACACAGGTCAGTACACAGGACAGCTACAAAAATCAGGACATTTACATCACAGGAAATAGCCATTCCTACAATCCAATCATCAGATTCCCTACGGTTCCATCAATTATCTCATTTAGCTCCCTTATAATAAAAGATTCCAGTCCAGAATTATGTTGTATGTTTACTTGTTATGCCTCCTTAGTTTCCTCTGGAGCAGGTCCTCAGCATTTCCTGACACATTTGCACTTATGTAAAGTTTCTTCATGAGACTCAGGTTGTGCTCTTTGGATAGGAATGTGGTAACAGTTACGCAGTGCTCACTTCACTGCATCCTATCAGGCGGTGCCCCACTGGAATCCATCCCATGGCTGATGATGTTTACTTTAGTCACTTAATAAAGGTGGTGGCAGCTGGAATTTTAGACTGAAAAGTTATTCTTTTACTCTTTGTAATTCATAAGTATTCTGAGGGGTGGTCCTTGGAAGCTATGCTTCATTGCTTTGCAAACTCAGTTCATTCAATGACACATTTATATCGGCATAGGCTCACGGCTTTTTATTTTATTCAGTTGGTTGTAATCATTACTATTGTTGCTTATTGTGATGCCCAAAGGTTGTCATCATGGGGCAGTAGGAGCCCCTTCAACCTGGGTCCTGTGCCATTCAGTGAGTACGTCCTACTTCCTAGCATAACAACATGCTCCAGGCTCATGGTATCTCTCCTGCCTTGGTCATGAAACCAGTCATTTCTCCAAGGAAACTTGGCTCCTGGGGTTTCAGGTAGGGGTTCTAGATGCAGATATAGATCTACAGATCTATGGATCTGTAAGCATTTACATTTGTATTTATTTCTCTGCCTATTTACATGCATTGAAAAGCATGAGTTCACACCTACACCTTCAATTCCAACCCCAAACAACATTAGAGGATTTCTTCCAGGTTTTTTTTTCCATTTTATTCACTCATTTGTTTGTTTATTTATTTAAAGTACAGTTAACACACAGTGTTACTCATTATAGTTTTTTCTCCTCTCATACTTACAAGTTCCTTTCCCGATGTGAGAAACCGGGCTCCCATTAATCCTCGACATATGTACTTACTTGACGAATGCCTCTGTGTGTAGCTAGCCTCCCACCACCACCAGGAACCTGTTCCCTACCCAGGTGTTCTCTTTGTTTCTGTCCCTCCGTTCTCTGTTCTCACACATGGTGCTGGGCTGACCCCACCCCTCAGGTGGGTGCCCTCTCACTCTGCCAGGGCCCCCAAACTGCACCAGGTTGTGCTCTGATGTGGATGTTCTTCTTGGCCCTTCAGTTTTGTTGTTCCTTGTTTTGAAAGCTAATCCTGAGAAGTAATTTAGTTTTAGTTTGGTCTCATTTGTATGGTTCACACTTTCCTTCTATCTGTTGAATGGTCTTGATGTGTTTCTGCTGCCCTCCATGATCCCCATCTCCCTGGACCCCTTGGCTCCTGGCATAACACCATCTCATATTGGCTTCAAGGAGGCTCCAGGTTGGTTGTGTTATGGAGGATACCACAGACCCAGACACATAGCCAGGCATTTCTGTCTCTCTTCATTGTGCCCAGACCTCTGTGACTCTACTACGTCCTAGGCAATAACAGCTTTGGGGGTAAAGCCACTTGCCACTTTTTCCAGCCTCCTTTGGAGTGTGGTGGGGAGCCCTTCACTTCACACAGTCCCTTGACTCTTTCTTATCTCATTTCTTATGGCAGGTTTTATCCCTGTCACCCCCACGGGGGCTGAGCTCTCAGACACCTCCCTCTTCCTTTGGGTCCCAGACCTTGAAGTTCCCCCATTCCGGTTCATTACTTTGGGATTGTGTTTCACTTCTGGGCCATGCAGATTTTTGTTTCATTTTGACCTGAGTGACATCATCTGGCTCACCTATTTCTCTACTTTATCACCAGGAAGTGTTTTGAGTTGAACAAGTGTGTTGAAGTACTTCTCCAGCACTAATCACTGTCATCCTGGTCCCAAGTCCTTATGTTGGTTTCTATTCATACTTGACCTTTAATTGATTTAAAAAAAAATGTATCCCTACTCCACACTTAAAGAATAATCATTTCTGGGAAATGGGCCAACCATTTGGACAGTGACAGCTGAGCAGTGTGCCTCATAGGATTACCATGGAGGTTCAAATTGTGAGAGGGAGGCTAGCTTGTAAATTCTCTCTGCGGCAAGCCTGCAGGGCAGAGCTGAATGTGCAGATGGGGCTCATGTGGCCTCAGCTGTGGGAAGAAAAAATAAGTATCAAAACCTGACTTGTGTCTGCTATTGTCTTGGAGGACAGGTTGGGAACCTGTGGTTTGTCTGACAAAGTGGCGATAATCAGACCTGGCCATGTTCTTGGGCCTTCTGCGTCTTCCCGTTCATTTCTCCTAGTTTCTGAATTTATTGTGTTTGGAAACCTGTGGGCTAGTGGATTGCTGTTCAGAGATATTCATGTCTCCCATGGCTGCCCCCTCCTCTCCGTCTCCAGGGGTGAAGTGTGCTTCTCTGCCCATTTCATGCTGGGTGTGGCTGTCACTTTTCTGAGCCAGTGGCATGTTAGTGGGCTTGCTGTGCCAAACATTTAAAATGCACTTTTGCAGTGGGCTTGCTTTCTGGTATGTCTCTTTCACTATAAGCAGAACAAGCCTGGGCTAGCCCACTGGTGAGGAGAGGAGAACATGTGGCGTAGAGCAATACCAGCCCAACACCCCAGCTGAGCTGAGCCTACATTAATAATCCCCAGCTGATCTGCACTTGTGTGAGGGGGCTTACTGAGACCAGGAGAGCCACCTGGCTGAGACCAGACTACATCAGTTGACTTTTGGTTGATCCACATATGTGAGTTACATAGATACATACTTTTCTATGCCACTGAGATTTTGTGGTTGCTTGTTACATAAAAATTAACTGAAATCATTAAGGCAGATGAAGGGTAGCACATATGCCACCCCAAAATATGCCACTTTGGCATAAGGATTATTTTGAACTGAGGGTAATTGAGAAGAAGCAGATAAAAGAAAAGTTCCCTGCCCTCTTCCTGTTTTCCTTGAAGCAGGACATAAATTGATGAAGGTGTCTCTCCTCTCCTCTCAATCAGGAAAGATAAAAGTTAATCACCAGCGACAACTACAGACCCTATCAGCCTGGAGATGGCACCAGAGGAATCCACATAATAAATTTTGCTCACCAGCCTGTATCTCCACACTTGGAAGCCTAAAACTGCTTTCCTTTTTCCTGTCGCTTCTCCACAGATGTACCGGTCTTGGGTGAAGATGTTATAAAAGCCAGAGTTCTCAGCTGCCGCTTTGAGTTACTCATTTGTCCGTGGGTGTCTCCCATGTGTGCAGGAGGCATACATATCAATAGACTTCTGTTTGTCTCTTGTTCATCTTTTATTACAGAGATCTCAGCCAAGAATTCAGAAGGGGAGGGAGGAAATTAGTTTTCCTTCCCTACACAAATGACACATCTTCTATCACTGCCATTACTCATCAGGACCTGGCATCCCACATTGGGTGCCCAGTGTTTTCTTCCCCTTATCTTTGAATATCTTAGTTCTCACTACCATTATTTCATCTCAAAATCTTTTTCTGTTTCCTATTCAGGACTCCTGCTTTGTATCTCCATGACTAATTAGAACTAGGGTCTTGCCTTGTCTCTTTCACTTTTCCTCCTCTGAATTAGGGCTATGCTCAACCCTAAGTCCATTGACTGAGACCTATATCTGTTGATATTTAATTTTGCACATACTTGAACATCTTTTGGGATACCTTGCTTCTGGGCTCTACCCATCTGTCATCATAGGATTTTTCCTCCTGTACCACTAAATGCCAACCCCCTTTTAAACTGCTTCCTGGACCTTTATTTTATTATTTTTTGCTTGCCATGCTTTTAAATATTGTGATTTTTCTCACTAACTGTCACAGTAATATTTGGAACATGAAGAGAACAATCAGAGTTGTGCCTGGGATTACTCCTGTTAATATTGTGATGTGTTCTATTCCAGTGCCAAGGTGAGTCTAGGCATTGGCCATGCCTCTGCTTTTCTTCTCCATTCTGTTGTAAGTACTTGGCCATGATCTATCCCATTGTGAGGGATAGATTTTGGATAGATTGTGTACCTCCACAATTAGGTAGTGTGGATTTATGGTGGGTAGATTTGGATGAGGTGGGTGGGTGGGGATTATGGAGTGAAAACAGAAGCCATCACTTTTTCAGAGTTGATACAGAGAAGCAAGAGGGATGAGACTGAGCTATCTGGCTGTCCAGACACGCACCAGTTATGCGGCACATTACTTAGCTGGGGTTTCTATAACTGGATTTTCATCTATTGGTCTCTCAAACAGAAGCCAGGATTTGTGCTCTTGGAGCGACTCACACCCTGTTGTTCTTTGGGCCCCCTTTTCATCTGGATGCTGTCCGTTCTCCTCTGTTCACACCATGTTCCTACAACAGAGCATATTGCCAGCCTCCTTTGATATCAATTATTCCTGCCTCCTTGACACCACCCTCCGTGAGCACAGCTTAGACGTGGGCTTTCTAAGGTCTCATCCACTACACCTTACAGAATGTCTCTTGGCAGTGAAACACTTCTGTTTGGGGCTGTATAAAAAGCATGGAGTCTATTCTTCTAACTTTGGACATCAGGGGTCACCTTCTTTCCAAGTTCCATGGGCATCTCCTATAGCTCTCTGCATGTTGTCTACAAAACCTCCAAATTTGATTTATGTATTCACTTCCTTTCAGGGCTGTCTAGCATTCACTGGCTGGGGATTTGACTTGGCAAACACTGAGAGGGAATGTGTGGCTATCTGCAGATAGTGATAAATGGTGTCCTCTCAATGGAAAATGTAAATTGGTGATGGATTACCCAATGGTTCTTGCTTACTTTAAATTGAAACATTCTACTGAACTTACCCCAACTGCAGAATTCTTATAAATAAACAAGCCTTCTTGGATTTTATGACTGTCGGCTCACTGCCAAGTGCAAACATCCCTAGTCTGCGGCATGAAAATCCAATGAAACAGAACAGGAAAGGTAGCCCAGAGAGAGAGAGTGCTAGAGAGAAGAGGGAGGGAGGGACACAATAGAGGGACTTTCCTGAAAGGTCTGTGGTTGATTTTGCAAAGTGCTGGGCATCCAGCAGCTGAGGGGTGGGCGGGGGTGGGGGGAGTCCTCTGTTAACCGCCTTGCCAAGAGCTGCAGAATCCCAAAGGTTGTGAGAGAGGGAGGTCCCTGCCCCTCACAGCTGGTGTTGGATGCTGTCACTCACCCATCTCTCTGCCACTTTTGAAGAATAGCAACTTTCTATTTTGAATATCAATGTGTGAAGTCAACTGTCCTCTAATCTATACCCACTGCTGGGACAGTTCCAGGGTTTTGGATTAAATACCCCAGTGCAAATCTCTTTAAACCTCCCTAAATAAGAAATTATGCGAGGCTCTGTCGTGGAAGATTCTGGCTCCCAGGGAATTAAAACCTTCAGCTCTGTTTGCTCTGTGGAGAACAAAGTGGCTCAGGAGTCTTCTTCCTAATTGGTTGATGTCGTTCCATCCTGCTGAGAAGTGGCAGCCTCACAGCCTCACACCCTTGCTGTAGTGCTCCGTGGCCACTGGCATCTGAACCAGGCCTGGGGGTTACTTATTTTCTGGTGTGCATTATTCATCGGAGGTTTGCACCAAAATTATCACAAAATGAAAGCTTCACTCCAAGCAGAGTCAAATAGGATTATTGGACACTTTAAGCTGCATTGCTTTACGGCCATTGTCACTTGCTCAGCAAAATTAAGTGTGTTTTTTATTTGTTGGATAGGATGCAAACATTTTCCCTCTGTTTTAGATTTGTTACGTATTTTCGCTCACAGACCTGGGAAAGATGAAAGATGCTGTTATGATCGGGGCTAGATGTTAGAGATCGGATGTGCCTAGGCACATGAAACCACTGCATAATGACATGGAGACATTTGGGGAAACATCACTGCATGTGTCTCTAGGTAAGGGTGCATATGTGCTGGGGTAGAAATTCTCCAAACCTCCCGGCAGTCATTTGCTTACAGTTTTCAAAGAGACTTGTCTTTGTACAAACCCCTGCAGAGACTGTAGTTTCTGTCTTCAACCCCCAGACCGTGGGGACGTTTTTACACGGGACTGAAATGGTCAGACTGCCATTTTAGAAACACCTCTGTGCTGATGTGGGAGGGAGGACCGAAGTGTGGAGCGGTGAGCTAAGGGAGAACAGGCATTCAGAAGGGCGTCTGGGTCCGGGGGCCGTGTCTCTGAGGGGAAAGGGCCTAGGCTTCCTGGTGGGAGGCGTAAGGGGGAAGGGTAAAAGGTAAAGGGTCAGTCTTGGTTTCCCTCCACTGAATGGAACAGAGAATGGGGGAGGCATGTGTCACACATCATTTTGGTGGAAGAGTCGACACGCTCACTCTGGCCAGTGTGAGAAGACAGGCAGAGAGGCTCTTTGGGAGGTGTAGACAGAGGCCCAGGGGCCGTGCACTGTCCTGGGGCTACATCAGTGGAGCTGTGACCTCCTCAGGCCTGAAGGAGATGGGTGAAGGGAGAAGTTGCTGGAATCCATGGGGTGGTCTGCTGGGAAGGTCTTTCTGGCGGGAGCCGGGACCCTCCGTAGAGGGACAGAGACAACTGGACACAGCCCACCCAGGTGGCCCCAGCAGAAGGCAGCTGAGGAATCAGCACCTTTCCCTCTCTCCTCTCTCTCCAGTTTTCTGCCAGGGCCCTCCCCTGGCCAGACAGTTGGAAGGCAGAGGCACGGAGCCTGTGGAAGCTCCGAGCAGGGGGAGGGTGAGAAGGGTCACCGATGGCTCCAGAGGGGTAGGCGGGAGACCTCCAGCCATGGGATTTCACCAAGGAGGTCTGTCGGGGTCTGGATGAATTTGGGGTGCCTATCCCACCGGACTGGTCCACAGCTCCGAAAGAGAGCTTGAGTTTGATTCACAGCTTGGGAGACATTGATCCAAATGCACATGAAGCATTAGCGCAAGGACTGATGGTGCGTGGCCACAGGAAGCCTCCACGCATGCCCTTGGTGTGACCGATGGGTGCTGCGGAGGGATGAGACGAGTGGTCGTCAGACCGTCCGGAGCTGTCAGGGCTCTGTCCCCACTGCAGGGGGTCCACCAGTGACAGGGGGAGAGCAGGGGGCTGCAGTCTGTGCGCTACTCTGGTACGAATTTGGTAGTGGAGGGAGGCAGGGAGGCTGAGGAGTAGCCACAGGGAAAGGGCGGGCTTGAGGGAAGGTGTTTCCCTGGGCATGGGAAGTAACCCCGCGTATTTATGGGGAATGTGAAGGAGTCAGTAGAGAGTCAGCTGAAGATAAGAGCAAGAGGGGGGAGGGGCTTGTTGGAGTGAAAGCTGAAAGGAGAGAAGGCAAATGAGATTGGTGGTGATGGTGGTGGTGTGGCTGCCGACAGTCATGAAGGAAAGGAGGGGCAGGAGAGGGGGGAGGAGGGGGGAGGAGGAGGGGGAGGAAGGAGGGGGAGTGGGAGGAGGGGGAGGAGAGGGAAAACAGAGGGGGAGGAGGGCCGGGGGAGGAGGGCCGAGGGAGGAGGGGGAGGAAGGAGGGGGGAGGAGGGGGAGGAAGGAGGGAAGACAGAGGGGGAGGAGGGGGGAGGGAGGAGGGGGGAGGAGGAAGGGGAGGAGGAGAGGAGACATGGGTCAGAGGCCAGGGGACCCCATCAGCCCAGGCCAGGGCAGCTCACTGTTTCGTGACACAGGGAAACAATAAAGATGGGGGTAGACGTGTTGCTTGAGGGGCAAGGGGAAAGAAATTCAGGAAGTTCTTATTAGACAGTTCACATTTCCTATCTAATATAGGAAAAGAGAGCACAATATTATTGTACCCATTTTACAACTAGGACACTGAGGTAGGTACGGAGTTTAAGGAATACAGGAGGAGGTGTGAAAGGAAACACAGCTTGATTCTGCGGGAACACGCGGCAACCACCCTCCCTGAGCCCCGGCAGGCACCTTGTCCCCACTGTGCCTGGACAGGCATCAGTCACTCCAGGGGCATTCAGGAAATCACCGGAAGCTAGGGACAGGTGTCCTGAAAGCTCTCAGCCTGCCCCATGCAAGGAGGTGGCCTCAGAAGGACCACAGGCTGCAGGTGGCAGGTTCATAGCGGTCTCTGGGTCACTTTGGGGTGGGTAACGGCAGGGAGGGGGTTCTTCATGTGCTCCTCACCTTCCTCCTCTCTGGCTCTACTCCTCCCTTCTCCTCTGCTTCCCTCTCTGGATCACTAAGCATGGCTTTCCTTCCCCCGGGCAGTTGAGGGTCCACTCGGACCCCTCAATCATCTTCGACTCCAAACATTTACCAAGACTTTTTCCCCAGGTGAACCCAGCTGTCCCCCTAAGACAAATGCTGGAGCCGGATGTTGCTTTACTGCAACACCACCCACCCCTCTTCGTTACACTTGTTTCCGCCCAGTCATTGAACGCACGGGGATTAGACAAATGAACTCCCAGATGTTGGCCTTGCATTTGGGACCTGGACTCTCCCCCATGGAACTCAGGCTCCAGGGCATGTTTGCAACAGGTCTTGGCCAAGGCCAGACGTCCTAGAAATGGGGATCTGTCACCTTTCTAAGACGTGCATGTTGTGTGTACCCCATGGTGACACAGCTCCTCAGTCTTCAGAAATTCCTCCAGCCTGGCAAAGGTGAGCCCAGGCTTTCACATCCCTACACGTTCTTCAAGCTGAACAGATAATATTTGCTTCATCCTACGGTGTAGGACACATTTCCCTCTGTGTGTCCCACTGATGACAGGCGAGACCATTCTAAGCAGTACACAGGTGAGTATCTTTTTAAACGAATGGTTATTTATTTTCATATTTACTTTCCATTTAAGAGAAATGATACCGGTTTCCACTTATGGCAGGAGGGATGTATAGTTTCTTTTTAGAATCATTGTATTTGACTAAGAAAAAATTAAGTGAATTCAAGGAGAGACCATCAGAGGGGTGTGGAGATTGCAAAGTCCTTGAGGTGGGAGGGAATGACAAAGTTTGGAGAGATCTGGTTTGTGATTGTGGGACGCGGCAATCTTCCCTGCCCTTCACTCGGCTCGCTAGGCACCGCCCACTGGTTGGCGACGGAAAGCCCAACCTTCTGAAGTATCACACACGATGCTTTAGCTACCTTTGGGGACAAACTGACCTTCCTTCTCAGGGATTTTACTCCATGACTCCCTGAGGGAGACAGGTAAGGAAAAAACAGAAGCTCATTGTCGGGTGTAGAAGGAGCGTTCCTCTTTCCTGCCTATACATGGAGGTGACTTGGACGGGCTACTTAGCTTCTCTGGGGGTCAGTTTCCCTTTCTGAAGAGTCCAACCAATGGGCTCCATGATCTCTGAGGCTCTCTCTGTCTTGCCTCCGTCTGACTCCGAACACAACTGCCTTTCCGGGTCTGGGCAGACACAGCCCAGAGGGGTAACGGGTTGGCCTGCCACTCCAGGTAGCATGCCGTGCTCGGGAAATCATGACTAGGAGATGCTTCGGAGACTGTGGGGCTTGGTTTGGGGTTATCTAACAGTGCAAGATCTCTGGGGAGTAGAGAGCTACCACATTTATGTTTTATGTCATTGCACCCCCTTTGGTGCTGGAGATCACAAACTATCCTCCAAATTCCACTTTCTCTTTTCCCTTGTGGCAGGTGTACAGCTGGGCCCATGGCTGTCCAGGCCAGGGCTGCACTCCCCAGAACCCCTTTTGCACCCAGGTGAGGCCTCTTGCTCCGTCTCTCTGGCTGCATGTGAGCGAAGGTGCTGTCTCACTTCTGGAGGGAGGGACGAGGACGGATGACTCTAAGCACCTTGGGCCCTGTGAGTGACAAGACGCCTGGGGAGGTGTGGCTGCGGGGGCAGAGCCGCCAGAAGTGCTCATCTGCAAGCGCTAAGTGAGAGAATGAAATTTTACTGTTCTCTAAGCCACTGAGTTTTGGGGATCTCCTCATTCCAGTAGCTTGTTCCCTCATAACGAATATACTTTCTCAACTCCCTTCAAATGTGCTCTTCACATGTGCACATCTCTTTTATTTTTAATTTTTTAAAGCAGACTTTCTTTTGGGGGCTGTTTAAGATCCACAGTGAAATTGAACAGAAAGTACAGGATTTCCCCAGATACACCCTCCCCTCCCCCACAGGCTCCCCCAACATCAACACCCCCACCAGAGTGGGACTTTTGTTACAGCGATGAGCCTGCCCTGGTACATCATTATCACCCGAGTCCACAGTTCACACAGGGGCTCAGTCTCACTGACATACATTCTATGAGTTTTCACAGATGCACAGTGATGTGTGTCCAATACGATCGTGTCCTACAGAAACGTTTCATTGCTCAAATCTTCCGTGCTCTGTTTATCCCTCTCATCTCTGTCAACTGACGATCTTTTAACTGTCTCCACAGATTTGTCTTTTCCAGAATGTCATGTAGGTGGAGTCATACAGTATGTGGCCTTTTCGGACTGGCCTCTCTCACTTAGTAATATGCATTTAAGGTTTCTCCGTGTCTTTTCATGGCTTGCTACTTATTTCTTTTTTAGTGCTGAATGATATTCCGTTGTCTGGATGGACCACAGTGTATTTATCTGCTCACCTACAGAAGGACATCTTGGTTGCTTCCAAGTTTCGGTGATTATGAATAAAGCTGCTATAAACACCTGTGTGCATGTTTTTGTGTGGACTGAAGTTTTCAACTCCTTTAGGTAAATACGAAGGAGCACCAAATTGCTGCACCATTTTGCATTCCCACCAGTAACGAATGAGGGTCTCTTCTGCTCCACGTGCCCTCCAGCGTGTGGTGTCACACCCCTCTTCTTGGACTTAGCAAAATTATTTTTATATTTTATATTGTATTTTATTATAATGACTTGCTACAAGGTCCTTGGAGGCAGAGTCTAAGACTGGTCCCATTCCATTTTTTATCATCAGGAACACACAGAGGTTGTCTAAATGGTTAAATGAAAGCAGCAATGCTTGCATCAGAAGGAATCAGCTAGCTAGTCGTTCGGGCTGCGTGGAGGCAAACCCTGGAGGTTGAATCAAGAGAGTTGAGCTGATAGTTAGGTTCTAGCTCTGCTGGTGACATACAGGGCCATGTCTGCTCTGAACCTCAAGCTTCCTGTATTTAAAAGATGAAGACATAATGTTAGCATGTATCTCCGTTCCTGTCAACCTCCAACTATCTCTGGCTTGAAGTCCTCTCTGCATGGAATGCTCTACATCCTCCTGATCACTGAGCTGTGATGGTAGGAGTTACTCTCCCTTCCAGTTTCAACCTAAAAATCGCTGCCTCCACGGGACCTCCCTGCCCTTCCTCATTTCCCCTGGAAGATGAATACTTCTTAACGCACAACACTGTGTCTATTTTTCACATTGCAATGATCGCTCGACTCAATAGTGCCTCTTATTTGTCTGTTTCCCCAGCTTGACATATGCTTTCTGACATCCTGTCTGAATTGCTTCTATTATCTCCTCTGTTCCTGCCTGGCCCAAAGTAGCAGCTTAATAAATATTTTTATAATGAATAATCGATGGATGAATGAAGGAATAAATGGGTCAAGAACTTATTTTTTTTCTGCTTAATAAAAACACTCTTCCCACACTACATATTTATTTTCTTACTTTCCTGGACCTCAGCTGTACTTTCTTTATAATTTTGTGGGGTAATTTGCATAGCCACAGACAAAAATACAATATATGCAAAGCCGGGGTAAGCCTCTATTTTCTGGCTGCATCCTTGTCTCCAACATCTCACGCGCGAGTTTAGCCTTACCGTAGAGTTTTAACAACATTCCATGTGCCTCTCGGCAGTTGATGAAAAAGATAATACAAACTAATAATCATTAAAACTATCCAAAGACTATTTAGACTTATCCCTAAATCCATGCTTCAGAGATTCACTTAAAAGGCAGGAAATGAGAACTGGGCGGATATCTCAAATCTTATCCTAAGAGAATTAACTCCCTAGACTCTAAATCAAGCCACTAGGACTCTGGCTTCAGTTTAGACTTAGATCTCAGTGCCGGGTAGACCAGTTGAGTTACTGAAGGTAGAAATGGAAGGGAGGAGACACATTTGAACTCAAATCCACGTAACTGGGAGGGTACCTCGTTGGCAAATCCCTGTCTTCCACTTTAAAAACTGGTTATGTGTGCCTAATTGCGTTCGCGAAGATTACGTTCAAGAAATAAAAGCTAGATTGTGTTTAGAAGCTGTTAGTGTCACGCTGTGAAAGCTGCAGGTCAACCCTTCCCAAGTGGGTTACAACCCATCGACTTACCCAATAATGTGCTGTTGACAAAATACTTGATGGGAAGAGAGAAGAACTTTTTTCTTTTTTAACACTGCCCTTGTTCTGTTTTCCTAGAAAATATGGGCACATGGATTTATAGCACACTTGGAATCTACTGTTCCCTTCCTTTCTCTTTCCCATTTGTGATGGGGCCAGAGGCAAGGTAGTACTCTGAAAGCTAATGAGGATGCCAAAGAGATGCCTGGAAAAATATTTTAAATCAAGAAGAGACTGATTAAGTAGACTAATAAAGGTCTACGGTGGTGATTCTCAAGGGGGGGGGTGCTTTTGCCTTCCACCCCTTCCCCGGGGACGTTGGGTAATGTCTGAAGACACTTTTGGTTGTCACCATGTGGGGACTGCTACTGACGTCTGGCGGGCAGACGACAGGGATGTTGCTGAACCTCCTACAGTTGCACAGGACAGGCCCCCACAACAAAGAATTATCTGGCCCCAAATACCAAGAATGCTCCTCTATTGAGAATTCTGGTCTGTTGTGTCAGAAAAACAAAACCAAAACCTCCAGCATCTATCCCCCTGGCATTGCTGCTTTAGAACGCAGACTTGCTGGGGACTTCAAGCAGTAGGTGTAGTGAGACCTCAGCGAACAGGCAGCCAGGAGGCGGCAAACCCAGGCATGGTCCAGGGTTAATGGCCCTGCCGCGATGCTGGTCCCCATGTTGGTGGTCAGCTCTGGAATGCACAAGGCCCTAAGGACTCTGGTTGGTACTAGAAGGCCTTGTTGTCTGAAAGGTTGAAGTCAGTGGGTAGAGCACGTAGAAAGACTCCTGACATTGGAATCGGATACAATTGGATTTGCATCCCAAGTTCATATGAGTGTGTGACCTTGAGTAAATCAGCTCCCCTTGCTGGGCCTCCTCCTTCCCTCCTTCTGTACCCCATCTACAAAATAAGCATGGGCTATTTTATCACTTCTAAGACTTTTTCCCCCCACATTTCAGAATTCTGAAATTAGGATGTCTCTTAACATTGAAGGCATGTCATAGCTTAATTGGAAGTGTTTTTTTTTTTTTCCTTAAACTGATATATCAAATAATGATATTTAGTTCAAGCTAGAGTGTCTTATATTCTTTGAAATGTGGTTATGCTAAGACTCACTTACGGACAGTCCCCGATCAGAAGCTTAGCTAACCCAGGCTTTCCATCCAGCGGAAGTAAAGTCTCTGCTCTGGTCTCTTTAGAATTGTTTCATTTCCCATTCATCCTGGGGAAGAAACTGGGGTCCTGTTTTCATGACCTATTTGATTCCCCATATATTGTGGTCTCACTCCTTTGAAGTGTGTGTGTGTGTGTGTGTGTGTGTGCGTGTGTGTGTGTGTGTGCGCGTGCGCACGCGCGGGCACATGCCTGCTCGCATGGATCCACAGCAGCAAAACTCTTGGCAGTCCACATCCAAGGACACAGCAAGGCTCCCAAACACTCAGTCGAGTCTGGCTCAGGGCATGGGCTGTGCTGGGGCTGTCAGGGCAAAAGGCTTTCACCACCTGGGATGGAGCCGGGCAGGATGGCAGTGGCCAAGAAACGGGGCCACCGCCAGAGCTGTGCCTACGTCCCTGACAGGTGCCACCCTGCACGACTGTGTTCTAGTTTAGTGTGGGAGACGGTCAAGGATGGACTGAATGCCAGTTGCTGGTAGCTGGATATTAATATGGAAATGATTAAATTGCATGTTGCTGTTTTTCTCTAAATTTTGATTCCACGTCTGGACAGAGCAATAGAGGTTAATAATAGCCACGCTCTGCTATTAAAACAGAGTTGTTTACAATGCACTTGAATGGAACCGTGTACCGCAGGACCTGCCTGCCTCTGTCCTGTGGTTCTACTCCGGTGACCATGGTGCCCCTGGCGGTCGCTCCCACACGCCGCAGCAGCAAGCCCGCCAAGCCAGGAATAGCTCCTCCGATGATGGGATCCCTAAGGGAGAATTTTGTCTCTGTCTCTGGCAGGGCACCCGAATGGCATGTTTAAGTGTGGCGGGATCCCATCAGTGTTGTGTGCAAGTCAGGAGGCTCTACCCAGAGTTGTGTGGATTGATCGGACAGAGGAAGAAGTCCAGTCTTGCCCTAAACCTGACTCTGTCAGCCCCAGGGTGACCTTGGGTGCTTTCTTTAACTTCCCTGAGTCTTAGCAGCTGTACCTCGGGGCAACTACCATTAACTACCACCGCCAGCCTTGTGAGGATTGAATAAGATAAGATGAATGAACGGATTTAATATAGATAAAAGTATTTAATAAAATGCAGACCGTGCCTCTCCTATACGGAGACATTAGAAATTCTACTTGCCATTTGTTCTTGCTTATAGAGATCTAGGTTTTTTTTTTTTCCCCATGTGGCCCTTCTCTCTATTTTGGTCCATATCTGCCCATGTAGGTCAACCCTCCACTGAGCCATAAAAGTGTGCCCAAATTGTTCCGATAGGTGTTGCAATAAATTGTTAAATTTGATGGAGCTACTGCAGCATTTATGGCTTTTTCCAGAGAACAGAGTGTGGGAATTCCCACTTGTTTGTAGCCTGTTCTCAGCAGACATTCCTATCTACAAACAAATACCGTTGACCTTAGAAGAACTCGAAGAGAGCTGTCCCCCGAGCTCCCTCGTGTGTAGGGTTTAGACAAGGCCCCAGATTTGAGCGGCAGCCCGCGTCTGACTGAGGTTTCTTGCAGTAAGCACTGCGAGAACTCCAGGACATGTGGAGGGAACATGATATTTCACAGGAAACCACAAAAAAACTCCTGGCCCAATGGCTTTGTTCCTTTTCATCTTTCATGGCTGCAGTTTTGTACCAGGCCGAGGAAATCAGCTGCTGCTCATTTATTTTAGACCTGCATAAAAAAACACGAGTTTTACTTCAACTGTTACCAAGATTGATGAAAAAGGATGCGTTGAGCAGGCCCGCTGATGGGCAAGCCGCGGAAATTGCACTTTCTCCACTGTGAACGTTATGCTTTGCAGACTTGGTGTGAGGCGTAGAAACCCAGGGTTTAGCATTCAGGGGCCACTGTCCGGTTAGACAGCCTGGATCCGAGCTCTGGGAGAAGGGGTGGGGGAGGGGAGGGTGCTGGGAGCTCAGTTCAGGACTGACAGGACAATCGCCCCTTGGCCCTTCCACATTAGATGGCCCCATCCTATTTCCAAATAGGAAGAGAATCTAATAAGAAATTGATTTTTTCCCTGCCTACCGATAATGCCATTTCCTTAGAACTAATTTCAGGAGGTCAATTTTGCATGATTCTTTGGATTTACAGCCTTGATAGCATTATTAAATTCTGGGGATGATAGTTTTTGGCCTTGGAGGACATCACTCTGTGCCTCTGTTTCCCCACCTATAAAACATCAGACTCAGGCAGGTATGTCTTCAATGTCCCTCTGGCTCTAAAAGTTGGGTAATCTTGCAGCTGCTTTTGCTCTTCTCTCTCTCCCGTTTCTGTTACCAGAGAGCTAACTCTCTTGGGAGAACCAGCCTAGTTTTCACCGCATTGCCACCCTAGAAATCCAACTCCCCAAGGATGCTCTCAGTTTTAGTTTTCTTTCTTTTCTTGGGATGCAGGTTTCTGGTGTTCTCATATGGAAATGATTTTAAAATGGAATGAACATTTCGTTCGTTCATTCATTCATTCATTCGTTCATTCAACTATGAGCAAGACACTGTGCTCATCACTGTGAAGATCACAGATAAACCAGAGAGGGCTCTATCTTAAGGAGTTTATCCCCTAGTAGTGGAGGGGAGGCAGGTGTGTTCACACATAACACCAAGGGGTGAGTTAGACGTGCTTAGGAAAGGGGAGGGTCATGTAATGCCTGAGTTCGGAAGGGGAGGAAGTGGGTAGTCACATCCGAGGTTGTAACGCGTACATGTCAACTTTCTGCCGTATTCCGCTGGTGTCTCCAAAGTGTGTTTGTTAGGGCTTTCATCCCTTGGGGTACTCCTCGAGAAAAGGGCCCCATTGTCAAACATGTCTGACAGAAGTTGCATTCTATCACCTCCCTGGGAGATTCACAATGATTATTAGGTTAAAAAGTCTTAGTAGCATTAATAATAATGAATTCATTATACTAATTATTACTGACTGTTAATTAATTGATAACACTAATAAATGTTAATTAATAATTGTATAGTCATTATTGTTACATAATGAATAATTGATTAGCAGTTATATAATAACAAATAAAAATAATTGATGATTAAATAGATAATAATCAATGATTGATTAATTGATTAATAGTATTATTCAGAGTAAAGGCTCTGAAAAAACTTACAGCAAAGGGACCTGCTAAACTTCAAGCCCCACCTACATCTCCTTTTCACGTCTTGGCAAAATACCTATTAATGTCTTCTGGCAGCCAGTACTGTGCGAAATGCTATGGAAGTGGGGAAAGCATGAGCTTGAGGGTCATAAAGCCTGGGCCTACTTCCCAGCCTTCTTAACGCTCCTCCCTGGAGATTTTGGTTCCCATCCCTCTCCCCGTTGGTGGGAACGCTAATCATGTTAAACCCTGAGCAAGTATGTGAAGGAGCCCTTACTTATTAGCAGTATGCTCCTAGGCAAGTTTCTTCATTTCTTTGTGCCTTGGCTTTCTTGTCAGGAAAGTGGGCATAATAAGGCTGCAACCAGGACCAAGAGAATTACTGTTTACAAAGCGCTTAGAACAATGTCGGGCAACATCGGTGCTGCCTAAGTACTTGTTAACTAAAATAAACCAGGGGCCCGGCATTCAATAGTGACGCAGCACCCCAAACCCCCCACTTTGGACTTCGGAGGCAGCCATGTCTCATTCCTGTATTTTTTAATCTGGGGCTGCAGAGTGATGCTTTAAGGAAGTTCTGGAGCCTGAGCGCTGTGTTACTAGAGATGGGTGTGTCCAGCCCTGAGTGTCTGTGGAAAGCGTCTGGTGACACTGTATATCAGCACATCATCATTGGTCCAGGTAGGGTGTCAGAGAGGAGAGGTGCTTGGAGCTCATCTAGGCCAATCTTCCCAATTTACAGACCCTGGAAAGGTGAGGAATCTTCCCCAGGCTAGATAACATATGTCTGCAGGGCCAAGGAAAGAGGAGAAGGGGCCTCGGACTGGAGTTATTTCCAATACACGGTTCTTGGTCCTTTGCCGAGAGTACGACATGAGCTCTGTCTCGGGACCCTTTCAGGGTCTGAGGTGGGAGGCTCCCCGCTGGCTCTCGGGGGGGCCCTGTCCACAAAGGTGAACAGGATCCCAAGCGAGGCCAGTCAGGTGCTCCACCCGACTAGGCCTGGCCCCACTGACTGAGCCTGTTTGTGGTGCACGTTCTGGGGCCTGAGGGACCTCAGTGGTAAGCACGGTGGGGGGAGAGATCTGCTGAGACTGGTCCAGAGCTCCAGCGTTTGTTCAGACAAGGCACCTCCCACATGCTAACTTAGTTATAACCTTGGGAGGAGATGGAAGAGACAGAGAGACTCTAAGTGCTGGAGGGAACTTTGCCCATCCTTCTCCTGAATGAGTTCCTTCCCTGAGTCCACGGGATGAGAAAAGTGACTTCCTGCCCTCTCTGCCCATCTAGTCTCCAGGGGCTGGGACTCTGAGCATCTAAACTGCCTGGCTATGATTCCAGTCTTTGAAGACGTGTACGTTTTTGGACAACATAGGCCAAAATACCAGCTAACTATTGCAACCGGGGCCCCACTAGGGAGACCCCAGCCCGTTCCAGCCCTAAGAAAATGAGTTAGATGTGTGACATCTGTTCAGCTGAGACTGGCAAGGTAAAAGCTGACGCTATGTGGTTTTGCCTTTTGTGGTGATTTTGAACTTGAGTGAGCTGGGGTCGCACCGTGCATGTGGTTTCTGGAGTTTGACCGCCCCGAAGCTGGGCATGGAGCAGGCAGCATCCACCTCAGGGAAGTTCCTGGCATCCCGGCTGAGAATGTTGCCCCATCCACGTTCCTGGGTCCTTTGTCTCCCTTGTGGGAGAGCATTTGGTCCCCGGCCCCCTTCTTCCCTCGGGAGCAGAGCCTCAAGCACAGAAGACCGGAAAGTCTGTGGGCTCTTACTCTTACATTCTTTTGGAAGATCTCCACCATCATGATCCTCCTAATCACAGCGCTTGCTTATTTTATGCTTTACAACTGATGAGCATTTCTCCCTTCCTCATCTTGCTCGACCCACCCTTAACTCTGTGGGGCAGACTGGGCAGGTGTGATGGGCTCATTCATCTTGAGGAGGGGCCCGAGCCTCACTGAGCAAAGGGCAGGGAGGTCTGAGCTCGGAGCCTGACCTTCTGATCCTGCATTCCGAAACCCTTCTCAGCCCCTCACTGCTCCTGAGGACTAATTCTCTCCTGGGGTTGTGTTAGGTGGTGGCAGAAAGCCCAAGCCTGAACTGATCTCCAAAAGGCAGCTCTCTTACAGAAGTTCCAGTAGAAACTAGGCAGGCCAACCCCGGTTGATGCACTCCTGAGACACACAGCTCCAAGGACTCATGCACTGGATGGGACCCTGGAAGACACGCTTCCTCACCCTCATTCTGGCGTAACTCACTGGCGAGATTGGGCTAAGTTACCTCGCATCTCTGTGCCTCAGTTTCTTCCAGAACCGAATGTCTATGACTCGAGGGACCCATTTGTGAAAGAGCCCACATGGAAGGTAGCTTCCTCTCCGTTCCTCTGGCCCCTCTCTTCTCTCCTCCCTCCCTTCTGAGAATAAACACAGAATCAACGTGCCCAAGCCGTATTCAATTTTCCTCTTTGGTTGTCTCTTTCCCTCTTTTCTGTCGGTAGGGCCCCTCAATCAGATCACAGTTATCTACTCCTAAAAATAATTACCAAGTTTATATAACCTCCAAGGAAGCAACTCCTAATTTATGAGGGCTGTCGGCTACAGCCCTCTTTGGGAAATGATAGGTCTTTTGCATCTTGATTTGCTCTTAACTGGATAGAGAATGTTCATATTGTCATCACACACAGAGCCAGAGAAGAATTGGCCATTTCCCCTCACATATTAGAATCATAATGAATAGTTCAAATATGACATCATGGTCTCTCCTATGCCAAGACACTGTGGAATCATACTGAAAACACTACATTAGCTTAGAAAATGGATTAAAACAAAAACGAGGTGGAGTGGCTCATGCAGAAGTCTATGTTTAAGTGCGAGGCCCCGGAGCAGAGAGCCCCCACCGGTGTGAAGTGCAAAGTGCACCGTTCTCTGGACTGAGGCCCCTCGCCCCCGCCCCACCCCGGTGGCGCTGCTGCTGGGCTCATAGTTGGGCCTGAGGCGGAAGGGATGCTTTTCTGCTCAGCCAGTGCCTCATGATGAGATTTTTAGATGTTATTTTCACTCCCACAGACAAGCAAAAAGGAAAGCCAACTTTGTTCTAAATTCCCTCCGGTCTTCCCTTGCTTGTAGCAGTCTCAGGGAACCTTGCTCCCCCCAACCCCACCGGTCTGGCCTCAAGAAATATAACAGAGCCTAGAAAAAGAGGGCCCTCATGGCCTCCCTGTCACGCTTCCAGATATCTCAGGGAGACTGAAGGAAAAGACCCTGCATTGTGCCATTCGGTGTCCTCCGCCGAACTGCCCGGTGAACATGCTCCCGACGCCGATGTCCAAGCCTTCTGAGATGAGCACTGTGTGGACCGTGCCCTTGGCTGGCTCTCGCCCCGGCCAGGAGGCTGCCTTCTGGCAGGTGCCATTGAACACGAAGGACGGCAGGCCGCACACTTCTTCCTTTGCTCAGGAATGTCTGTGATGGGCCGCCGGGAGGCCGGCAGTGGCTCAAACCACAGAAGGAAGGAGAGGGAACGGCTGCTTTCTGGACCCAGCTTCCGGGGGGCTGGAGGCTTAGTGTGGGAGAGAGCGGGAGGACCCACGAGGAGGGAGTGAGGCCTCGTGGAAGGAGCCAGGACGAGCGGTGAGGAAAGACGTGTGCAGAGTTAGACGTGGCTTGGTGTCCCCGTGGGCCTGACAGAGGCTTCGGAGAAGGGGCAGAGTGGGAGATCTTACAGCGCGCTCCGGGGTTCCCGTGTCACCGAGCACATCACTTGTGTCGCCCCGCCCCCAGATCCTCGGCCACCTTCACCTGTGGTCCTGTGCCTGGTGGGGGGCAGCTGTGGTCTCACATGGGGGGGAGCCGTGTCATGTCTGGGTCAACATGGTGACAAACCTAGGCAGGGCATGTGTAGCCGGCATCGGGAGGGGGAGGTGGTCCTGGCGTTGGAACCTCCTGAGTTTCCCAACGAGTGTTTTCCATCTTCCACAAGCCTCATGATTTGAAGTTCCATAAGAATTTGCCTATATCTTGGGGAGAAAGGAGACCTGGGTTGCATCTTGGCTACACCCACCTCTGATACTGTTCCAGCTAAACTCCGGCTGGGGGGGGCGGACACTAGGAGAGGCAGATCCCTCCCTGAGCGCCTCTCCCGGCCTCAGCCTCAGAGTGAGCTCCGCCTAACTCTGTCTCTCCCACAAAACCACGCTGTCTGCTCCCAGCCCGAGGCCTGTCCCTCCCACTGAGTGCTGCGCTTCTCACGGGGGAGCCCTACAGGTTGGAGACACCACCCAGATCACGCATGTCCTGCATTCCTACCTGGCTCATTTGTTCGTCTGCACCGAGCGCAGCAGGTCTAACCTCAGGGCCCAGGCTTCTTGCCTTCAGCGAGCACAAGGTTGGTTGCCAATGATGGACACTGAAATACATCATTATAAGAAGGCATATTGAGTCCTGGAAGAGAGTTGTACGCAAGGTGCTGAGGCATTGCTTCTGTCTGGGGTAGGATTGTGGCGGGGGGATGAGTCTTCACTTCACTTCACTTCCCCAGGCCTGGAAGGAAGAAGGTTCATGGGACCTCACATCCGTCGGGCTCTGATGGAGGTGCACACTTGTGTCACATGTCCAGGGACAAGCGGAGGTTCCGTTCACAGTAGCTGCTTCATGTACACTTGGTACCAGGAACCAGGTCTCCTAATGTGACAGAGCTGTGCTACCATGTAAACGAGTGACCCGCAGACAAGTCTGCAGGGACAGCCCTTACCAGACCGGGCATTTCCAGCTGGCGACTGGGGAGCAACTTCCCTCCCTCTTCACCTCCTTTCTGGGTTTTATAACAGATGCAAAATTGAGGCTGGGGTAGCAGTGACTCGTGCGTGGTCCCATGCCGCAGGTGGGGCCCAGCGCCCCGCCTCCAACGCCCAGTTCCCCACCCGCAGTGAGCGAGGGGCCTGGGGGAAGGAATGTCTCTGCTGCCCCCGCGGGAGGAGGCGCCGTGACTTCCCCACACTCACAATCAGGGGGAAATCGTCTCCTCGGGTACAACACGACGTGGAGGCACTGGAAACTGAAAACTGAATCGTGAGCCAAGAAGTGAGGAAATGGAGGGAAAAAAAAAAAGGAAGGGAAAGGAAAACAGAAAAAAACAATCCAATGTGTTTTGCGTCTTAGGAGCTTTAATTAAGATTCTAGAAATGCTTATTCTTAGAGAGCGATAGGACATTGCTGGTGAAGGGAACAGATCCCGGCGCAGGTCTCGCACCGTGTACCCTGGGAAGCCGCAATCATTAGCTGTGGGCAGGATGAAAATAACCTGAAAGTTGAGGAGGGGAACCAACAGGGGCCCTTAAAACTGTGACATGAAATGAGCCGAACTCTTATTTTGTCCCGGCTTTGTCTGCAGGATAAAACTCACTAGCATGGAGGTGGCTTGGCACATTGGCATTCTTCGCTTTCTGCCTTTGCTGCAAGGTGGCAGTCGGTTTACTGAGGGGATTCGGGGAGTCCCCCCAGGGCCCTGGGTCCCGTCCCTGCCCTGGGGACTTGCACAAAACAGTCACTCACGGAATGCAGGGCCTTAGATCTGAATTTACACGACGTACCCAAGAGGATTTTATTATCGTGAACGCCTCGAATAAAAGAGTCGTATTTTCGGCCTGGAAGGGATCATTTTAATCAATCCCTTCAGATGAGGAGACAGGCCCAGGGGGGAAAGTAATTTTTCCCAAGTCATGTTGTACCCGAGGAGACGATTTCCCCCTGATTGTGAGTGCAGGGAAGTCACGGCGCTAAAGTAGAGTTAGAACCAGGAACCAGGTCTCCTAATGTCACCGGTGACTGTACTTGGGAATCTCTGTTTTTTTCAGGGAAGTTTTATTTTTCAGAGTAGCCGAGGCATTTTACAAAAATGGGGCTCTGCGTGTCATGTTTCTGAGCCGCTGTCCCCACCTAACCATAAATGAATCCTCCACACGGATTTAAGGGGTTACATAGGACACAACCGTGTGATGATTCAGAAATCGAATCATTGGTCTCCCATTGTTGCACGTTGGAAGTTTTCCGACCTTCCCAGTCAAAATCATTCTTGCGGAGATCCTTTATCACATCTCTAGGATTATGCCTTCTGAACAATTACCCAGAAGTCAAATTAGCAATTAAATTCTAAGTCTTTACAAATGTATCTCTGTAAAAATTATCCCAAATTATATTTTCATCTCTAGGGTAAGAGGACACCATCGCTGTGCTTCTCAATGGAGTTGTAGGAAGTTAAACAGTCTGTCTGGACGTAAAAAATTCCAGAGCATCAACATACTAAAGTATATTGGTGATTAACCAATACTGTTAAAAGTTTTACCAGCTGTGTAAACACGGAACTCCCCAACCCCCTCACCCGTGTGTGTGTGTGTGTGTGTGTGTGTGTGTGTGTGTGTGTGTGTGTTGCATGTGGACACTTGGATTTTTTTCTTGCTTTCATTGAGCTTTCTGAGTTTGATTTGGGTTTATTCATTTTGTCATTATTTCCTTCTTTTAAATAACGAAATCTTTTAAGGCTATTGATGTGCTGAGTACAATCTTAGTCATGCCCCACTGGGTTTGATAAGCAATGTTTCTCTATGTCACTGCTGTTTCTTTCTAAACAACATGTGATTACAATTTAGGTTTCTCTCAGAGATGGTTTTTAAATTTCCAAATGGTTGCTTTCCAAATATTAATTGCTAATTTTGCTGCATTATGGGGAGGGAATGAATCCTGTATAGTTTTTACTTTGGGGAATTTCTTGTAGATTTCATTTTGCCCTAGCAGATAATTTCTTTCTTTCTTTTTTTCTTTTGTAAACGTTCCATATTTATTTGAAAGTGAGGAATAGAGTGTAAGTTACAAAGTTCCTTATTTTCTGTAAATAATACTTTAACTTCAACCGTTTGATTTCTTTATTTCCTGTGTTTTTATTCTCTATCAGTTAAAAAGAGCTATATTTAGATTGCCCTTTGTGATTTTAGTTTTGCCAATTTATCTTCATATTTTTGAGTTTTAAAATTCCATATGCTTCAGGCTATGATATTTAGTACATAAAGTTTCAGGGTAATTATCTATTAATTCTGCACAGTATCTTTCGTCAGCATAAAATAACCTCTTTTATCTGCTTAAAAGTCTTCGTCAGGAATTCTAATTTGTGTGATATTGTCACTCCTTTGTCTTCTATTTGCTTTCCTGGCTTTACCTCATGCCCTCCATTCTTTTAGGAAGATACACATTTTGCATCTATTTATGTGTTTATTTGAAATTCAATTTAAATGAATAGCTAATATGTGCACATGTCAAAACAGTTAAGAGGCACAAAATTATACAATGAAAATGCTTCCTGTCCCCCCCCCCGGAACCTCCAATGTCTCCCCTAGAGATAGTCCCTACTACTAGTTTATTTTATATTCTCCAGTTTCTGTCCTTATATCAGTGACCAAGTGCACACACACACATTTTTCAAAACCAAAATGGTGGCACACTGTCCTCTCTGAGCTATACTCCCCCCCCCATTTAACTATATAGTTGGAGAATATTCCTCATCTTTCCATAGAATTCCCTCTTTATAAACGCTGCAGAGCATGCCATCAGGAGCCTAGACCATCTTACTCATCCATTACCATTCTGATGGATGTGGAACTTTTAAACGCAGTGTGGCCAGAGCCCATCCTCCCTCCCAGAGGACCAACCTTCTTCAGGTACAGCATTGCCTGTTTGCAAATGACGTCGTTCCTCTCTGGTGAGCTGTTGCAACGAGGGGCCCGGAGGTGTTCTTGATCCACCGTCTCTCCCCCGTCTCCACACCCACTCAGTCACAGGCCTGGGGATGGTGCTGTCTTGGGATCACTCAACTCTGCCCCCACTCTCCCTCCGCAGGGCCACCACGCTTTCACCATCGTCACTCTTCCACATGGCCCACCCGCTGCTCCACCCCCCTCTTCAATCTGTCCTCTACCACATGGCACACGGACCACTTCAAAATCAGATCCGGTAATCAGACTCTCCCGTTTGCCGGTGGCTGTTGGAACACAGTCCCTCGTTACCAAGTTGCTCTGTGAGCGTGAGCGTGAGCGGACCCCACGCGGGGTTTTGACGGGCACCTTGCTCTTCTTCACGCGGCCCCACTGGTCACTGGGCTGAGTCCTGGGGTCAGTCCCACACTTCCCCCAAACAGTGCCTTTTCACACCTCGCTTCCTCAGCCTTGACGGATCTTCCAGGCAACTCTCGCTCTGCCTCGGAAACCTCCCTTTCACATGTGACCTCCCGGCGTGGACAGAACTTCCTCTCGAGATGTCCTGCCCCATCATCACTCCATCTGCTGTGGCTGTCAGCCCCTCCTCCTCCCGCCCTGAGCCTCCTGCCTCCGGCTTGTGGGGGCCCTGGTGAGATGACGCGGGGCCCACCCACGTCATCCAGGATAACCTTCCCTCTCCAGAGCCTTAACTTACTCTGCAAAGCCCCTGGAGGCCACGGGGGGCACGCTGACGCATTAGGATAGAGACACCTCTCGGGGGCTGCAATTCTGCCTCGCGGACTTACTAGTCAGCATTCTCTGTTTCGGAAAGTGGTGTGGGAGATTAGCTTATTTTAGAAACATTTTCATCCCCAAAGTGCTTCAAAATCTGGTGCTTAAAAAGGGCTAGACTCATTTATCTGGAAAATTATCTTTTGGGCCACGAGTGTTGCTGAAAAGGTAAGGCAGCAATGTGCTCTGACCCTGAAATTAAAACTCTCAAATGTGTTACCTGTCGCTCCGCAGGTGCCCATGGGGGGGGGGGTGCATACCTGCACGGGGAGTGGGGGGTGGGTCACTGCTTCCTCAGTCTTTGCGACCTCAGGCGAGCCACTTCGTCTTGCCGCCTCTCAGTCAGCTCCCTGCAAAGTCAAGAGTTGATCCATGTGAGGCAGCTCCATGCCCTGAGACTCTAGAACTTCACATCCAACCACGTTCCCTTCCCATCCTCCCTTTTTCTGGAAAGGCTAGACTCTTAGCTTCCTGCAAAATAATCAACAGTTGAAATTTCCTAATGGCTATAGAGCAGTAGAGGCTTCATCAAAGCTTTTTACAAACATTGCTTAACTCGATCCCAATTCATTGCAAAGTGCAACTCGAGGACCACAAAAGAATCAGGCCTGGGCGTCTGTGTTTTAACAGCTCTCCAGGGGCTTCTGTGCCCCCCGAAGTTTGAGACCACTGCAGCAGAGGACGTCCTGCTCCCCCAGGACACACGAGGAGCACCAGCTCGGCTACCTCTGTTTCTTTTCTACCTCACTGATGGCATCTTGTCTCACCTCTCTGTCAACTTTTATAGTCCTTCTATCAGGTCACACATAGAGTGCTGATTTTTTGAAAACCTGGAGGCTTTTTAATGATGATTTTTATGCTACAGAATAGTGATTTATAATGGGCAAGTTGTAACAATTACCTGAATTGGACATGCAATTAGGCATGCTTATTCTTTTGGCAGAATTAAAGGCTATTTTAAAGACTCAGTATCGACTGGGTTTCTCACTTGGGACACACAGGTTTTATGATATACGGATGTGTTCACCGCATCTTCAACTCGCCTCCGACTTTGGCAATTTGCGGATTTGCCCGGGGAGGTTCAGTACTGCGACAACTATGTGGGTACAGAAGGCAGAGTCCCTTGACCACGATTGTATGAGAACATCTACAGTTGCTGCATTTAGCACTCTGGAAATAACTGGATCAAGCTCATTTCGAAATAATTGAAAATGAATTCACAAGACATAACCTACCTAATTAAAAAAAAGAAAGCCTGCCATAGAAGGCAATTTACATGCAAGGCATGACAATTGCCTACTTTTCTTTATATCTTTTTTTATCGGGGTGGAGGCACAGGGGAGAGCATATCCAGCCCGCCTCCTGGGCTGACCTTTCCAAAGCCATGCTGCAGTCGAGCCTGTCCTTCTGTTGGGTGGATTTTCCACAGAGTTCTCTTGGCACTGCCTTACGTCCTCTGCTGCAGTGGTCTCAAACTTCGGGGGGCACAGAATCCCCTGGAGAGCTGTTAAAACACAGACGCCCAGCCTCATCATGAGACATCATAGGCAGGAGGGCTGCACCCAGGCCCTAAAACTTCCCCCAGAAACGCTGGTGCTGCGGGTCTGTGGCCCGCACCCACAGTACACGTGGCTCCATGGGGGAGCACCACCTAAATGCTTAATGAATAACGTAAGGACTAAGGGATCCACCTTCTTGTCTTTGCCATTTCTTTACCCTTTTCTGTTTGCCGTTCATTTTTTGGCATGTGCCTTGTTCTGTTCTCTGGAAAGAGGAAGGAGCTTCCTGGTTGGAAATTAGTTTGAAAGAGCCAGGAGACATTCTCCAAAACTGGAACAGGAAGCCCAGCATAGTTTGGCAGCACGACACAGTATGACTGGAGGAGAACCACGGTGAATAACCGAGTCCCCGGCCCGTGGGCTCTCCGTGCTGGGCTTAGACTACATCCCACGTGTGGTATGCGAGTCTGCCTCTCTCCAGGGGTCAGCTCGCCTGCAGATCCTGATGTTCTCCTCCTGGGAACTTTTTCTCGGTCCCCACTCTGTGACCGATGGGAAGCTTGGACTTTACCCTCCGAAGTTACCCCCTCTCCTGGAGGGAGTCCCGAAGTCACCGTGTCTGTGTCCGGTCCCTACGACCTCTGGCTAGACCCTCCCCCTGAAGGGCTTCGGTTTTCCTATTTGTGTAGTGAGGCTGCTCCAGTTCTGATAGCCATGATCAGGATTCACAGCCAAGGCTTCCCGGGGCAGGACCGGTTCTGGGCTAGGTGGGACGTGATGCAAACTCACAAAAAATAATAAAGCAAAGCAAAGCGGGAAGCACGTGGCCGAGCGCAGGGGAGAGAAGGGCGCTCCTTGACTGAAGGTAGCAAGGACGGCCTGGATGCCGGGCTGGCTGTGTGGTCAGCCTCCGGAGCCTTCATCCGGCTGAAGGCCTGCTGTTGTTCTGTAGCTTGATGGGGCTCAAATGATCTATCCCCTTCCTCCATGCTTGTAGGAATTCCTTCCCAATGCGATGTCCTCTTGGAGGCCCTTGGAGATGCTCTTCTTTCGTCGTAGGAAGGAAGAAGGAAAACAGCTAATATTCATAGGTACCTACTGCGTGCTGAACATTTTACATGTTAACTATTTGATCTTTAGCCAGTGCTCAGAAGTAATAATCACTATCCGCATTGTAGAGCTAGAGAAACTGAAGTTCAGAGAGCTTGCACTATGTGCCCAGAGTGCACAGGCATTCAGTGAATCTCTGTGCTTCTCACCCCACAGCGTGCTTCCAGGTTACGATACTTTTCTCCCAAGTCTTGATTCTCTGAGAAACTGGGGGGTCTTTTTCCTGTGATTGCTGGGCCCACTTCTGTGAGTTGACAACACTGTTCACAGGGACTGGGACTCCTGGACACCCCCACGGGGGCACCGGCCTTCCCTCTCAGAGGCCAGCCTCTCATTCGACTTCCACCTCCCAGATGGACACCCTTCCCTTTCCTTCAGATCATTTCATTCGTGATACACTTCCCTTGGATTTTCTTTCTCTATCCAAAGCTTCAGTGTCCTCCAAACTTCTAGCTCCTCTGTGATCTGGCCCCCGCCTGTGACCAGGGTCTTCCTGCACTGTGTGCCAACCGTGATTAGAGGTGCCCCGGGGAGAAGAGCTGTGGCTAGCGGGCACAGAGAGAATCCTGGTGAAGCTTTAATACAATGACAACACGGAGGGTCTGGTTCTCCCACCTGGCTAGCTCTGGGATCTCGGACAAATTTCTTCACCTCTTTGGGTTTTTTTTCTATTTCTTTTCTTTTTTTTCAAGATTTTATTTATTTGAGAGAGAGAGAGAGTGAGAAGCAGACTCCCCACTAAGCAGAAAGCCCAATGCGGGGTTCGATCCCAGGACCTGGAGATCATGACCTGAGCCAAAGGCAGACGCTTAACTGACTGAGCCACCCAGGCATCCCTTGTTTCTATTTCTTTAAACTGGAAATCACAGAGTCTAACTCTTGAGGTTGTTGTTGGAGTACAGTGAGGTAATGTGTGCAAAGGGCTTAGCATAGCACCTGTCATGACAGCATTTAATTAATTATACATATTTTCATTATTAATGGCTGCCTGTCAGTGTTTGTATGTTAGGGGCACACATACTCTGAGTGCCCCTTGTTGGAAACATTGCTGAAAGAATCCACGAAGCAGTTTTACTGTCCTTTTCTAATCCTGAAATCTTGAGGGTTTGTGATTTCGAGATTGAATCTCAATTCTTGGGCCTTCTTCTTAGGCGCGCACACACACACACACACACACACCCACCATTTTTCTGCTTCACTGAGCGTAAGTTATAGACAGGAAGCCCTTTGCCCTGAGTACTTGCATGTGTATTTTCCTGAAAATAAGGGAATTCCCTTATGCAACCAATGCATGATGGCCAGAGTTGGGAGAGCAACGCTGAGCCCATAATACTAGCTAAACTATAGACTTTGTTCAAATGTTGTCAATTGCCCAATAATGTGTTTTATAGCAAAAGAAAATCTCAGATCACGCACGGCATTCAGGTGTCCTCTCTCCTTGGTCTTCTTTATTTCTTTTGAGTCATTTCTCAATATTTCCTTGCCTTTCATGAACTTCACTTTTTTGAAAAGAGCAGGCCAACCATGTTGCAGATTGACCTTCTGTTGGGATTTATCGGGTGTTTCCTCACGATGAGACTCAGAGTATGTAGCCTGGGGCAAGAATATCACAGAAGGGAGGCTGTGTTCTTCTCGTATTGGGTGACACATCAGATCCATTGGTCCTATTACTACTGATTATACTTAGGTAACTTAGTGAAGGTGGGTTTGCCTGGTTTCTCCACTATGAAGTTGTTATTTCCCCTTTGTAATTAATAAGCATCACGTGGGGAGATCTTTTGAAATTCAATAAATATCCCATAACTCATCAAACTTTCACCCACTAGTGTTAACACCCATTGATGGCTTTTGGTGGAATTGGCTATATGATGAGATTTGCCAAATGTTGCTTTTCTAGAATATTACTTTTAAGAGGTTAGTCTTTTGGATGAACTTAGAACAATTTTATTAAATATTTACCCCCAAAATCCCCCAAAACCTTTATTGGGTGTATGAGTCAGCTTGGACCACCATAACAGAACACTACAGAACACACTGGCTGATTTAAACACAGAAATTTATTCTCTTACAGTTCTGGAGGCTGCATATCCAAGATCAAGTCCAAAATGGTTGGTTCCTATAAGGACCCTCTTTCTGGCTTGCACACAGAGGCAGAGAGAGGGGGAATCTTTTCCTTGTTAAGACTTCAAGTTATGAATTTTGGGAGGAAGCAATTTAGATCATAGCATTGGGGTTATAATTGGGATTGTATCATCGTTACCAATTGATTTTTGGAAATTAATATCTTTGCCATGTGGAAACTTCACATCCAGGGATATGGAATATGTCTTAATTTTTAAAGTCTAATTGTATGTTATTAAATAAAAATCTGTGTTTTTCTTCATTCAGGCACGGCATACATATTGTTATGTTTATACATATTGTTATGTTTACTTCTAGGCATTTTAGATTTTTTCTTGCTTTTCCAAAGGGAATCTATTTTTCACTGTTTTCTAACTAAATATTTCTGGAGTAGAGGAAAAAAACTTTCTTGGGTGTGTTATTTATTTCGTATATACCTATGTGTTTTAATAGTTTTCCCGTGAATTATCTTAAATTTCCTAGAGCAATTATTTTTTTTTTAATTTTCAAATAAGGGTAATTTGGTAATTATTTTTTTAATTTTTTTTTTAAATTTTCAAATACAGTAATTTGGTCAGTTTCTTTGTAATATTTATACATTTCTTTTTCGTTTTTTTCCTCATGTTATGGAGTTACTAGAGCTTTCAGATCAATATTGAATAGCTGTGATGATCATGACAACTTAGATGTGGTCCCAGTACAGATGATAAATTCTTCTGAGTTTCACCATACGTGAACATATCCTAGAGAGGCACCAAACACTAGTGGGGAGACCGATTCTGGAACCAAACTATGTGTTTGCACCTCTACTGATTAGTTGGGTGAACTCAGGCAAGTTACTTAACCCCTCTGTTCTTGGTTCCAGCACCTGCAAAGTGGGAACGGCAATGGTATGTTTCTCACAGAGATATTGGGAAAATCAGATGCATTCATATATGTAAAGTACTTGAGTAGAGACTGGCATGTCATAAATCCTATATAAGCGCTTGCAACTATTTGTAAATAAGACATCTGCTAGCTTGAAATATTTCCTTAAAATCATTTTGACACAATATCACATTTTTCCTAGTTGACTAAAAGCTTTTTTCAGGAATGGATATTTAATATTATCAAATTTTCCCCCTTGCTTTGATGTGATGATAAACTGTAGAAATAGATTTCCTAATATTGAACTATTTTTGAATGTGATGGAATAAAGTCTACTTTGACATGATGTGCAAGTTTGCTTAAAAAATCATTTTATTACAGGAATTTTCAAAAACAAACAAAAGTAGGTGCACCTGGGTGGCTCAGTTGGTTAAGCGTCTGCCTTCAGCTCAGGTCATGATCCCAGGGTCCTGGGATCTAGAGTCCCTGTTGGGCTCCCTGCTCAGCGGGGAGTTTGCTTGTCCCTCTGCCCCTCCCCCGATCATTCTCTCTCCCTCTCTCTCTCTCTCTCAAAAATAAATAAATAAAATCTTAAAAAAAACAAAAGTAGGGAGATGAACATAATGAACTCTCATGCCTAACTTCAACAATTACCAACATTTTGCCAGTTTCTGGCAAATCTGTTTTTTTTTTTTTAAACATAGTTCTGGATTTTATTTGTTAAATTTTACTTAAAGATTTACATCCATATTCCTAAGTGAAGATTGACCTAGTTTTCATGGGTATGTGATGTGGCAGGTAAAATTCTTTTTTTTTTAAACAAGATTATACTTATATTGCAAAATAAAAATTATATTTTATATTGTCATTTTTACCTCAGCTTTCTCTAAAATTTCCTTTTACTCTTGCCCTTCTGGGACTCAGTTCATTCATGGCTATGGCATTTAAAGCCTGCAGCCTCAGGAAAGGGATAACAGTAAAAGGTGGAAAATGAAAGAGGCACTGTTCGGCTGGAGGGTCCAAACAAGAGTTTTGAAAGAATACATCAAGAGCCAAGCTTCCAAAATAAAGACTCTGAACTGGGGGGGGAGAAAATGTCAAAGTAATTTCAGTAAGTGTTGAGAAGAAAACATGTCCTTTGCCTTCCTACCCTGGAGACCCCAAGCAGGCAGGGAGGGAAAAGTGGGAACACAGGTGGCGATGGGGTGTTGGTGGGAGAGACCTCCGCCCTCTGGTCCCCGGGGAGAGTGTGGAACAGCGGGAGGCCCGCCCGGCGGCTGCTAGCCCATGAGGTGCTTCTTGTGATTAGGAAAAGCATCATTTCAGAGTGGGGCCATTATTTCCTTTTTTATATCAAAGTTAAAACATATTTTAAACTTTTTAAATTTTAAAAAGTATTTTTAAATCCCCAAGCGTGCAGCTTTCTTTGGATACGCTTTTGTTCTCAACCTCTTTGTTCAAAGAGGGATTTTAAAAATTGTCACAAAACAACGTGATGTGTAATTTTTGTTCTTTGCAATTGTTGGGTTTTTGAGTTCTGACATGAAATGGATTTTTGTAAATATGCTAAAAATATTCGAGATGAATATGTATTCTGGGTTGGGATGCCAGAGTTCAAGCATTTGTGGCTATTGAAGAAGTTCGTTGGTTTTGTTATCAGAATATTCTCTATCATCAACTGAGTTTGGTCAACTTGACCTTCAAATACAAGAGATGTGGATGAAACTCTTCCTCTGTGGTTGTTATTCTGTAAGCTTGTTCTTCTATTTCTAGTAGATTGGCTTTATGTAGTTTCATGGCTTTATGTAGTTTCATGGCTTTATGTAGTTTCATTATATGAAGCATCATCATCTAGTAGATTGGCTTTATGTAGTTTCATGGCTTTATGTAGTTTCATTATATGAAGCATCAAATTTCTTAGTTATTATGCATTCATTGTGGTTTACGTTTATCGTTATGAAATGTTATTTGTTTAGAATTTTTCTTAGTTTGATAATAATATTGCTTTCCTTTTTAATGTTTCCTGGTACCTTTTCACTAATCCTTTTGCTTTTATCTGATATATGTTATTAGAAATAAAATTGTCTCTTCCAAACAGCAAAGTTGAACTTTCTTATTTGACTCAATATTAGAGATGTTGACTTCTTAATTGCACTCAGTATGTTCCTACTTACTGTGGTCATAGACGGGCTTGATTTTAATTGTTTGACATTTTTTATTTTTGTTTCCTTGATTTCTTTACTATGGCTTTCCCTACGTCTTACGTGAGTATTTTGTTCAAATTTTATTGATCTTTTTTCCTTCTAGATTTCCCAAAATATACAATTTCTTTTTACTCTACTCTAGTTACTTTAAGATAAAAATATATTGAGTTGATATCTTTCTATCAAAAACAAGAATGAAAAAAATTTATTGCTTTTTTGGGGAGAAATGTATCACAGTCACTTCATCCTTGCCCTTTGTATAACTGCTTGTTTTGTTTGTATGTTTTTTTGGGGGGATATCTAAGACTTTAGACTATTCAATATATTTATTATTCATATTAAGTCAAATAATCAAACAAAGAATATAAATCTAGTAAATATTACTGATATTTAAATGATCACCCTTTTTTTCTGGAGATGCTTTTTGGCATTTACACTAAGTTCCATTGTCACGTTAACAATTATTTAGAGATCACTACAAGTTTTCCTGACTTATTTGCTCTACACCATCAGTGTTGAACAATATTGTCTGTTTTGGCATTCTTTATTTTGGGGCTTTTTTTTTTTTTTTGCCAGTTGGGCTACTCACTCAACAATTAGTTTTTTTTCGAAAATTTATGTGGATGTTATTTGCATATTTTAGGGCCCCCCTTCTTTTACATCTTGTAACACCAAAAGAACATTTTACCCAATATTTTGCTCTTGTTCCAGCAATGAGTTTAGAAAAGGGGGCCGTTCAATGCTCGTTCTGAAATCAACTTTATCGAAACTGAAGCTTATCTAGGTCTTTTGGAGTCTGGGACCAATCTGAGGTATGGAGTTCTTCCAACATGCTTTAAAAAACCAAATAGCAAAGATGATATTTTAAAAAAGTAATTCTACTAAATATCTACAATTTTATGGCACTATGCCAAGCCCTAAACAGTAATGCTTTGCTGCTCACTGAGTAGGTATTAGTGACAAATGGCCATGCAAAATACCCTTCATGACCGCTGAACAACTCCTAAACTTGAATTACTCATTAATTGGTGTCCCTATTTAAGACCCGTGCATATGTGACAAGGGAATGGGATTTATATTAATTGTGCACATAACAATTTTTTCAGGTCCCATGCTTCGTCCTTTAAATACCTTACAATAGTTCAATCTAATAAGACTTCTAAGAGATAGGTGCATTATTACAATCTTACATTTGAGGAAACCTGAGGGTAGAATCTTGATACATGGTATAATCCCCAAACAGTTAGGTGACATTCATGTCTAAGTTTGTCAAACTCTGAAACTTGTCTGTGCACCCTGCTGTACTACCTTAGGAAAGACGCATGGCTGTCCCAGGTACCTGTCCCAGGTACATGCTCACCTGTCCTGTGCCGGCGTTAGGATGTTCGAGCTTTTCTGGTGACTGAACCCATTGTAACGGGATGGCAGCTTTCTTTTATTGTTGCTTCTCTTCCAGGCTATTTTCAAATCTAACCAATTTGTCTTCATTAAATGGTTATTCCCAATGATCAAATCTCTGATTGAGAAGTCACAGCCTTTACCCACAAAGCCCTGGGAGGCAGAAATTTCCTTTTCTAGATTCTACCATTAGTGTCAGCCATACTCTTACCTACAAAATCAATTAATCAGCAAACAGAATTAAAATAATATTAACCTAAATAGAAAGGCTTTTAAACATAATGCCCTGTAATCTTCATGGATACTGAAGAGCTTTGATGATGGTCTTGCCTTTTTATTTATGCAGAACATTATAATTGGTGAAGCACATTCACTTTCATATCCCTCAATTAAAGTAACCTTTGTTAAGAACCTACCATGTCCTGGGTGTGGTGATAGGTCTTAGAGAACCAAAGATCCGTAAGATAAAGTCGTAGTCCTTGAGAGCTCATTTTCTAGTAGCGTGGTATCACACAAAGAGATATGTCATCATATAACGTAGGAATTGCTACAGCAGAGATGTAAATAAAGTGAGAGGTGACCCTAAGTCAAAGACAGAAAACAGTGAGGTGAGAAAGATAGACTTTTGAATTTAAAATGCCATGATCCAAAAATTCTATTCACAGCTAAATTTATGAGTACAGGCAAAAGACGTTTTCAGACTTGTCAGCTCTTAAAAAAAAATATACCATCCTCATAGTCTTCCCCCAAATCTTTACTTAAAGATACACACCAGGCCATTGTGAGATAAATCAAAACAAAGAACTCAAGCATATAGAAGTCATGGCATGAAAGGAACAGAATGTCATGCTATATTAAGTATATTGAAAGAAAAACCAAAATATAAGTGCTTGTGAGGTTTTATAACTTCTTTCTAAATTGCCACATGAGGAAAAATCAGTGAAAAATATGGCACAGGAAACAACAAGCAAGGGCAGAAATAAGGAAATAGGGTTGGCAGAAGTAAGGCCACCCACAAAATGTAATTGGGTTAAATACTTGTGTTAAATATAAAATACCTTAAATCAATAAAAATGCAATTCCATTATATGCTGTTTCTGAGAGACATGTCTTAAACAAAGTACTTGAAATCTAAAAGCAAAAAAAAAAGTGAGGGACTTGTCTTACATTGGAAAATAAATCAATGGGTGTGAATTAAATTTAGCCTTCCACTGCTATGTTAAAAGAGTAGTATGACCATCGCTAAGTGGAGTTGATTTCAGAAATGCAAGGATGGTTCAATGTGAGGAAATAACACCATAAAATTAATTCGTTAGTAGATTAGAAGAGAAAAACTATCTGATCATTTTAATACCTGGAAGTGCCCCTGATACAAATTTGGTAATAATTCCTCACAAAATGTTTTTCATTGACTAGAAGTTGAAAGGTAATTTGCCTATCGTCCTTAACCTCGAAACACAAGAAAAGTTCCTTCAAATGAGGAAAAGTAAGGGGCAAAAGCATAGATCTGAGAATTAAACGGATAGGGGTCTAGGTCTTAATTCTAGCACCTCCTAGCTGGGTGGATCTCAATTTCTCCAAGTCTCATTCTCTTGTTCCATTGCTAAAATGATAAAATAACAGTAGTTCATGATGTTGAGTTAACAGCTATCATCACAGAAGCTTGCTGTGTGAGAAATTAGACTAGGATCTTGTAGACCATCAGTCTCTACAATAACCCTGTGGTGTGGGAATGCTGTTACTCCCATTTTGCTGATGGAAATACTGAGAATAGGAGGCTCAGTATCTTCTCCTACTTTGTAATGCTATTTTGAAGGATAAATAAAATAAGGTATGTGTCTTAGCCTGTCCAGGCTGCTACAACAAAAACACCATAGATTGTGTGGCTCAAATAACAATATTTATTTCTCAAGTTCTGGAGGCTGGGAAGTCCAAGTCAAGGCACCAATAGATCCAGTGTCTGGTGAGGGTCCATTTCTTGGTTCATAGCTGGCCATTTTCTCACTGGTCCTCACGTGGTGGAAAGGGTGAGAGCTCTCTGGGGTCTCTTTTAGTAGATCATAATCCTCATTAACTCAAGCTCCACCCTCATGACCTAGTCAGTCAGGTCCCAAAGGCCCCGCCCCCAATGCCATCACATTGGAGTTAGGATTTCAACATACGATTTTTGGGGAACACCGACATTCCGTCCCCAACAGCATGTAAATGCTTTGCAGAGTTTAGCATGTTCTAAGCATAGTAACATTTCTTAAATGCTGGTGAAAAATATTGCTATCAACGCTGTTATTCAATAATTTTTTTAAAGATTTTATTTATTTATTTGACAGAGAGAGACACAGCGAGAGAGGGAACACAAGCAGGGGGAGTGGGAGAGGGAGAAGCAGGCTCCCCACTGAGCAGGGAACCTGATGCGGGGCTCCGTCCCAGGACCCTGGGATCATGCCCTGAGCCGAAGGCAGATGCTCAACGACTGAGCCACCCGGGCGCCCCTGTTATTCAATATTTTTATGGGTATATTTGCTGCTAGGGAAGTCCAAATGTAAGAAGGGACAGAGACATTGAAGAGGGGGAGGCAAAATTATTATTTATAGATGATGTTTTCTATCTCTGGGAAGACCCAAGTAAATAAAGTGAAAATGTATCTGAAATAAAAGAATTAATAAGGGGGCTACTTTTAACATAAAAATACAGTAATTGATAACTTCCCTGTGGACTGAAAACAACCAGTTTGGATATATAAAGGAGAAATTCTCATTCAAAATAACAACAGTAAAAAAAAAAAAAATACACCCAGGAATAAATTAAATAAGAAATATGCAGCATTTATTTAAAGAGAACAACAAAGCTGTAACAAAGGACATAAAAAAATGACTCATCAATTGGAAGGAATACTTGATGAACAATTGGAAAGACTATGCTCTCTATGTCCATAGTCCCCAGATAAATTTATAAATTCTTCGTGTCACCCATGGAAATCTGAAAGGTCAACTTGGGGGATACTGTTGCATGATTACAAAGTTCAACTGACAAAGTAAACTGGTAAGAAGACAAAAGGAGTAATGATGGAGAGCTTTTCCTACCAATATTAACATGTTGACCATAAGTTGGGGAGGTGGGCAGGGGAGCACGTGAAATGGGGATTCAAGGGGAGCTTGTCCTGATGAGCGCTGGGTGTTGTATGTTGGTGATGAGTTACAACGTTCTTTACTTGAACTAGTATTCCACTCTACGTTAGCGAACTGAAATTTAAACAAAAACTTGGAAAGAAAAAAAGAAGAGACTACAATTCGACAGTGTGTTTCTTTCAAAAGAGAATATGAAGAAAGAAATAGGGAAATAATTTTAAAAATGGAGCCCAAGGATTCTGGGGGCCTGGGGTTTGCCCAGCTCTGTTTAAACCTCGGAGCCACCCGCCACCTGCCACCTTCGCCTTGGCTTTGGTCAGAAGAGGATCGGTGACTGCGGGCACACATGGTAGCGAGCTGGGAAACCCACACACCCCTCATCTTGAGCGATACTTTCACGCAAGGGGAGGACAGGACCATCCCGGGCTCCGTGATGGGATCATGAGGAGACAAAGTGTGGCATGACCATGGTCACTGTGGGGAGGGCAGTCTGGCAGAGACCTCCTCAGGGCTTGTGGACACAGGTCAGGGAGCTCCCTGTCACACCCTTCTGCCTCAAGACCATTCTGCTGGCTTTTCCACGTGAAGAAGAGAGCTGGAAAAGGTCCAGCAGTGGAGGGGAAGGCTGCCGGACCACTGTCACTGTCCCCGCGCCAGTGTCCACCACCGAGAGTGGTGACCTGAGCCAAGAGTAGCTTGGTTCCTCACTGTTCCGGCCCCGGGCTTCCCCTGGGATGACACACAGAGGACTCCGTAGGAAACCTGCTTCTCCCAGAGAGTGCTTTTTCATAGCCTAGTCTGCCTGCTCAGAATCCTTCTGGCTGAAGCCTGGGGTTCGGGAGCAGGTGGCTTTTGGGGCACCCTCACCTCATGAACCTTTGGCTGATCTGCCAGATTCGACTCGCTCCCCCGGCTGAGGCTGACAGACACAATAGGGTTCGGTGGTTTTCAGAATGCAGTGCCAGGGGCCAGACTCTGTCGGGACTGTCCGGAGCGGGGCCGGGCGTAAAGGTGCACGGTGACAAATGACTCCGTGGGATGCTCTCTCCCGTGGACGGGGCACGCGGGGCACACCTCCATGCGGCGTCTGGAGGATCTCTTAACGGCTGCGCCACCCAGAATTCGAACTCAGCCTCTGGCCGTGCACATGTGCCCGCTCTCCTTAGAGACGTGTGTGCTTGAGGTGTGGCTGTGACTGCTTATAACACCAGGCTGTGACATTGTGCCCGCAAGAGCGGACTCCGCTTCCCTGCCCTTGTTCCCGGCTCCGCTCTCACCCGAGCCCACTGTAACCTTCGGAGCTCGGAGTCTGCAAAAAACCACCCAAAAGCCGGATGACGAGTGTGCCTCCTGGGAGCTGTCTGCTCTGCATGCCGCTCTCCTTTCAGGCAGTCGGGGGGGGGGGGGGGGGAAGCAGCTGGGAAGGGCGTAGAAGCCATTGTCCCTTGGCTTTGCTCTCTTCGAGAGGCTTCACCGTGGGCCTGATAAAAACAGGCAGGAAGGCACAAGGTGGAAATTAAACCGAGGCAAATTGTTGGTGTCTTGGCACAATATATATCTTTTGATCTGTTTCAGCAGTTTCTTTAACAACCGTAAATCCTCCCATGGGCTCATTAGGAGAAGCTGAGAGGAGGCCATTTGTCCTGAAGCCTTACAGGGACACTCGCTGCCTGAGCCTGACACGCTCCCACCGACCTTCCTCACGCGGACAGTTCAGCCCTGTGCAAATTCTTTAGAAGCTAAGACTTGCCTGCCTGTTTGGATTTTTTTGTTCCTTGCCGTGCATGTCATTCAGTTTCTCCCCATAGGACGTCCCATTCCTCACTCCTTTCCAACTCCTACGTACCGATGCCCAAATGAGATGCCCTGTGTTTTACTCTCTCAAGGCTCTGATCTTATTGGTTCTACCCAATTAACGTGCTGAAGTAAGTCACCCAAACAAGTGCCACGTGGTCATGGACAGAGTCTGAACTGGGTGCCGGGAGACCAGACTGCTTTCTTAATTGGGTCACCTTGGGCTAGTGACTTTACTGCTCTGGGCCTCTGTTTCCTAATCTATAAAATGGGCTGCACACGGCATTTTCCAGAGGTCCCACAGTTGCAGAGGGAGGTTGAGGGCACAGGCTCCACTGAATGTCCCCCCATCCCCCATTCCCTTGACCCCCATATCCCTCACCCCTGCCTACTTCAGTCGAGCAACCCCGTTTTTATCTGTTTTATGTATTGAGATGCCACCATGACCTAATATCCGTCCACAGAATTCCCTGCCCTTTGGTTTTGAAATGGTGTTGGATCCCTCCCTTTGTCACCCAGTGGAAACCCAAACCTTTCTTCCGATTTCTGTTCAGTCCAAGGGAGGCTGATGTTCCTTTGGCCTCCATTGTCTCTTGGGATTTGGAGTTCTCTTGGGCTACTCTGCCATGCCAAGTCAGCCCTGGTATGACAAAGGCCCTTTGGCTTCTATAACAACAACCATTTCCGATATACCAGACATTCATGAACTTAACAGACTTTTCTGGAGAATGGTTCCAGGGCGGCGGGCACGTCCTGCCCATCACAGTTCTCTGCCATCTTGGGGTTCCCTGCTGCCTTCCCAACCCTGCTCCTCACCCCATCCCTGCAGGACTTGCTGGCAGTTCCAAATTCTCCCCCTCAGTTGTGCGGAGCATCCTGTCTGCCTTCGAAGCTTGGAGCCGGGCCTTAGAGGCTCACCTTCCACTCCAGGCATGCATTAGTTTTCCAAGAACCACTGTTCCCTCCCTGAGGAAGAGCCTGGCACTGTTACTCAGGGTAACACGTTTTTACTTTCTTTGCATTGAATTTGTCAAAAGGGCTTCGTGGCTAAGCAGACTTTGGAAACCATGGCACATCACTGTTTTCTGACCAAGCATGCCCTGAATGTTGAGAGTGCACGAGCAGTACTCCTTTCAGGTGAACGGTCCTTTCATCCAATTAAAATAGTTGTCAGGACTGATATTTCTTAATTTTAAAATATTTCAACCATGCAAAACTATAAGCCAGGGCTTTTCAAGCGCAGGTGGTATTTTTTTTTTTAAGAAAAGAAACGGAATAAAGGAGATGGAAATGGAAGAGTGCATCAATTTAGTAAATGTAAACTTTTTTCATAGAAATCTGGTTTCAGTTCCGTGTGTGTGTGCATGCACATGTATGTGCATGTAACACAGTGTAAAATAATTGTTTCCTTACGGTGGGTCACAGTCAGAAAGTTTGACAATCACTGGATAGACCACGCTGTAATGAACACCCAAGTACTCCCCACTCAGTTACGTACTACTCGGTTCTAGGACAACACGCCGTATCGCCACCCGTTTTTGTTGCTGGTCTGTTTTTAAATGAAAACCTTTGCAGCTAGAAATGAAGCTGAATGCCCCGTGCCCCATGTTCACCTCCTTGATTCTGTTCCTTTTCTTGCTGCCCAACGGTCACTCCATAATGGAGTCTATCATTCTCAGGGAAGTTTCTATGCTATTACTACATATTAAACATATGGAATTCTTTTGCGCATTTTATGCCAGTACATATATTAAGTGGTTTTAAAAAATATCATCCTCGGGCGCCTGGGTGGCTCAGTTGGTTAAGCGACTGCCTTCGGCTCAGGTCATGATCCTGGAGTCCCGGGATCGAGTCCCGCATCGGGCTCCCTGCTCGTCGGGGCGTCTGCTTCTCCCTCTGACCCTCCCCCCTCTCATGTGCTCTCTCTCTCTCTCATTCTCTCTCTTTCAAATAAATAAATAAATCTTTAAAAAAAATATCATCCTCAAACTTTTTATTTTCTCTCAACACGGTAATTTTCAGATATCCCTTGCTGATATGTGTGCTCCCATGCAGTTATATTCATGGCTGTATAAATACACTGAAAGTTATTTGCTCATTTTATTCTTAAGGGACATTTCGTTGACTAGTATGAAAAATATTGCAGTGAACATTCTTGTATATCTTCTTGTCCACGCATGACAAGAAACTGTTAGGAAATACTTGATAAGCCAGCGGAGATGATTTGGTTAAAGAGCCATGCCATATTCATTTGTACAACGTCAACTCCTCCAAATCAATGAAGTCAGGTCCTTACCTCATACCTTAAAGAAAAATCAATGATAGGGTGAATGATAGAGACCTAAGTGTATAAAAAAAGTCAATAATAAATGCAGTAAAATATTTCTGATATTGGAGTTGAAAGGGATTCTTGAGTGAGAGAAAAGCACAGACAATAAAGGAGAAGACAGAAACTTTCTTCTGTACTAACATTTAGTGTTTCTCTTTGTTAGAAGATATTGATAGAAAAGTTAAAATACAGTTCATAACTCTGGGGAGGATATTTGCAATATACAAAATCTACAAAGAATGGTAATATATTTTTTTAAAAAGTCATGACCCCCAGGGCACCTGGGTGGATCAGTTGGTTAAGCGTATGCCTTCGGCTCAGGTCATGATCTCAGGGTCTTGGGATCGAGTCCTGCATCAGGTTCCCTGCTCAAGGGGGGCCTGCTTCTCCCTCTCCCTCTGTAGCCCCCCCTGCTTGTATGTGCTCTCTCTCTGTCAAATAAATAAACAAAATCTTAAAAAAAGTCATGACACTCCAAATAACTCCTTGTTCACCTAACCAAAAGGCTCACATTTAAGGATAGTGTTCTTGCTTCTCCCTTATTTCCTGGATGGCTAAATCTGCTTTTTCACCTTGGCTGATGTTGTTCCCTTTTTGCAAAATGGTCCATCCCTGCCCACATTCCCCTTCAGAAATCTAGCTTGTCCTTCAAGCCAAGATGAACCACGGCTCTTCCAGATTTATATGCATGACTGTGAAGACTTCCCCTCGACCCTTCAAAGCAGCTTCTTTACTTTTTTCTTTTGAAAAAGACCAGCCAACTTCTTAATAAATTCACACTTGCATCAAAGGTTGAAAGGATAGTTGGGCAACAATAGCTGATAATCCTACAGCTTGTAATGGGTTGAAATACTATCCTCCAAATATTCATATCTGCCCTGAACCTCAGAATGTAATCTTATTTGCAAATAGGGTCTTGGCAGATATTACCAGTTAAGGATTGAGATGAGATACTGGGCGAGGGTGGGCCCTACATCTAGTGACTGGTGTCTTTACGGGAAGAGAAGAAACATAGACACACAAGGGGACAGTGTGAAGATGCAAGTAGAATGTGGAGTGATATCACTGTACTAGCCAAGGATGCCAGTGATTTCCAGGAGCCACCAGAAGCTAGGAAGAATCAAGGGCAGGTTCTTCCTCACTGAAGAGAAGATGGTCCACTGACACCTTGATATTAGAATTCTCCAGAATATGAGAGAACAAATTTCCATTGTGCTGATCCACTCAACTGGTGGTCATTTATTACACAAGGAACATGTTACAAACTACTACAAAACTAGCATGTAAATTGAGGTACTGGTCTGGCCAATATACTTCGAAGTTTCTGCCATACAGTGATCCGAAGCACATTTTTATTTCCTTTATTACCTTGGCCTGTGCCATATGCCTTGACTGAAACCAACCCCATGATGCTGGCCACAGCTGATTGTGCCACAAGTCAGTGCAGAGCTAAAGACAACAGGTAGGCATGAAGAAGGTCAACATCTTTGAGGTGACTTGAGACCAACATCGTCCAGTAGAGGCGCTCTGAATGAAAGAATGGCAGGATGAGGCAACCTGTTCTTACTTCTCTAGAAAGTCTAAGTACAAGTGAACTCTGAAAAAGGCTGGTCACTTAAGCTTTGATCATTATCCTGATAGTGCTGCTTTGTCTTATCAGGTCTTTACGATACCAGAGTATGTCTCAAACCCAGACACTTTGGAACAGAGAATGTTTGCACAGTGACAAAGTGACTCCCCATGTGACTCCATATCCCCATGAGCCCTAATCATAACACTCCATCATTGGTTCCAGTTCAAGATGGCGGCATCGGAAGACTCTGAACTCACCTCCTCCACAGAACACACCAAATTGCACTTATTAGCAGAACAATTCTTCCTGAAGAAGAACTGAGGGCTGACTGAACAGCTACTGGACAACCAAAGACAGATAGTGGCAAGAGAACAGCCAGAGACACGTAGGGAACTTCCACCCTGAAGCTGCCAATGGCAGTAAGGATGGTACTGAGGGACTGGGGACAGATCCCTCTGTCCCTGGGCACAGAAAAAACCCCACGGTTTAAAGGAACAGCTAGCATATAAAGAGACAACACTAGAACTCTAGAACTAGAACAGAGGAGTTACAGGAATGCTCTGCAGGTCAGAGGCACTGGAGAACCACAGGGTGTAGGTTCTCACCCCGCCTGGAAACCTGGACTGGAGCAGGGTCTGGACACCATAATGCTGGGTTCAATCACCTTGGTGAGCTCATGACTCCAGCGGGCCCAGGGTCCTGAAGCCCATATCAGCCCCGGTTAAGCTGTGGTTTTGTGTTTTGTTTTTATTTTATTTTATTTAAAAATATTTTATTTATTTATTAGAGAGAGAGCATGAGAGGGGAGGGGGCAGAGGCAGAGGGAGAAGCAGACTCCCCATTGAGCAGGAAGCCTGATGCAGGACTCAATGTCAGGACCCCGGGATCATGACCTGAGCTGAAGGCAGACACTTAACCAGCTGAACCACCCAGGCGCCCCTTGTTTTGTTTTTTAATGTTTACTGTTTTATTTACTTTTAAAATTTGTCCTGTCTTGTTTTTAGTTTTTTCTTCTTGGATTTTTCTTTTCTTTCTTGTTCTCTTTTTTCCCCCTTCTTTTCTTTTCTTACTTTCTTTTTTCTTTTATTATTATATTTTCCTCCATTCTTTCTGTAAAAAGGCATGATTTAAAAGAGTAACTAGCCTCTACAGCCACAGTTGCAGCCAGCCAACAGAAGTCAGCAAGCACACACCATCTACACAGGGGACACCATACACAAGACCACTCCTTCAACTTTGGGAGAACTAGCCGTGTCCCTTAGTCCATAGAAACAAATGCAGAAAGTCAAGCAAAATGGGAAGACAGAGGAATAGTCTCCAAAACAAAGAACAAGAAAAAAACCTCAGGAAATGAATGAAATGAAACAGAGAAAAGCAATATACCTGGTAAAGAATTTAAAGTAATGCTTGTAAAGATACTCTCCAGGCTGGAGAAAGAATAGAACTCAGTGAGACTTTCAATAAAGAGATAGAAAATATTAAAAACAATCGATCAAAGCTGAAGAATACAATAACTGAAGTGAAACACACACTAGGGGGAATCAATAGTAGATTAGAGGAGGCAGAAGAACGTACCAACAATCTGGAAGACAAGGTAATAGAAAGCATACAAGCTGAAGAGCACAAAGAGAAAAGAATTTTTAAAAACTGAAGATGGATTAATAAATCTTTGGACAACATCAAATGAACAAACATTAGCATTATAAGGGCCCCAGAAGAAGAAGAGAGAGAGGTGTAGAAAACTTATTTAAGGAAAAAACAGCTGAAAACATCCCTAACTATGGAGGGAAATAGACATCCAAGTCCAAGAAGCACAGAGAGTTCCAAACAAGAGGAACCCAAGGAGGTCCACACCACAGCACATAATAATTAAAATGTCAAATGTTAAAGATAAAGAGAGAATCCTGAAAGCAACAGGAGAAAAACAAAAAGTTACCTAGAGGGAAAAACTGATAAAGCTTACAGCTGGTTTTTCAGCAGAAACTTTGCAGGCCAGAAAGGAGTGATGTGATATATTCAAAGAGCCAAAAGGTAAAAACCTACAACCAAGAATATTTTACCAGGCAAGGTTATTATTCAGATTTGAAGGAGAGATAGAGTTTCCCAGACAAACAAAAGATAAAGGAGTTTATCACCACTAACCTGGTTGTGTAAGAAATGTTAAAATCCTAGAAGAGAGCACAGGTGGCAACTTCTCTGACATTGGCCTTAGCAACATTTTTCTAGATATGTCTCCTGAGACAAAGGAAACAAAAGCAAAAATAAACTTTTGGGACTACATCAAAACAAAAAGATTTTGTATCAACAAAACAAAAAGACAACCTATTGAATGGGAGAATATATTCACGAACGATATATCCAATAAGGGGTCAATATCCAAAATACATAAAGAATTCATATAAGCCAACATACACACAAAAAACAAGTAATCCAATTAAGATGGGTGGAATAGACATTCTTCCAAAGAAGACATACAGATAGTCAACAGACACATGAAAAGATGCTCAATATCATTCATTATCACGGAAATGCAAATCAAAACCATGATGAGATATCACCTCACACCTGTCAGAATGGCTAAAATCAAAAACCACAACAAACAACAAGTATTGTCAGGGATGTGGAGAAAAAGGAACCCTCGTGCAGTGCTGGTGGGAATGCAAACTGGTGCAGTCACCATGGGCAACAGTCTGGGTATTCCTTAAAAAATCAAAAATAGAACAACTCTACAATCCAGTAATTGCACTACTAGGTATTTACCCAAAGAATATGAAAATACTAATTTGAAGGGATGTATGCACCCCAATGTGTATAGCAGTATTGTCTACAATAGCCAAGCCATGGAAGCAATCCAAGTGTCCATCAATAGGTGAGTGGATAAGGAAGATGTGATATTATATATCGTATATATAATATATATTATATACACACACACATATACACATATATGGTGTGTACATATATACATATATATGTAGGTATAATGCATGTAATGGAATATCAGCCATAAAAAAGAATGAGATCTTGCCATTTGCAACAACATGGTTGGAGCTAGAGTGTAATGCTAAATGAAATAAGTCAGACTGAGAAAGACAAAGACCATATGATTTCACTCATAAATGGAATCTAAAAAAATAAAAAGCAGAATCAGAACTAAAATACAGAGAATAAACTGATGGTTGCCAGAGGGGAGGGAGGGTGGGGGTTTAGGCAAAAGGGGTGAAGGGGAGTGGAAGGTACAGTCTTCCGGGTATGGAATGAATAAGTCATGATAATAAAAAGCAGAGTTTAAGGAATTTGGTCAATGATATTGTAATAATGATGAATTGGGACAGATTATAGCTATATTTGTGGTGAACATAACATTATGTATAAACTTGTCAAATCGCTACATAGTACACTTGAAATTAATATAACATTGTGTGTCAACTATACTCAAAAAATAATAATACCTCATCATTGGTAGATATTGTTTTCTCATCTTTCTTAACATTTCCAAGAAATATCAAAAATAACATTACAGTAATCTCTAAACAGTTTATTCTTAGAGGCCGTGTTACATTACCTATCACCTCCCCTGAAAAGCCATTCTGTGATTCTCTGGGGCAATGTTAGCCTCTCCTCATATATCTCTGCTCAGTACAAAGTGTACTGTTTAGGTCGTTTGTGGTCTCATTTCTCTTACCCCAATAGACTGTGACTCTCTGTAGGGCTCCTTGAGATACTCCTCTGACTCTGGACTGTTGTGCCCTGCATATGTATAGCACACTGACTCGATTGCATTGAGACTAGCAATCAACTGTCTTGCCTTCCCCAGTAGTGAATGGGAAACTTGAGGGAAAGGATTTGGTTTGCTTTGTTTTTATAGCTCCAGCACTCAGCATAGTACCTGGTATACACACACGATAGGTGCTCATTTTACTCATATGTGGAATTTAAGAAAGAAAAATAAATGAACAAACAAGAAAAAAAGAGAGAGAGAGAATCCCAAAGCAGACTCTTAACAGAGAACGTACTGATGGTCACCGGAGGGGAGGGGCGTGGGGGGAATATAGGTGAAATAGGTGATGGGGATTAAGGAGGGCACTTGTCATGATGAGCACTGAGTAATGTGCAGAATTGTTGAATCACTATATGGTACACCTGAAACTAATAGAACACTGACTAACCTGGATTAAAAAAATAAAAAAGTTCTAGCAGAGCTGAGTGGCAACACAAAACTTTGTCAGTAGGTGTCGCTGTGCTATCAAAAGTCACCATTATGGTAAGTACCTAAATGCTCACGTTTAATCCTCCCAACAACTGCATCCTACAGGTGAGGAAATGGAAGCTCAGAGGAGTCATGTTGTCTGCCCAAGCTCTCTCAGCTCCTAGGTTGGGAAGCAGGATTCAAAGCGAGGTTCATCTCCTTCCTGAGTCTGCTTAGTCAGTGTGCTGTTCTCTGGCCTGAAGATTCTTAATTTCCAGACATCAAACGACATTAGCATCTGTAGATCACTAACACAATCTACTAAATCATTTATCTACATTTTAGATTTATATCTTAGTTTTACCACCTAACTGGTTGGTTCACAGGTAGGGTTGTTTTGCCCCCAGGTTCTATTCGACAAATCTGGAGATTGTCATACCTGGGGGGTGGGGTTCGTCCTGCATCTAGCGGGTGGAGCCCAGGATGCTGCCGAACAGCCTACACATGGGACAGTCCTGCATGGCTAAGGATTATCTAACCCAAATTGTCAGTAGTCCTGAGACTGAGAGACCCTTCTATGTGAGGAGAGAAGGACTACTTGAGCTTTAATACGTTGGTAAACATATTTTCCTTTTCTAATACAGAGGATGAGTATAATTGTCTCTGTGTTATAAAAGAAGACAGAGCACGGGACGGCGGGGGGGGGGGCTTGATTTGTTTACAACAGAACAGAATCTGGGATGGAGCCTTATGGGACTGCAGATGGCTGACACCTTCTCCTTGGCTTTGCTATCTCAGTTCTCAAAGTGTGGATTTTCTGGGAGAGGGATCTTTGTTAATTAGTCCAAAATCCAAATACAGGATTTTGTGAGATAACTGGATTGTCAATGATTCAGCTAAGAGTGGTTTATGGGGTGGATGCCTCATTTTTCTGGATATGGACAGAAGTTCTATGTTTATGAGAATCCCAAAGAGTTCCCACCAAAAGAGGCTGCAGGGACCACTTAGCTCCCACCCCTGGCTGGACGGTGCTAAATGCTGAGGTTCCAAGAAGTGGAACTGTGTGCATCAGTGTCCGCAATGAGCAGCATGTGGGTGGGGCTGGGTCTCCTGGCTGTTAGCTCAGTGCCTTTTTCTCTACCTTATGTTGTCCTTCTCCTAAGCTGATGGCAGAGAGAGTTTTTGTAATTTCAGGGAAATCCTCTGGTTCTCCTTTGTGAACCTGGGATGACAGTCTCAAGGTAAAGTGAAGAATAATTGTGCTCAAAACAAAAATGCCAGGATTGAGGAGGTATCAAGAGTATTAGGCACTTGATAGGAGAGGGATGGTGTCTGGGCTCGTGACCCACTCGAAGATAGAAGTCAGTGTTTCAACCGACGTCCCGAGGCTTCCTCTGCATTATAAGATGACAGAAAGAAGAGGTCCTGATCGCAGCAGAGTGATATATGGGAGCATTAATGGGAGGGAACTCCACGGTAGCTAAGATGTTGGTGCAGCTCATGATCCCAGTCACATCCTGTCTTAACAGGGAAGCCGAAGCCACAGATCCTTCAAGGGCTATGGATTTGGCTAAGATTTATGATCTAATTGGAAGTACCAGTAGGAGTGGACAGAAAAGAACCCAACCAGCCCAGAGACCAACTGCCCGCGGGAAGTGGGTTATGGAGACAGACTCCCCAGGGTGAGAGGCACTGGCTCTTTCAAAGTCAGGCTATATGGCCAAAAGTTAATTCTCAAAGATCCAATTAGTCAGGATTCAATTCATCAAAAAACCAACTCACTCAGCTTATCGTGCTTACCAATTGTAGATTTGCAGTTTAGAAGCCTTAATGTAACTGTTTTAATAGCTCTGGCAGAAATGTTCATTTTGGGGTACTGATTATATAATAACATTTTCTCATTGGGAACTAATCTAAAATTGTTCTCCCCCCTACCCCTGCTTAAGAAACTGTCAAGCAAATTCTAAATTTCTAAAAGTTTGGCCAAAGAGAAATCACTACAGATGAACATTTTCCATATAAAGTACTATTTTTCTGTAACTTAAACTTCTGTATTGTAAATGTAATAGGATTTCCTTTGTTACTTCTGATTGCTTTCTGATGTGTTTGAATGCATTTTTCTTTCTTTTTTTAAAGATTTTATTTATTTATTTGACAGAGACAGAGAGAGAGTGAGCACAAGCAGGGGGAGTGGCAGGCAGAGGGAGAAGCAGGCTCCCCACAGAGCAGGGGGAGCCCGATGTGGGGCTCGATCCCAGGACCCCAGGATCATGACCCGAGCCGAAGGCAGTCGCTTAACCAACTGAGCCACCCAGGCGCCCCATTTTTCTCTTTCTAAAAGCTTCACGCATGAGTATCGTTTTGCTAATCCCTTAAATCAGCCTTGTATATATTCCTAGCAATTAAATTTTTAAGGATGAACTAAATGAAACAAATGTTAAAGAAATCAGAATTAACTGCAAACATGTTGCTAAATGTTTACATTTTCATTTCAATAAGGAACAATTTGGATGTGTTGACTTGTTAATAGTTTGCAGAAAAATCAGACAATACTCAAATCAGGGGGGAAAGAATGTGAATTTTCAGGGAAACGACTGTCGTGGGCTGTACGTTTGTACCTCAGATTCCGCATCTGTTAAACGGTAAGTGTGGAATTGTGAAAGAAGGATGAAAAATCCTAAAAATGCTAAAACATTTGTAAAAACAGCAACAGGACATTAAGAAGGATTTCAAATTGGTTCTAAAAGTATCAACTGAAAAGTTCTCCCACAAAATGCTGCCTCGTGGGTTTCTGCTAATGAAATATATTTTTTAAAGATTTTATTTATTCATTTGAGACACAGAAATACAGAGAGAGAGAGAGAGAGAGAGAGCACGAGCAGGGAGAGAGGCAGAGGGAGAAGCAGGCTCCCCGCTGAGCCAGGAGCCCGATGTGGGGCTCGATCCCAGGACCCTGGGACCATGACCTGAGCCAAAGGCAGACGCTTAACCATCTGAGCCACTCAGGTGCCCCTCTGCTAATGAAATATTTAATAGAAAATTGCATTTCATTATCAGGAATAAAGAATGAGCATTCTTACAGCTGTTCACAGTCAGTGTTGAAGTGGTTAAGAGCATTGTTGATAAATAAGGAGTTGGGATAAGTTCACCAAACGCTTGGGTCAGTTGTCTTCATCCAGCAGCTGAGTGAGTTCGGTGGATGTCAGCTGGGTGAACAGAAGGGACTGTAGTTGTAGGGACAGAGGACAGAGGCTGGGTCCAGGGGCCTCTGCTTACTCTGCGCTGAGGGAAAGTGATGTCATCTGCTTTGAGGAACAGCAGGTCAGCTCGTACGGGGCTCCTGGGGCTGGGAAGGATCTAGAAGGATAGCTGTGAAGCATGAATCGAGCATCCGCCCAGCAACTTGCGATGATGCGGCCCGGGGGTACCGAGTGCGCATTCGAGATCTGTGACTGCCCTGACCCCGGGACCGCTTGGTCACTTCCTTCAGCTCTCTGTCCAGTTGCCATTCAGGGCTCCCTGCACATGCATGTAAAGTAGCACACTCCATCTCTCCTACCTCCCTGTCGAGCGTGACTGCTTTTCACAGGGCTGGCCTCGTCTGGTCATTTGCTTGCTCGCTAGACCGAGCACGGCAGGAAATCAGGACCAGTGCGCTTTGCTCACTGCTGCATTCCCAGCGCCTAGAGCAGTGCCGGGCGCCAAGAATGTGTGCAAGAAATACGTGCTGAATGAATGAGTGAGTGATGTACGAGGACCTCCACGATAAAGGCCCGGCCAATCTTTTTCACCTCCTGTTGTCTTCTGCTGGGTCTTGTGCTCCAGCCGTACAGAAATAGCCAATAATTCTTCCCTGGAAAAACTCTCTTTCTTACCTGCCTTGTATTTTCAAAAATGTACTGCTCGTCTAGCTCCTCCCACACTGTGGGCTCCTGCTCGCCCCTCAGCCCATCCTCGGAGTCTTGTTTGTGTGGCCAGGAGCGGCTGCCTCATTACGTGGGGTGTCTCTGGGCGGTGCTTGTGTGGGTCACCCTGGAACCTAAGTGTCTGTCAGACGGCTCTGTCCGCGCTACGCTATGTGCTACCTTACAGCAGGGTCGTTCCTTGATCGCCATTGTTTCCCCAGCACCCGTCACAGGGCCCAGGAATGCTTTGTTGAGTAAATGGCTCTATGATCGGAGACTGGTGGAATTTGTCCGTTGAGACCCCGGGGAGCAGCTATGCAGGATCTGCCCCCCTGCATCAGGCCAGGCCCAGGGGTGGCCGGTAGCTCAGGGGCCGGCACCTCACAATGGCCTGGGGCTCGCCCTACTGAGGTGGGCTGGGCTGGGCTGATGCGCCCTCCTCTAACTTTAGGCCTCAGCTAGAGCCAAGAAAAATGCCACGGGAGCATTTCCCCAGGCTCTCCTCTCAGCTCGCCACTCCCAGGGCTCGCGGGGCAGCTGAAGGAAAGCAGAGCACTGAATTCCGCCACCACATCCAGATTCTGTCCCCCTGGGCTCCACCTGCATCCTGATACGGTGGGGGAGGGGGTGTTCCCACGTCCTGGGTGACCACGTCTGGGATCAAGGAGGGCAAGATGGTGCTATGCTGTGTTTAGCAGAGATAATCTATCTCTATTCTTGGCTTCACCAGCTATTAGTAGCTGGAAACAACAGAGTTTTTGACCGTGATGGCGTCTCTTCTACGGAGAGGGAGGGAACCAGCGGAGGACTGGGAGGAAGGAGTGCCTGGAGCTCCTCCTGAAGGTCACCATGCTGCCCCGGTCCCTGGCTCTCCTCTGCCGGGTCAGGAAAACAAACCAGATGGAAGACATAGAGCAAGCACGTCAGACTCTGTCAACCTCCTCCGTAGATTGTGTTAGGACAACCTGCTCGTTGAGGGAACAGTCAGTGAAATTTATCCAGTTAACCCTCTGTTGGATGGTAGCAGAGCGAAGCTCAAAGGCAAATCGAAAAGCAGTTTCTGTCACAGCTTCAGTAACTGAGTAGATGAATATATTTCTAAATACAGAATTGGAAACACATCATCCCATGTCCTTCCTTGGCTTTTGTCACTTCTCATTTTGAGAACTCAGATTCCATGACTTTCTGGATATGCATCCTCGATAATTCTCTTCTTGGGCATCACCATCCGAGCACCAGATGCTGCTGTGGAAAGGCATGGAAATAATCACAGAAAAATGTCTCCAAGAGGCACTGGCCAAACAATGGATGACAAGATGCCTTTGGGCATAAATCTAGAAAGGGCACATGTGAATTACAAATGACACCACCATCTTTTTTTTTTTTTTTTTTCCAAATACAGTTTTGGCTGCTTGATACTTAGGCAGGTTAGGTGGCCATCCCTGTCATTTTCACCAGACTGAGCACACTTTGAAACAGAACCAACATTGTTAGCACGCCTTGGGAGCCGTTCTCTATTTTTTCCCACTCGAATACCAGCCTCACCAAAGAGAGTTTCAATTTTAGATATGTTCACTCCCCGAGCAAAAATCCCATGGAAAATGACTCTTGGGAGGACATGCAAATGTGCCAGTGACCTACATACGGAACCTATAAGCCCATCAGATTGCTTCTGCCACTTGAAACCTGGGGGAAAAAAAATGGAAAAATGAAATTGCATTTTGTATGTTGTATTCCAAAAAGCACTAAGATTTTTTTTCCAGGATTGGCTTAGAAAAGATTATTCTTTAGGGGCATTTTTTTCCCCCTTGGTCTTCGTGGCTTTGCCAAATGACATGTATAAACTGGATGTGGTTATCTGCAGAATAATGAAGGTGTGAAGTTATTGTATTTGGGAGTTTATTTTAGGGTGTGAAAATGGCATGAGCCTCTCACAACCTATGGCATTAGGAGCTTTCAAAAAGCAGGGGCAGTGGGATTTCATAGCTGGCATAAACAACGTCCGTGCGTAAGACACCCTTGCAACTTTCCTTAGGCTAGACACACAGCTCAGTCCATCCGAACATTTCCACAGCCCATTCGGGATTAATCACGTTGATTAGTCTACCGGACTATTTGTTTTCTGGAGGTCTATGTTGGGTTCAGACACTCTCTGGGAAGGCGGGCTTCATTTCTCTTTGGCAGTGTTGGGGCTTGGGGTGCCCCATCCTTCCATTTCCCTGTGTGCTTGGACACTGCCCCCGCATAAAGATAGCACAGTTGGATACGGCCTTGGGACTATATTTCTTGGGAGTGTGAGTGTGTTTGGTGTTTGTCACTAGGCCGAGGAAACCTAAAAGGGCTGGAAGAACCCAAGGCACATGGAGGCCGACAGAAAGTCCAAAAAACGCAAGTCCTGTGCCATGAAGGGAACGGAGGCTTTGAAAAGTAATGGTATATGTGTTTCCGACACCGAGAGAGCAAAGGATTCGCAAGGAGTACGACTCGGGACACTTTTAGATTCAAGTGATAAAAACGACTTCAAACTGGCTTGGCCAGAAACAAATTGGGTGGTAGGAGTGGGAGCGTGTGGTGGTTGTGGTGGGTTCGCTGGGAAATATATGGGAGAAATGGGGTAGATCTGTGAAAATGAAGAGGGGGGTCCTTTCCTCCCCTCTGTGTCTCTGCCTTGTCTGAGCTGGCTCTCATTTTCACTCATCTTTCTCCATGGGGCTGAGAAAATGCTCATCAACAGCCTTGTGTCTGTAATCCTGAGAATCCTCAATCCACAGGCAAAGAAGAAACAGTAGCCAGTTGTCCCCAATTTGCAAATGTTTTGGATTGGCTCTTTTGGGGTGACGTTGTCCAGGGAGAACCGTGCCTGATAAGCCCACTCCCAGTCACGTGCCGCACCTCCGTGGGCTGTGGAGGACCGGGTGGAGCACTTGGCTGGAGGTTCCAAAAGAATTACTGGAAGTTAGGGAGGACAGTTCCCACGTTAGAGGGGTCCTGTGATCAGAGTATGGAATTGGGAACCTGCCGGGCATGCAGGAAGGATTGTCATTCCAAACCACCCATTTTGTCCCTCCCTTTCTCCAGTGGGTTACCTTGTAGCTAAGGTCGCGGATCTACGCCACCACGGCGGCAGGAGGGTGGATGATTGTAGAGACAGATGCAAACCTAGGGAGTGACATTTCCGAGACCACTGAGGTGCTAAGTCCCAAGGCTGGAGCTGGAACCTGTAAGAATCTGAAAGCAGTCAGTGATGGCAGAGGACGCCGTGTTCATGGTGGCCAGATCTGGCCCCTTCTGCCTCAGTGTCTTTCACGGACTGGGAGTGGCAGGCATTTTGTGAGGATCATGCCTCCGATTGGTCGGGACTGGCTCCCGTCTGACCAGGGCGAATGCCTGGAAGTCGATACACGGGGGCGCAGAGGAAAGTTTTCGCTTGGTGAATCCCCAGCACCAGGAGCTGATGTGAGGGATGCTGGGACCTGGGCTGGGACAGACCCCCTCTGGGGGTGCCAGGCCAGAGTCTCTCCCTGGCTCAGGGATTGGGTAAGGCTGAGCGTCCACACTGAAGACAAATAGGAGCAGATGATGAGCGCCCAAGAGGCCTATGAGACAACAACATCAAGATGGGAACAGGGGAGAGAGGTGGGGAAGGGGGAAGGGTCAGGGGGTCTCACTTATCTGGGGCCTGGACTTTTCTCGGATCCAGAGCCATGCAGAAGCTGGGAGGCTGGGTCCTTCCACTTGGATTCTAAGTTACCTGCTCACGGGCATCTGAAGGAGGCGCTGACCGGGATCTCCATATCTCACGGGCCAGGACAGAGCAGCTAGATTGGCTTCCCAGGGCCACCAGCAGCTCCCCTTTCCCAAGGCTGTGTTCCGATGACAGAAATCCCAAGTTAATCAATGCAGCTATTTAAAGCTCCGGGTACTGCTGTAGGCACGGATCATGTTCTTCGGTTTCCTCTTGGAAGCTTTGTACTTCTAACTTCTCTGCCTCCTTCCCACATTGTTTTCTGTCGGCCACATCTCATTGTCCTTAATTAACCTGGAGGCAGGAATGCCGAGTACACAGATTAGAAAAGCCCTAGTTCCCGAAATTAAATTTCACTTTTTCCCCCCCTTCTAAGAAAGGTTGGGGCAGCCAAGAATATATAGGTCATGTTTCCAATTATAAAACACCAATGATGCCGTTTTTTTTCCCCTCCTTCTCCAATAAAAATAGAAAGGAGCAGGGGGAGCGGGGCTGTCTGTATGAAATCAGCGGTCCCCAACATGGCCAGTGCCAGTGGCGAGCCCCCAACCTGAGCAGCTCACAAGTGGAGGGGGAGGCCACCCCAGCAATGGTGCTACCTCGCTGTGGCACTAGGTGGCACTGTCAAGAAGGAAGGCTAGAAGGTGCTCCCCACTGCCAGACCTGGGAAAAGCAAAGAACCGAGCGTTTAATAAGCACTAAAAACACTGGGGTCTCAGCCCAGGAAATAGAGCGTGATCCGGCGCGTTGTTCCAAAGCTTTGCATTCCAGCAGAGTAAATGCTGGGAGGTGGGAAAGTAAGGATGCATGCCTTAGGAAAGGAGAACAGAATTTGCAAAGACTCCTGAGTGTAAAACAATGTTTTTTATTTGTAGCACTTTAAGGAGCTCCACATGCGATGATGGCTTTGGCTTCTGCGGGGACAGGGGAAGATGTAGGGTTAGGAACAGAGGAGGGTGTAGGGTTGGGAAGAGAGAGAGTGGTTTGATGGACGGGATGTCCTATTAAGGATTTTAGCAAAAGAGACCAGGAGATGATTGAAGCCTCAGGCAAGGACCTGATCCGTAAGTTAGGGTGCTAAGGTGACACTTACAGGTGAGGAACTGTCAGGGTCTGAGCTAACGCCATGACATGGGTGATGGGAAGTGGTCTGTAGGAGGTGTCATCAGGACCCTCTCCTCGAGGGGGGCCCTGAAAGATGCCCTCTCCCTGACAACACCCTCAGTGTTCCCTTAACCCTCTGAGATTCACCTACCATCCAGGAGAGATGTTGGTCCTGCTGACAGAGGGGTGGCCAGTTTCTGCTGGAGAGGATGCACGGGCTCTGGAGGCAGGTCCGTGGACGGCGGACTAGCGAGATGGCAGGGAGGGTTGTTGGTCGTGCTGCCGGCAGCCACCTGCCTGGTTCTCTCTGCAGCCTGTGCTGCCGGCGTCCTGTTGGGATCCCATCAGACAAGCTGGGCAGAGTCTGTCAGCCACCCCGATGGCAGGATGAATGTGCTAAGGACCTCCCAGTCCCAGAGCAGCCCTCAGTTAGTGGCTTGGGGGAGTTCCTGCCTGCCCCTCTCCCTAGCTTCTCTCCCAAAGAGGAGTAATGCGGAGACATGTGCCACCTGGTTTCCTAGTTCTCCCGCAAGAGGAAGATTTAGACGCCCAATGGGGTCAGTGGCCTCACTGGGTGCCCTCTGTGGATTCCTCCCCTTCCTCGGCTCACTTCCCGACCCCCCACCACTGTGGCAGGGACCACCTGTTACCCTGCTTGCCCACGAACCCTTCTTTGTCTCAGGGGAACCCAAAGTGAAATAGCGCATTGGTCCCAGTTCTGCCTCCAGCCCAGGAGCCAGGCCAGGGCAGCCCATTTTGCTAGGGGTGGCATCATCAGGCCCACCTGGTAGCTCACCAGAAACGTGGATTCTCAGGCGCACCGCCGAGCAGGCCCCTGGCAGTCGATGGTGCAACACACCCCCCGGGCGACTCTGATTCAGGCTCAGCTCGTCTAACAGTGACAGCTCTAGAGAATTCTGGTTTAGAGAAGGTGGAGGGTGCTTTTCCAGGGTCTTCAAATGTTCCCCGCCTTTTTACCTGCCCTCCTCCGCAGGCGTCTTGGCTCCCCAACATCAAGGACGATGGGTCCCACGTTACAGGCCAAATCAACCCACTGGTTGACAAGTCCAGCAGGAAACACCGCTCGATCCTCGGCTGAGGCTCAAGCTCGCAGCCAAATGGTCAAAGCCTTGCAGGATTCATTCCTCCCCGATCTGTCTGCAGGGGGCGGCAGCCCTGACAATGAGAGAACGTGAGGCAGGAGGACTCACAGTGACACATCTGTGTCCCTCCTGCACGATATCGTCTAGGAGAAGCCGAGTGGGGGTCTTAGGACCGTGGTGGAAGATGCCACCTGCTTCCTCGGGTGCTTGCGAATTATTCACCCCGCCTCTGGCTCTGGAACGGAAGCTGAGGCACCACAGGCTGGGGAAGACGAGCCGCAAACACCCCCAGGTCTTTACAACAGTCGTTCCACGATCTCCTGAACTCAGTGCCAACGTGTACCGGTGTCGAGATCATCTCTGTGAAGCACCGGGCCCTTGGTTCTATTCTGTGCTAGCGTTTTCTGTTGATTTTCCTTCGTGTTTGCTCAACAGATGTGAGATCCTTCTAGATGCCACCCCCCCCCCCAATTTATGATGGCTTTGGTCGCATCCAGTATGAGTTGCCTACCCGTTGGGTCGTACCTCCCTTCCACTCCCACCTCCCTCATAGCCTAGGCATTTAGGCAACACCCGCCATCCAGGACGTGAGCCAGCGCTATCAGCACGGTGGAACCGATCTTGGGGCATACGACAGATGGTGCTGGGTTTGGCAGGCGGCATTTTTTCCAGGAAACAGTCAGGGTCCCATTTGTTCTCAGTCATGAGGCAGGGGAGGAGAGGACAGTGAGGTAGGTAGCCAAATGGCTTTCTCATTCTGGAGGGAATCTTGATCCCGTGCTCTCTCTGCCAGATTCTCACTTTCGGCCCAGCTGCTGCTCCCCATTCCATCTCCTCCTGCAGCCCAGCTGGACAGCTGCAGAGCCGACGGGACAGGGTAGGACACGGGGTTCGAAGAAGGAGGTAGAGCTCAAGAGTGAGAGGAGACAAGCAGAGCCTGGGACTCTTCACTGTATTTAAATGGGGCCTTTGCCCACGTCCAGGGGCCAGGGCTCCTGCAGCAGCAGGGGTGGGAGGGACAGTTACCCCTTGACTTAATTTGGAAAAACACTGGGAAACTGATGGAGCCACCCCCCACTAACGTGTCCCTGGAAGGTTTGTGAGAAGGACTCGTACCCTCACTCGGCCACCGTCAAGCTTCATCTCCACACCTGTTGCTCCACCGAGCTCACCACACTTTCTGAGACACTCCTTGTAGGCCCTCCACCTGCTCACCTTCTTCTGGAAGTTGTCCTCTATCAGAACATGCTCTTAAAACATGACCTCTGGAATGGAGCAAGGAAGGGACTCTGTGCTGAGGCAGAAGATGCCAGAGATGTTGTCTGACTGCTTTAGCGACCAGATCGCACTCTCGGCTGTTCCTCGTCCGCTCGAGCTTATGTGTGCTTCCTCAGTTTGATCCTTCTTCGTTTTGCAAAGAAAAAAATGTGGTCAGAAAACGCCTGCAGCCTACTTACTGATAACGTCAACCATCTGTCCTCCTTATCACAACTACATGCCACTTCCTCTTGGAAATCCTTGTGACTGAGGCACAGATGATCCCTCCTCTTGATCTCCTGCTTTCACACTTGGCTTTACTTCTCATTGCAAATGCGATTTTCCATTTCTGACCTTCTCCTTGCCACTCGGCACAGGGAATTGTGTTGTATCCCCAGTTCCTTGGACAGTGCCTGGCAGGGAGGAATAGCTTCATCAAGATCAAGTAAACAAACAAACAAAAAAACTTAGAAATGTACCTTCATCTTCAGCTATTTTATGCCCCTCCCCACTCCTGTTTATACGCATGGGATTCTTTCTATGCTCTTTATTTTATTCCATTAATCTATGTGTCTGTTTTTAATGCCCGTGCCATACTGTTTTGATTATCATAGCTTTTTTGTATATCTTGAAATCTGGATTGTGACCCCTCCAGCTCTGTTCTTCTTTCTCAAGATTGCTTTCGGTAGTGGGTCTTTTCTGGTTCCATACAAACCTTAGGATTATTTCTTCCGTTTCCATGAAGAATGCCATTGAAATTTTGATGGGTGTCTCACTGAATCTGTAGATGGCTTTGAGCAGTGTGGATGCTTTAACAATTTTCACTCTCCCGGCACGTGAGCATGGAATCTCTTTCCATTTACGTGTGTCTTCTTTCATTTCGTTCACCAATGTCTTAGAGTTTTCAACGTACAGGTCTTTCACCTCCTTGGTGAAACTTATCCCTAAGTTTGATGCATTTGTAGATGATATTGTTTTTGTAATTTCTATTTCTGATTATTTGTTATCAGTATGTAGAAATGCAGCTGATGTTTATACTGGTTTTGTACCCTGTAACTTTACTCGATCCATTTAGTAGTTCTAACAGGTGTGTTCCTCTCCTCTCAGTACCTAGCAAGAGATATTCTTACTCCTTTTGACCTGTGTGAGCTTCACTGACTACAGTCACCCCTGCTTTGCACCTTCCAGGCTTTATACACACATTTGTGTGTCCTTTCTCTAGTACCATCGATCTCCCCATCTTCTTTCACCATGGAAGACCGCAGCTATCTACTACCATCCCTGTGGAGCTTCAAAAGGATCTTGATGATGGCTCGGTGTACTTTCTTACACTCACAGCCAAGCTTTTCCCAAAAATGGGGCTTCCATGTCCTCCCCGCCCACCCTTAGTCTGGGTCTCAGGCTCCTTTTGGTAGCACAGAACCCTGCCGGTGTGGTCTATGGCCAAAGCTTTAGAGCAGCATGGGTGCCTGCTTGTCAGAGGCATGTGGGAGTGTGGCAGAGGTGGCTCTCAAGACTTCTTCTGAGCCTCAGTTCTAGGATTCTGTTATTTGTGTCTCATGGATCAGTTGCATGGAAGATCCCCACACCAAAATCTACATTGACCTACGGCATTTTACACCAGGGTCTCTGTGACTCTTTGCACAACGAGACAATGAATTTGCAGCCAAAACGATGCCTTTGCACTGCTAACAAAGCAAACTGTTGGGGTTTAGAAAGAGGAAGTCCAAGTCACACCTTGCGACCCAGTCAAGTATTCCTTCACATAACCTGCCCTGCCTTCAAGGTGCTCTTTGCTTCCTTACTTTTTTTTTCTTTTTCTTTTTTTAACTAACTCGTTCTTCGGCACACATCACATCTGAGTAGATCAGTCAAAACAGGGAGGGCCTAGGGCCTTGAAACAGATAGTAAGGGAAATGGCATAAAATTATTCTTACAAGTAAGAAATCAGGAATTATTAGAATGCAGACATTTATGCTAAATGGATGGCAAAGTACTGGAATATATTATAAAGTGTCTGTTTTAATATCTGTGTCTTGGTGGTTGCTAGGTTACACTGGTACTTTTAATAACATTAAAGCGAGCTAGAAATACTTGCGGATACTTTCCCCATTGAAATTATTACTGGCAAGAAAAGGGACATATTGCTGGCTAGTGCAGTGGGATATTGTAAGCTCTCTGTTGCTCATTAAAATGCATGTTAGTTGTTCATATTAGTAGTGGTTCGGTTTAGAGTTTTCCTTCAAAATAGTTAAACCTTGTGATAATGTTACTTGCATTCAGGGCTCTGGGTGGTGGGTGTCTCTCTACCCTCGAAACATAACTGTATTCAATTCCCTTCATTCCTACTCCATTCCATTCTACTGGACCCAAAAGACCTTTACTGAGCACGTGCTAAGGGCTGAGCACTGTATTTAGACACGCGGGGCGTGCAGGTGAATGAAAGCAATATGCACATTGCCTTCTCACTGCTTGAGTATCAAACGCTGCGGAGTTCAAATCTGCACGTGGCCCTTAGTGGAGGGGGAGGCCCGCTCTTGGTTTGCTCTAGGTAAAGCTGCATGAAGCAGTTCATTTAAATAAAATGCTGTTATTGCTCTAATTGGGTCTGGATAAATCTCATGGGAGCACGAAGTCAGTGATTAATTTTAACTTGGAAAATAGGAAAAGGAAAAAGCTCTAAAAGCTTCAAAGCAGTGATATTTGAGCTGGGATTTGAGAGGAGACAAGGGATTTTGAGATGGGGAAGGCAGGAGGAACATTTCCTACTAAGAGGATGGTTCAGCATCACGGGAAAGGTGAACACTTGTTCTAGAATCACTAACATCTATTGAGCACATACTCGGTTCAAGCCCGTGATCTAAGGACGGGGCCTGCAAGAACTTATTAAACCCTCATGATGACCCACTACTATCATTCCACTTCAGGAATGTGCGAAGGGCTAAGGGATGGTCAGTCTCCGTATGTCATGACACTGGGGTTCCAACCCAACGCATGCAAACTGGCTTTGAACCCGAATGCTCACCCATATCCCAGCCCTCCCCAGTGCGGGGAGCCCTGTGTGACTGGCATGATGAGAGGGAACATGGGGGGCCAGGCAGGGTGGGTGACGTCAGATAGGTCAGATTGTGCTGGGCTTTCAATGACGTGTTTGAAGTTATTTGTATCTTTTCCCTAATAGGCTGGGGAGCTGATGAAGTATTCCAACAGGGGAGGGACAGGTCCTTGGTCCATATTTTAGGAAGATAATTCTAGTGAGAGTATGGAGGCTGGACTTGCCCAGAGGTTACAACTGGAGATTTAAAAGTTTCATTAAAAGACTATTATAAAGGTCCAGATGAGAAAATTCGCGGAATAAATACGTTTTCAGCACCTAGGATATGGTTCATAGAAGCTCAGATCCTTCCAAAATAAAATTTTAATCACCAATCTTTTCACGACCATGAGGCTTGCTAATTCCATGTGTTCCTGGCCACCATCCCAAATCTGAGCCCCTAGCTCACCTTTCCCCCACTCTCCTGCTTCCTGCTTCCTATCTTGACCTTTCCCCGAAGAGCCTTCCAATCCTCTACATCAGACCCTCTGGTACTCCCGTCTCTGTGAGCACATTTTCTACCAAAATTCCAGCTTCTTCGCCAAATGCTTACTCCATCTTTGCCTTCAGCAACATTTGCATCCACGCTAAAGATGTTAATTTCTCAACGGAGGTGCCCTCTCTAGAGCCGGCTGCACTTCTGCCCACAGTCGAAGTAACAAACCTGGTTCCTCCCTCATTCACCCCTCCCTTCTAGCCCAGCTTCGCCTCCCCCTGCAAGGTACAGACCAGCTACTTCTCCATCTCCAGGGCCCCGCCCCCTCCGTCCTTCTAACCTGCCACACACCCCCACCCCATGTCCCCCTCACGGTCTCAGTGGCCCACTATCAGGTGCGAGTCTCTGGGACCTGGGAACCAATGACGAATGATGAGGGAGCAGCAGGTACCTCCAGATGACCCTAGAGCTTCTGCTCCAACACACAGAGCCGTGTTTCAGAACTGTTACCAATCACCACCCAGGCATCCGAGTCGTCTCTGCTGCTAAAGCCAGGGGCGGTTCCCCACCCTCCAGAAGGCAGCTGGTACACAGGCCTGCCCCCTCACTTGTAGTTCTATTTTTCTTCGGATGGGACATCACCAAAGGGTGGTGAGGACAGGAAGACTCTGGTATAAATTTTCCACTCAAGTTCAGCCCCCGTTCAGATGAACGCATGTGTACGAAACTTCGGTGCTCGTTTGTGGGACAAAAGTAAGGCATCAGCAGTTCTGGTCTACACCTGCTGAGAGTTAGTCTAAAACCTCCCCCTACAGCCTGCAAAGTCTACCTGCTACCCTACCTGTTGTGTAGGAGGAGAAATTGGGATCCAGAGAGGTTAAGGGATTTTTTTCAAGATCAGACATGGTCAGAGCAAGGGGCCATTCTTTTTTTCTTTCATTTTCTTCATTGTTTTGCTTCTTTCCTTTTAGGAATGATTCAAATATTTGTCTTTCCTTTGAGGTCATTAACCATGGGACTTGGAGTAACACGTGGTTTGTAAGTGCTCGACACAGCCGAAGTGTTCTTCAGTCCACGAACACCAAGCCTTGGTTCTCTGCAGCTGAGCCAGTTCTTGGGGTTGAGGACATCCCCGATGAAGCTTGCCTCTCTGGTCCCAGGCCCAGGCTCCGCAGCCCCGGACGTTTCCTATATTTTTTCTGACCTTTACACTCCAACAGTTTCCCCGGCAGATGGAGGAGGCATTCCTTCCTTATACCAAATCCCTCCTCATGTCTCCAATCCTTTCTGATAAATCCAAATTCCCATGTCACATAATCACTTCCCTGCAACATCCCTTCACTGCCATCAGTCTGAGATTTCTGCCTGTCGGATGACGACGTACAGAATGGGGCACTCGCCTCGGGCCCTCCGACTGCCCGCGACTGAAGCCCCTCTGTCCACAGAAGCACCTAGCACGTACAGCTAGACCTTCCCAGCTAGCCTGCTCAGACGTCGGGTAGTGCAAACCAAGTTCTTACTCGGACTCTCTGAGTCCAGGCCAATTTTTCTTGAACATTTGTTGGGGGGTGGGAGGTTATTCACAAATAGGAGACTCTAAAGAAGGAAGAATGGGAAGTAGATCATAACACAAAAAATGAAATAAAAGGGCCATTTTCGACCCCACCCCCCTTCCAAATATGCCAGCCGTGGCCCTGAGTGTATCCTCACTGAGTCTGTTGTCTATGCATGTGTGGCAATCCCTGGCCCTCCGTGCTCCAGCACCAAACGTCCTCATAGACTACGTATGGGGACTGTATTTTTTTCATGTTTAAATTTCTAGAAGTAGAATGCGGGGACCAGACGATACAGTTTTCTTGAATCTTGGTAGGTATTGCCAAAAAAGCCATCGTGGAAATGTCAACTTCCTACCTCTTCCCCAGCACGGAGTAATACAAATTTTTAAAATTTGGTGGCTTAACAGGGTTATTGTTATTCCGATGTGCAGGTATTTGAATTCTGGCAAAATGGAAACCTTAAAAATACCTTTTGTTTTATCACCACGTGAATTGTCAGCATGTGTCCATTGTCAGTCTTGTACCCAGAGCTTCCTTCCTCCTTCCCGTGCTTCAGCCCTACCCTCCTCAAATGTCACCCCCTTGGAAAGGACCTCACTGACTCCACCCAACGCTGAGCCTCCCGCGAACCCGCTCTGTTGGGTTTCCATCGCCCTTATGATCCGTCTCCCCACAAGGGCACGGCTTGGTCTGCATGGTTCCCCTCCGGGCGTCCAGCACAAGCCACAGTGCCTGGCACAGGCGGCCGTGAACGTGGGTTTGCTGTATCAGGCAGCCAGTATGTGCACCTGCCTCGGTACGGGCGCTCGGTGGCCGACATTCTCTCGGTGCTATTATGATGAAGAGAAGGTTGCTTTTCCTTCTCTCTTTGGTGTGAATGGTCACCTTCAGTCTGCACAGACTCGTGACTTCTAGATGACACTGTGACATCTCAGTGGTATTGATGTATAACTGTTTCATTTCTAATATCATGTGGCTCCAGTTCTATTTCGAATGTTATTTGCTTTTGGTTTGCAGGTGCTTCATCCTATCTCTAGGGCAGCAGGATCAGGCCGGCGGCTTCTGCAGCTCTAGCTCATCATCTTGCTGTCCCCATGGCGGGACCATTCAGTCCCCATGCTGGTCCCCGACGGTCTCCACAGCCCACGGACGGAAGTTCCTGTACAATGAAACATGCTGGGGAAATCTCAGGCAAGGTGCCTGGGAAGCAGATTAAAGACAAACATAAAAAAAAAAAAAAAAGAAAAGAAAAGAAAAGAAAAATACACTGGTTACATTGGAGAAGACTCAGTTTAGGCTGACCTTCAGAACTTCTTAACCCACCGGTGTCAAAGATGAGGATGTTCTTTGCAGTGAATCACCTGTCTTCCCCGCAAGGGATGGGAGCATGTGACACTGTGGGAGGTGTTCTCTGCGGTTGGTGTTCTGCCGCACGCGGTGATGCCGATCTTGGTGAGAGCAACCGAAACACCTCCAGCGAGCTCACTGTGGTCCCCACACTGTCTCCAAGTGGAGGTCTTTGTTGAAACGTATTCCTGGGAAACAATGTTCTTTATTTCCTTCTCACGACGGATCTTAGTGAGTTACGGAAACTTTGGAGGAAATATGGAAAATTATCCGAAATGAAGCAATTTTGGCTGACTTCCTTTGGGAAGAGATTTTTGTTCACAAACATTTATTTTTGGAAAGGCATCAATATTAATGTGTGTTTTCACAGAGCTGGGAGATGCTCCGAGAGAATTTTTCAACTTTTGTTTTTCAAACCCTATAGTGTCTCTCTCTCCCAGCTTTTGATTTGGAAACAGAATCTCTCATTTATATTGCAGGATTCTTGCATGCGCTTCACGAGTTTCCCCAATGCAGAAGTTGGAACGGGAATAGGCTGACAAATACACACAGGTATTTCCCTCCCGGTCCTCTGCACTTGCAAGGTCCAGGGACGGCCACGCTTGGCACCTCCCACTAAGCCTATGACTCAGTCTTTTCTAAGGGTTTGGAGACAACCGTCTGCCTCTCATTTTCAAGATCTGCCAGCTCTGTTTGATTGGATAGCCTCCCTCTCTCTCTCTCTCCTGTCTGTCTGTCTGTCTGTCTGTCTCTGTTCCTCTCCCTCCTGTGTTCACTCAGATGCACTTAAGCATGTGTTCTCTTAGGCTTTTTCATGATTATCTCAGGCTCACTCTGCTCCGGAAAATGTGTCTCTGCTTATCCCCGAGGACACTTCCTCAGCAGCACACATCACACGTGGTTTACATGGAAGGGGAAGGTTGTGTAACCAAACCACAAAATCAGAGTGAAGGAGAGAAGGATGCACGCAGGTAAACTCTGAGGGAGTGTGGTCGAGCTTGGACCTGGGGACCTGCACCGTCTCCGCCGATACACGGAAACTGCTGTCAGCAGCTGCCTGCAACTCCGAGACGCCCATTCATTCCCTCAGGTGATGCGGCCATAGCCGTGGGAGTCTCAGGGAGGGGCAACCGAGTTGTTAGGTCTCATTCTCTTTATTTTCCCAACCCTTAACTGCCCCCTTCCACATCCCATCACGCAACATCGAATTGCATTTGGGGAATGTACCAATGTGCACTTATCTGTTCTACTGGGGATGGACATCTAGGATTTTAGTTTTATTTCATCTCTGCCTCTAGGTTTTGAACTTTACAGATGCAGATATAGATGATATAGATACAGAACACCTCACTATAGGTTTGGAGATGAAGCTGTGACGTGCAGTTGGGAGAAAAGTACACTTAAAACTAGATACTAAAATACGATTTTCTAAAATGCATACAAGACTCTACCAAAATACTTACAGAAGAATGTTCATGGCAGCAGTATTTATACTCGCCCCCGGGGTGGAAAACACCCAAAAGTCCATCAGCAGTAGAATGGGTAGATCCATTCACAACACGAAATAGATACTATCCCTTGACGAGAATGAATAAACGAAACCTAAACCACACCCAGCAATATGGACGAAGCTTCCAAAAGTAGTGCCGGGCGGAAGAGGGCCACACACGAGTATTTAGCGCGTGATTCTATTCACAGGCAGTTCAAACACAGACGACAGTCATCTCTGGTGATGCGGTGCAAGGCAGATGACCCTCGTGGGAAGGAGGACCGCGCAGGAAAGGGGCGCAGAGGTGAGGTCTGCAGTGCTGGCCCTGCCATTGCTTGCATGGGCTTCTGGCGCCATGAATGTGTCCTGTTGGTGAAAGTTCATCAGTCCGTGCGCTTATGATTTGTGATTTATGATTTATGATCACTTTAATAAAACGTTCCAAAAGTGTCTCTTCCCAGAGTCCAAAGAAAAAGAAAAAAACTATTATTTTTATAGCAGCCTCCTGCTGGGCACCTCTCAAGTCCTTCCCTTGTTTCCTGGTCCTCTGGGGGTCTCCGGCCGGCCCCCTCCCCCCAGCACTAAACCCTGGGGCACAATGACCCGACACCCTGGGGACCTCCGACATAACAGTCTGCACTGGGCTTTGGCCTTCTGAGTCTGGTTGCTCTGAAGTCTCTCCAGCCGTGCGAGGGGAGGACACATTCCCCAAGACTTCCTTCCCTCTCTCACCTGCACGCAGGTTAGCCGGGAGCAAGAGGAGCTGTATCGTCTAAAAAAAAAAAAAAAAAAGCAAAGGCTTTTATTTTTTCCCTAAAGGCAGCATGAGGCGCAACCATTCTCTCTCTCTGCATCTCATCCTCCTGCAATATTCAGAGTGCAGTCTCTGGAGTCAGACCGGTTCTGGAACTCTTTCTGCGTGAGTCCGTAGACACAGCGCTTCACTGCTTGAGGCTCTAGTTCCTATAAAGTGGATGGGAGGCTGGGTCACCCTCGAAGGGCAGAAGGAAGGCTGCCTGGGAGGACTGAGCAAGGAGCAGAAGGCCCGGCCCCGGGCTCAGCTCCTGAGTTGTCGGCACAACTGTCACCGCAGACCTTGCTCAGCCGAGCCGAGCACCAGGGAGCACGGCCGTTGTCCCCGGACACTCCCCGTAGCTGCTCAGAGAACCGGCAAGAGGAGAACAGCTGCTTGGCAGCTCATCCACCCCCACAGCCCCCTGCAGAGTTAGGGGGGCAACACACACGTGTTTCCTGTTTCTGTCCCTTCTTATTTACTTGCAGTGCCTCCCTGCGAGCAGAGGAACGGGGATTATCAAGGTGTGAGCCTCTGGGACTCAAGGGTTCTTCCGTGAATTGAGGCGTGGTCCTTCAGCAGGTGTTGCCCCTGCGGACGGGTGGTCTGGGCAGCCTTGCCCGCTGCTCAGTGCCCAGTCCGAGGCTCCCCCAGGCAATGGCTCTTTACACTGGGCTGGCTCGGGGGATGCTTAATATAGCCCCACTTTTGAGTGGTGTCTAGAGGGATGCAGAAGGTCAAGGCCATTGATCTGTTTTGCTCCAACCCAGCCACGAGAGGATTTTATTGTGATAAAATGCACTTAAACTAATATTGACCATTTAAACCATTTTAAGCATTTAGTACATTCACGATGCCGTGCAACCATCACCCCCATCTGGTTCCAGAACATGTCGTCACCCCAAAGGGAAACTCCGTACCCACAGGCAGTCACCCCCTGTCCCCCCTTCTCTCTGCCCCTGGCACCCACCAATCTGCTGGAGAGTTTCCGTCACCCCTGGAGGTTGGTTTCCATGAGAACGTGTCAGGAAGTCACCTCCATCCGGTTTCTCCGGGTCTGTTGATAGCTTTTCAGTCTTAGAACTTCTTGAGTGTTCAAGGTGGGTCACTGCTGGACTTCTGAGGAGCCCTGACTATGAATTAAAGGGATTTCTCAGGATTTCAGCGGGAGGTGTAGCCAAGACAGCCCAAGCCCTGCTCTCTCTCTTCTAAAATCCCATTGTTGCTGCCCGACATCCTGCCCGACATTCCCCACAGGGCATGGGCTGGACAACAGTGAGGGGGCCCCAGAGGGATCCCTGAAGAGCCAGGGCCGCCTTTGAAGGAATTCTCAGAGCCAGACCCCTGGGGGGCCCATCCACTCCAGTGTCACCGGGCCACCCTCTCGTAGATCCAGGAGGGGACCTGCCTCCTGCCAGGGGGCAGTGGTGGGATGGGTGTTCCCATCCCAATCCTTGGAACCTATGACTATCACCTTATGTGGTCAAAGGTGGGATTAAATGAAAGATCTTCAGGGAGGTGTTTATCCCAGATTATCTGTGTAGGCTCTGAACACAATCCCACGTATCCTTAGGAGCAGTCCTACCTCATGAGAGATGCAGGGGGAGTGTCAGCCTGACACAGACACAGAGAAGAGGGGACAACAAGACGACCGTGGAGACAGAGGTTGGCGGGATGCGCCCACAAGCCCGGAACACCAGGAGCCACCAGGAGCTGGAAGAGCAAGAAACAGACTCTGCCCTCGAGCCTGCAGAAGGAGTGTGGATTTCCCAGTTCTGCCCCCTGGAATGGTGAGAGAATACATTTTGATTGTTTTAAGCCCCCCAGTCGGTGGTCATCTGTCACCTAAGAACTGCTCCGTAGGGTTACTCTGGCTTTTCTCAGCAGCCACGGCAGTGGGGGCAGGGGGTCCTTAATGACACTGTACGAATTTCCATCACTACTGGGACTCATTGCCACACATGTAGTGGTTTAGAGCAGTACATTTTTTCCACCTATAGTCCTGGAGGTCCTGAGTCTTATGGGGCTGAAATCAAGGTGTCAGCAGGGCCGGGTACCTCTTGGAGACTCCCTGTCTCTAGAGGCTTGGCCCTGCATCCTTCCCGCCTGCTCTGTCATCACAGCTTCTCTGACTCTGACCCTTCTGTGCTTCTCTTACGAGGACCTTGTGGTGACATCATGTCCCCACGTGGACAATCCCTATTAAGATCCTTGATTTGCCCTACTGTGCAAGGTAACATATTCATGGGTTCTGAAGATTGGGGTGTGGGCATCTTTGGGGACCATTATTCGGCCTTGCTTTGAGATCTCAGGTGCCAACACCTGGGATGCCTTTTGCTAACACAAGACCTTCCTAGCTCCTCTGAGTTAGGATTCTGTGGCAGAAAGCAGAATCTCCTAGAGCTCCTGTAAGCAGAAAGAGCTAAGTCTCACGGTATCCTACAGCTTACCAGATACTGGAGGGGCTTAAGGAACAGACTGGAGACGGAGTGTCCAGAGCAGATTCCTAAAGCCGCACTGTAGCACAGGGCTTGAGGGGAGCTGCTGTTCTTGCCCAGTGAGAGCCCCCGTGGGACCCCCTCCCCCAGGCCCCGTGGTCACTGTCCATAGCAGCAGGATGGACACCTCCCTGGTCCTCCTGCCCGCTTACCCATCGGCGTCGCTCCTACTTGACTTGGTTTCCAGATCAGCTCTTGCCCTTATCTGCAGCTTGATGTACATGGGGAGCCCGGGCTGCAAGAGAAGATGGGGATTGCTTTTAGCTTTCCAGCCTTGCCGTCTGGGAAGACACGCTGAAGGCCACTGGAGAAAACGTGGAACCAGCCAAGCAAAGCATCTGCCTCCGGGTGCCCCTGACTCCGCAGCGGCGGATACTCAGGAGCCTTTCTTATCTCCCTGTCAGTGCAATCAAGAGCAGTTCTTAGGACGTCTGTCCTCTGGGGCGAGATCTGGTGAGGGCTCAGGTGGCAGCAGCACCCGAGGGCGTTCTGTCCGCCTCACCTCCCTGCAGCTTGTCCCTGTTCCTCCCTTTGACGACAATGGAGCCCCGAGGCACCTGTCAGCCTTCTGGAACTTTTTGGGTCTTAAAACCATCGCCCATTCATAGACTTTGGGGATGCCCCGAAAGCTGGGCTCAGGCTGCCAACATGCCCAGAAATCGGAGTCACACTCCACATACTTCCTTCCAAACCCAGATCCTGACACCTGTCCCTCCCTAACCCCCTCCCCTGCCCATTGTTTTATGGCTTTGTTGCTACATGTTTGCATTTAAGACTTCAGGTTCCTGAAAGCAAGAATCATATACGCTGTTCCACTTTGCTTCCTTTTCCTCTCCATTGCCCTTTATGAACTCTTATAAATTGTAACCCAATTGTCCCCCCAGAAAAAGCCCTGCCGTGTCTACCCCTTGTTCTTCCTTCCACCTCTGTGTCCCTCGGGGCTCAGCACAGACTCTCCGTGCTCTGGGAAACAGCCCCTGTCCCCCGACGGAGAGTTGTGCTCCCCCAGTCCCCTTGAACTGTCTCGGCTCTTTGCAACATGTGACGTCTTCGCTTCAGACTCCTGACAACTCACACCCGCCGGCTCCCTGGCTGTGGGTCCGGGGCAGGGACGGCTCCCTCCCGTGTTTGCAATGCTCCAGAGACAAGCACGGTGCCAGTAGGGGAGGGACACAGTAACAGGTCAAGTACCAGAGAGACCTGGAGAGCCTACCATGAGTGACAATAAGATGTCTCCCAGGAGGCCAGAGATGTGTTATGAAAGGTGACCACTTGGCCACTTTATGTACTTTTTTGCTTATGCAACTGTTGGCCTGCCTCCTGAGCCATGTGCCTAGAAGTCTCGCACGGATGAAGTGGTGGCCAGGGCCGGCCTGGCCTGGGGACGGGTTTGTCTTCCAGGCCTCTCGTTCCAGATGCTGCACAGGAACCGCTAACTAACATCTCTGTTTCTTTATTACTCCAGTTGGGAAATTAGGTTCAGATAATTAACTTCTGGTGTTTCTTAAACCTGTCAGACGAGGGGTCATGTGAGCAAATTGAGGTTGCTTTTTCTGGCCTCGCATATTCAGAAAACCTCTCTTGCTGGCCAACTTGGCAGGTGCTCTGGAACAGAAGTCCTGGCTGTTAAGTCACAAATAAAACTTCTATGGGTACAGTACTGCCAACTGGCTCCCATCCTGGCCGGTCCTCTACGGGAAGACGTCTGTCCTCTGGGGCGAGATCTCGTGAGGGCTCGGGTGGCAGCAGCACCCGAGGGCATTCTGTCCGCCTCACCTCCCTGCAGCTTGTCCCTGTTCCTCTTGTCACCTTCTCTTCCGTTCGCTACTTACCTGGAGTCCTCTAGGGTTAGAGGCTAAAACGGATGGGTGCAGTCCAGTGGGTCAGGGGAACTGGTTACACTGGGAAGGATGCCCCTACTGTCCCTGTTCATGTGACCTGCTCCGAGCATGCCGGTGGAGACCTCAGCCAGCCGTCCTCACTTTCTTCATTGCCACCCCTCCTGGCGCCCAGCACAGACCCACAGGGGACCGCAGTCTCCCCACTGGAGGTCATTAGGACTATAAACAGGTGAGTCATCCCCGCACCCCATCCACCCCGAATAGTCAAAGGGACTGGTACACTTGAAACTCTGTTCTGGCACCTGCGGAAGGCAGAGTAATGGCCCCCAAAGTTGTCTGCACCCTAATTCCTGGACCCTGTGAATATGTTACCTTATCTTGAACGGAGGATTTTGCATACGTGACTAAAGTTACGTGTCTTGAGATGGGAGATTAGCCTGGATTACTGGGGAGAGCCCACGTCACAAGGGAAGTAGGAGCGTCTGAGACGTGACCACAGAAGCGGAGGGTCAGAGTGATGTGCATGATGAGCCAGGGAACAGGCGCAGCCTTTAGAAGCTGGAAAAGGCAAAAGGTTTATGCGATCTGAAGAGAAAGGCAGGAGAGCAGATTGTCCCCCAGATCTTCCAGAAGGAACCCAGTCCTGCCGACACCTTGATTTTGGGCCAGCAAGAGCCACATTGGAATTCTGACGTCCAGAACCACAAGATGATTAAGCCACTGAGTTTGCGGTAACCTGTTAACAGCAGCAATGGAAGTGAGTACCGCCGCCTTGGGAGGGTGCGGCGCTCTGCCAGCAGGAGAGCGGATGAGCACCTGCCCCAGGCTACGGGCAGGCCCCTTTTTACCTCCTCGTGGGGACTGACCAACAAGGGACTAGTGAGTAACATGGTGGGCCTTCCTGTTGCCGCTGGTCTTTGAAAAGCACAGGAAAGAAACCTACCACAACCCTCTGCAGCCCAGTGTGGCAGATGCTGACCCAAGTCAGCGTTCCCAGTGCTGTGTGCCCCACCTTGTGCCGCCCAGACCCCTCCTTTGTTCTCTGCTCCCCCTTGCCCCCTGGGAATGTCTATGCATTCCAGTGCTTTCCTTAGCTGCGTCTGCCCCCCGGGGCTTCCATGGAACTTGGGCTCTGGGTGATTCCGATGCCGGTCTCGTTCCTGCTCGCTGCTGTAGCTCCTGCCGGAAAGGGGGAAAGCTTGCTCTTGCATGCTCCCCAGGTCCACATTTGGACCCCTGATCATTCGTGTTCCTCCTTCTTGCCATTCATGTTCATGTCTACATCTTTGTAGAATCCGGGGCCACGTTCTAGTGTCAACTTCTCTTCACTTTGGTACCAGCCCCTGCAATACAGTCATTCTTGCTCTCTGGTTGGGCCGTTCTATAGACCTTCTGCATGATACTCCCTACAGCGGGTTTCCTCCAAGGCTAGTTCCCTGGCATCCCATTCCCCCAGCCCTAGTAGAGTCCAGACAACCGCCCACCTTCCCCCCTACCTGACAACAACACCGCCACTATTCGACTTCCCCTGTCCCTCGCTATACGTGCACCACGATTAGCTACAGAGCGGATGCATCAGGCAAGCCCAATCCAAAGAAAAAGCACACCACTCATTTTAACAGAGAAAATTTACTATGAAGAATTGCTCATTAGTTACTGAAGAACTGAAAAGGCCAAAGTAAAATATGCATGTCTTAAGAAGTAGCAACTGCCATCCCTAAGGCGACGGGGACAGAGGAAAGAAGTGGAAATTTTCTCAGAGTTAAAGCAGGTTTCTGCAAGGGGGCACTGCCTGGCTGGGGCCAGTGTCTCTGGACTTGAAGGAGGGTCTGCGGCACTGGCACCCAGACTTCGGATGAGGGGACACTGGCCAGTGGGTGTTGGCATCACTGAGGGTGTGAAATTGGCTGGTTCTGCGAACAAGGGCTGGACAAACTGGGCAGCGAGTTCAGCCGCTTCTCCTGGAACGCCCTGCAGCTGTCGGGGTGAAGAAGAATCCGGGGAGGAGCAGGGACTAATGCATGCTTCCTCTGAGGGTTGTCAGATTTCACAAACAAAAACACAGAATGCCCAAGTTCCAATTGCAGATCAGCGACAGAGAATTTTTTTTTAGGATGGATTGCTCATGCAAGATCGGGCACCTCCTTGTAGTTAACAATGACCGGTTATTGAGCTGAAATTGAAATGTATCTGGGTGTCCTGTGTCTTACCTGACAGCCTGCCTCGCTCTTCCAAACTGTCTCATTCCTCCATCCCGCCAGCCTCCCCCCAGCCTCCTGTCAGCCTCCCGTCAGCCTCCCCGTCCCCCAGCCTCCCTCTGGCCTCCCTCCAGCCTCCCTCCAGCACCCCGACTGCCGGACCCAGCTGGAAGCAGTCGGCCGAGCAGAAATGTGATCTGCAGAGGTCCTGCTCCAGCATCTCGGAGACAAGCAAAGCGGGATGGGTTTGGGGCTGTCGCCTCAGCTCCCGCCTCCTACAAAGGCTCTTAGATGTTAATTGATTGTTTGTTCCTGTCCAAAAACTGTTGCCTGTATAGACGGTTAACACTGGGAAATTCTAAAGATTCCAGAAACTGAAAACTGCCCGTCCGTGGGGGAGAGTAAACTACACACGACACGCAGACTCCCCTCTCCCAGCCTCCCCTCAAACGCCGCCTCCGTCCTGCGCCCGGGAACAGGGGCGTCCTAGGCCCTCGCTCTCCTGGGACGTAGCTTCCTCAGCTCTTCCTGCCTTGGCCGTGAGAAGCCACGAGCAAGATGAAGTGATAGGAAGTGTAGAGGAACCGGGAGCACAGACACGTGAGCAAGGGTTAGTGTTCCTCATGAAATGGCACCAATGTCCCTGCCTTTCTTTCCTGTCCTGAAAAAAAAAAAAAAAAAAAAAAATATATATATATATATATATGGCTTTTCCTGGTCCTCTGTCCCAGAATAACATTCTGTGAACAAACATGAGCAAACAGAACCTTAACTTACTCGGCTGGGTTCACAGATCTTGGCAGGTCCCTGTCCCTTTCAAGGTCCTTCCTTCTGTAGCTCTGTGTTCAGGGCCTGATCACCTGACATCCACCTACTTTGACGATCTTACGTTTCATTTCCACGCTGGCCCCTCTGGGTCCCCTTCCAAAAGGAAAACGCACTGTCGCCTAAAACAGATATGCCTGTTTATTGAGAAACGCAGACTTGGCGGTTCTTATCTTCCCCTAATAACAGCTGAATGTGAGGAGACAGAAGTAAGCCCTCAAATGACCAGAGAATTCTCCCTGAGATATTATCAATGTACTTTTCATTTTCCAAAATGGAAACAGCTTCAGTGTTTCTGATTATACATGTGTACTGTAGAAAGTTCAAGGAAAAAAATGCAGATTAAATTACAGCTATGAAAATAGATCACCCAGAGAAAGTCACAATTTAACTTTGGGAATACAATTTTCCAGATATTTTACCAAGCACCCCACACATTCCTTTTGTTGTGATTTTATTTTAAAAAAAATAGCATATTACTCATCTTGGCTAAGTTTTGCTGCAGCAATAAATTAACTCTGGATTCTCAGTGGCTTATTAAAACAAAGATTTATTCCTCATACTTTTCCAACACAGATTGGCAGGGGCTCTGTTCGACTCAGCCACTCTGTGAGCCAAGCTAACAGAGACTCTCGTCTTGTGACCACACTGTCTGGCCCACATGGCCTTCTTGGTTGCTGCAGGAGGGGAAAGGGGACTGGACAACCAGCATCAGCTTTTTACTGCCTCAGCCCAGAAATGAAACAAGTCACTTCTCTGCACACATTTTCTTGGCCAGAACTGGTCCTATGATTCCACTTAACTTCAGTGAAACTGAAAAATAGGACTTTCTGCTCACCCCGAAGACGAGGAAGACCACATACTGGTGAATACGGGCAACGCCCCCCGCACAAGTGTTCGTACTGTACATGTTAACTTATAATCCACTATTTTCAGCCTGTGATTTGTCACGGGCATCTTTCCCCAAGTCCTTGTCATTGTTAGTGACTGCACAGTGTGTCATGGTAAGGTTACACCATGTTTTATTGACATGACCCCTTGCTAATGACAGATTATTAGGATGGTTTAATTTCTCTCTAATAAAAACAATGTTTAGGGGCGCCTGGGTGGCTCAGTTGGTTGAGCGACTGCCTTCGGCTCAGGTCATGATCCTGGAGTCCCGGGATCGAGTCCCGCGTCGGGCTCCCTGCTCGGTGGGGAGTCTGCTTCTCCCTCTGACCCTCCCCCCTCTCATGTGCGCTCTCTCTCTCAAATAAATAAATAAAATCTTTAAAAAAAATAAAAACAATGTTTGAAGAACATTCTTCTACACAGTCTCTGTGCCTTTGCTGGATTCCGTCGGCAGTGTGAATTCTCCAAAATGAAAGTTCCTGGTCAAGAAATAGGCACATTTTAAAGTAATTTGTTGCAGATTGACCAAGACTACTCCAGAAAAAATGAACCGATTAAGTCCTGAGTATAATGATCAAAGTGCTTATTTCCCCCAAATTGTTCCCAGGACTAGAGAGTACATTTCTCTGCTAATACAGTCAACAAAAATGAAAAATCTGATTTTAACTCTTCTGTTTCTTTGTTGCTAATGAGAAAGACATTTTTCCATGTGTTTATTAGGCCTTTGAAAAACATATTTTGTGAATTAGCCCATTATCTGCTTAATCCTGTGATTCTCTTTTTGCTTATTAATTATTGGGAGCTCCTGACAATGAACTGTATTATTAATATTTTTTAAAACATATTACAGATATTTTCTCTATATTTTATTTTTGTCTTGTACCTCTTTAGAGGATTTAAAAATAATAAATAATTATTACATAATCTTTACTTCCATCCCCTGATTTGAAATGCTACTTTTATCATTCACTGGATATTTATACATGTATTCTGGACCAAATATGTGTTTTCTGTTGCCAGCCTCAACCTGTGGCTTTATATTATTTTTTATTTTTTTTAAATATTTATTTATTTATTTGAGAGAGAGAGAGAGTGAGAGCGGAGCGGGGGGAAGGGACAGAGGAAGAGAGAGAATCCCAAGCAGATCCCCCCACTGAGCATGGAGCTCTTCTTGGGGCTCGATTCCACGACCTTGAGATCACATGAACTGAACTGAAATCAAGAGTTGGATGCTCAACCCACTGAGCCAGTGAGCCACCCAGGTGCCCCAATTTATATTATAATGTGGTTTAAAATCCGAGAAGGAAAAATTCCTCTTTCTTACTCTTCCTTTTCAAAAACTTGACTATTCTAATGTGTTTACTCTTTCAGATCAAATGTTCTTAAAATTTTTGGTTTCCAGACTCCCTTGCATTTTTGAACAGTATTGAGGACTTCAAAGAATTCTTGTTTTATGTGTGTTATACCTACTGATATTCACCTATTTGAGATTAAAACTGGGAACAATTTAAAGTATTTATTTGCTAAATCATTTAAAAATAAATGCCAGGTGACCATCACCTGTTAACATAAACAACATAATTTTTATAAAAAATGGCTACGTTTTCCAAAACAAATTATTGGAAAGGAGAGAGGTATTCGTTTACATTTTTACAAGTCTCTCTGTGTGTCTTTCTCTCTCTCTCTTTTTTTCCCTCTTTGGCAGTACAGCCCTGGTTACGTAGCAGGGGTCGGGGAAGGGGTGTAAAACTCATGGGATCCATTTGGGTTCGTCTAGGTGCTGCCTTGGCCAACTGTGGCTTTGAACCAAACTGTGCAGCCATCCAGCCCGAGAAGTGTGATTACCGAGAGCTCGGACTTCTCAGGAGCTGGGGTTTGGGTCATTCTGCTAGGCAAGCCCTGGGGACCAGTAGAGGTGATATCTGGGGGCAGAGAGAATTGGAGTCTCCCAAGAAGTGAGAGAACAAACACTAATTTTGGCTCTAAGAACAATTGCTGCAAATCTCTCTACCATCCAGCTTATTGAACACTGCGTCATTCCTACATCTGACTCAGTGTGCTGTCTACAGCCACATGTTGTCTGGGTTAAAGCCTATGAAGAAAACCTGACCCCACGCAGGTAAGTACTTGGAAATGGGCAGAGTATTTTCATAGCTTTTTCAGGCAATTGTGGATATTCTTCTTTGATAATATGCCAAAATTCAACAAGTGGAGGTTTCTTAAAAATCGTTTGCTATGTGGAGTCTGAAATCACAGCAATGAACTTTTTGTCTTCTGTTACATTAAGACCTGTTGGTTTATCTTATTCTTTGAATGAATTGTTTGCTCATGGTTTTGTAATGTCATGTATTGGTAATTTGGAAAGTATTGGTTCATTGAGTTATGCAGCTTTCCTAAATGTCGACATATTTCATTATACAAAATTAAAAAAAAAACAATCAAATTTGTTAATGTCATCATTGATCTTACCACAAAGTAGCATCACCATGATTTCGTTGACTGACTTCCTCCAGCAGGCATTCAGCATGCTGGCTTAACACGGTTTTATTAGTCTTCTCGTTATGGAGTACACGTCTCCAGCCGTGAAAGAGGCTTCCCTGGCTATATCATTTCTAGTTTGAAAAGCTGGAAAACACATTTTTGGCTTTCAAAGAGCCCATCATGCCTATATTTAGACATTCAATGTCTTTTCCTTTAAACATTGAATTATTAGTTTCAAAATGATGTAGCAATGTAACTACATAATACTATTCCACCATAATACCATTTGGCAATATTCTGTAGCGTAAGACACAATAAGGTAAATTATTAACATATAAGAAACCAAGGAAACAGGAAAGTTTGTCATATTTTTGTTTCTAACTGTGGTTTTCCCCAGTTTCTTTGGCATAGATTCTTCCTTTTCATAAAGTTGATGAATTCTCTGGTATGCCCACTTGCCCTTTCTTCAGGATATAGACTAAGGTGGTAAAACTTGTGGGTTGAGAAAGCTTGTCTTCTGACCTTCTCTAAGCCAATAATTTGCCATAAATATAAGAAAAATAAGTTATAAGTAAGGTTTCTTTTACTTTTGAGCAAAATATTAAATTCTAAAATAAATTTTATGTAAAAATGGCCGTTTGGTCAAGTTTTCAAAACATGTTAGTACTTTTGCAAAATCTGACGACAGGATGCATTATTTCTTGTTGGTTTCTGCATAGGTACGAGGAAAACGTTGGGATTTTAGAGTAGTGCATTATAGGTTGATAAATGGCGTTACAGAGATTGTTGCGGAAAATAGTATGAATGATGAACTAATGAATAAAACATTTGCTTGCCGAACTTCCAAAATGAACCTATAAAGTGATGGAAAAAATATCACATGCATTCATGTAAAAAATTGCCTTAGGCATCCAGTGTGATAAGCTCTGGAAGTCACCAAATTGCAAGTGGTTTACAACCAGTTGTTTTATCAAATATCTCATGCAGTTTCATGTGATTACAACTTGGGAAAACCCAGAACCAAGGTAAGCTTTAGAAAAACATGGTCTGTAATTGGTGCAGCAAATCACCTCTTTTGGGTGGCAGGGGCGCCTGTGAGCACCCCGTCCTCAGCCGGGTCGGCTATAAAAAGTGCCATCAGAGCAGCCCACTGATGGCATTAACCTCTTCAAACTTTCAACCAGGGAGCTCCAAGCAATCGGATTTTAACAGCCAATTAATCTCTGGATGGTGTTCGTGTAGCACCTCGTGTGTTGCGGTAATGAGCTCTGCATGGATGAGCTGCCATTGCACGTTGGAGGCCTGGGCTGACCACTCACAGGAAGGTTCAAGGCGCTTGAGGTTCACCCAGTGGGGATGTGCAGGAGCACCATGAGATGCTCTTTCATAACCTGCTGGGCCTCTGCAGAGCAATCTGTGGGCTGAACATCCTCACAACGGGCAAACCCCTTCACAGAGCCCCTTGCTGACTTTCCTATGCAATCAGACCTGCTGCTTGTGTGATGTTTCGATTGGAAACCCCGTCATAAGGAGGCCTTCACCTGGTTCCCCATCCCATGAAGGGCTTTCGTGTTCCCCAGGCCGTGCTCTCCGTCATCCCCTCCAGCTGCCTGCGCCATGAGTGTGCAGTCTAGGATTTCTCCCTTCACCTCCTGCCCCTTGAATCCTGCTGCACCCTGGTGCTGACCTGGCCATCTCTCCTGGAGTCAGGCCAAGTTCCATTCTGCATGTAAAGGAGCATATTCACTGGGAATTAAGACCTGTCCTTCTTTCGGGGCATGTGGGGAGCATTATTTCCCCTCCAAGAAAGGCGCTGTTGTGGGAGGGGATTTCATCAGACCCCCATCATGCCTCAGGCTTTCCTGGCCCAGCCCTGCTTCTCTTCTCCTCCAAGAGAGGACCCAAAATGTCAGAGCTTACGCTAGCTTGGACGGCCCTGCGGTATGAATAAGCCACCAGAAACTCATGTGGTATGCTCACATTGCACTAATTTACCTTTAACGTTGGGCCATCGAGGTGGAACGTCCTGAGGCGGGTCCTCCTCTGAGTCGCCTTGGGGACAAACGGTGAGCCTCTCCACAATCTCTCAACGGGGGAGGAAAGAATGGTGTAGGGCAACCAGCACACCACCTTTAGGATGCAAAAAAAAAAAAAGCTATACCATAAGAACTGAGGATCTCCATCCTTTCCTTAGTCGTTAGTTTTGATTTGTCAAGTTCCCAGGAGGGGACACATTTATTATGCAAACACAGCGCCCTCGGGTTTGCAAACTACATCCACACCCATTCCTCCCTTATTCCCCCACTCAACCCCATTCTGTCATCCACAGATGACTGACAAGGAAACTGCGGTTCGCCCAGGTGTGTCACCTATGAAAAGCCCAAAGTTAGTGAGGGTGGAGGCCGATCTGGGACATCCACGGCCTCATGCAGGTTTCTGAGAGCCTGGAGGGCAGTGAGGAGAGGTTCGGCCATCTGCGTTTCATAGCAGAGAAGCACAAAGCTCAGAGATGCTGAGGGACCTGCCCCAGGTGGTACAGCTGAGATTCCACCCCATGGCTACTGTCCTTTCTGATATACAGTGCTGTCACTTAGACAGTGATGCTGCTAATTTTGCACAAATAACTAGTAATTAATCAGCAGTCATCAGAGTGAGGGCCTGAGAGTTTGGAGAAAAAGAGAAGTCAGGAAAGAATGGACTCCGCACAGTCCCTGACTTCATTTCATAAAGTTTATTTTCCATTCATATGCCACTCAGCATGTCTCATATATTTTTAATGAGAACATTCTATTAATGCCAATGGGATTGATTTTTAAGGGTGCATTAGGAGCAGCAAAACACGACTGCTGTGCAGAATTGACTAAGATCCATTATCCAACCACATTCACTCTGATCTTAACCCTGGCCAACAGAGAGAAACGGGACGTTAGCATGTTTCGAGGAGCCTGTCTCCCAGAATGGGAGCCCACTGTGTTTTGGAACATGGCCTTGCATGAGGAGCTGACCACAGAGCCAGCCCGGGTGTGGATCGAGCGAGAAGTCGGAGGGGCTGCATGGCCCCACGTGCTACGCTCCTCCACCGCCTGGGCCCGGCGTCCAGCAAAACTCGCACGGACACACAGAGAGTCTAGGAATGGACTCCAGCTCTGGGTGAGGTTTGTGCCTCAGTTCCCTCACCTGTGTACTGGGCATAATTCTCATACTTAATCCATACGCTTCCAGTGGCGGTTAAGTGGGTTAATAAATGTGAAATGCTTAGCACCGCCCCTAGCCTGTATGATGAGCTATAGAAGAGCTAGCTAATGCTATGGTGATAGTTGATGTTTTTGTTATCTCAAAGAAGGAAAGCATGGTCAGATCTCTCAGAAGCCTGGTACCGGTTCTCCGGGTGTGACCAAGACGTATTACACTCAGGTAATCTTCCGTGACGGAAGCTTAGGATGAGATACAGAACATTTTCTCCACCAGAATTCCTTGGACAGCTGCCTATTTGTCCAGAAGTATCAGCAATAAATTCTATTGTGAAGGGGGTAACCCCACGGGCGCTGAGCTGAAGCCTCACACACGGTCGCTGTCTTCTATGTCTGCTGGTTCTTTAACTTTGGGGTGTTTGCACCTGTATGGGTTTGAGCAAAGCTGAGCTGTTCTGGGAGGTAAAAGCATGAGGGGTTTGAGGTTCCACGAGAAGAGAAAGATGGCAGCAAGGAGGCATTGCAAGGGAGGATGAGGTGAGAGGGTGAGCAACACAGCAACCACAAACCTACGGATAGCGGTGAGCCCAAGGAAGGCTTTGGACAGAACATTTGTACATTTAATGTGGGATTTTGGGTGGATTGTAGCCGAACTTAGGACATAAATCCCCTCCTCTGTCCCTTCCACGAACTCTTTGATGGAATTACAAAATTCACATTGGGGAAATGCTTGCCTTTAATGGTAATCAAAGAGATGCTGGCAAAAACAATGATAAATAATCTGATACCATTTTTAAAAAGTACAAATAATGGCATGGATGTGGTAAAATAATTACTCCGACATTGCTCATGCCAAGGTCACTGGGACAACCCTTCGGGCAATCAGCTGTACCAAAGTCATATAAACATGTGCATCCTTGAACTCAACTCTGTTTCTGGGGATGTGTCCCAAGGAAATAATTTAGAAGAAAAAAAATTCTGAATTCTGGAAGATATTGAATGTTAATTGTGGAATTAACTTTAACAGGGAAAAAAGAAAAAGACTAGACCTCAGAAAAATGGTTAACTAAGGAATTTTATAACCACTCTATGGAAGCTTAGGTGGTCATTAAAATGGTAATTTTTAAAGCAAAGTGGTAAATACTTATGATATGATATTAACTATAGAAAAGCAGGACACATCATTATATTTATACCTTAGTAAGTGTGCAAGCTATGTTTGGGTCTAAACAAGGGTTAGACAGGAATAGAGAAAAAAGAAACTGGCTGATTTGTTGAGAGATGGAATTGTGTGTCTGGGTGCTTAAATTTTTCAAATCCTTTATTCTTTTTTTTAAGATTTTATTTATTTATTTATGTGTCATATATATAGAGAGAGAGCGCACGCACACAAGCTTGGGGAGCAGAAGGCAGAGGGGGAAGCAGCTCCCTGCTGAGCAAGGAGCCCAAGGCGGGACTCCATCCCACCCGAGCCAAAGGCAGACGCTTAACCAACTGAGCCACCCAGGCATCCCTCTTTTTTTTTTTTTTAAGATTTATTTATTTATTTGAGAGAGTGAGATAGAGCCGGGGGGCAGGGAGGGGAAAAGCCGAGGGAGAGGGAGAGAGAGTCTCAAGCAGACATCTCGCTGAGCATGGAGCCCGATACGGGGCTCGATCTCACGACCCTGAGATCACGACCTGAGTTGAAACCAAGAGTCAGACCTTCAACTGAGTGTGCCACCCAGGTGCCCCTCAAATCCTGTATGCTTATTCAAGTGTTGCAGAGCCCCTGTCTCCCCTCCCTGGCAAGGGGCTAGAACGGCATACAGGGCTCAGCCTCTGGTGGGGCTCCAGAGCCAGGCTGAGGAGTGAGATCAGGTAAACATTCCTGGGGCTGGAACAAGGGGCACCTGGCCTCTGCAGCTGGGCCAGCGTGGTCGCAAGGAGCAGGGGCAACTCTGCAACATCAGCTTTAGGAATCTAGACAAGATGGAACACAACTGACAACACTCCCAGAGGCAAAGACATGGCTGGCCTCTTTTAGAGGGCACCCATCTCATGGGAGAGGACCAAGCAGGACACAAATCAAGGAGCACTCCATGGTGCTCGGGGCTGAGTTTCCCCACGTGGCTTTGGGGAAGGGTGGGTGGTGACCTGCTGCTGGGTGGCATTACACAAAAGGTGGGTTCTCCTGGCTACTCTCTGAGTTGCATCCTTCCCAGGTGAATGGATACCAGAGTTACCACCGATGGCCTTGCCCCAAGCCAGGCATCCCTCTACAATATCCTCAGATTCCTCATTCCAGTTTACTGGGAAGATCAGCAGAGGTTAAAGGGGATGGTGCACTCTCCATGCAAAGGGCGGGGGAGTTAATGTAAAAAAAGGTGGGCTTTCTGGGACAAACATCTGGAGTCAAACACTAGCAGGCTGATGACTTCCAATTCAGAGGAAGAATGTTTGGGAAAAGGAGCAAAACGGTACTCCAGAAGCAATGGGACACAGGTGCGGATGTCTCGTTGGAGTCCTATTCAGATGTTCAAAGAACAGTAGTCACCATACTGCTCAAAGAGCTTCGCTCTTTCCTCTCTCCTTCTTTCATCTCATGGGAAGACGGGTCTTGCCCCTTAGGCCACTGGTTGCCGATCAGGGGTGATTTTACCCCGAAGGGATACTTGGAAATGTCCGGAGACATTTTTGGTTATCCCAACTGGAAGGGAATCCTACAGGCATCAGAACCAGGTTGGTGCTAAACATCTTATAATGCACAGGACAGGACCCCACAATAGCCCAGAATGTCAGTAGTACCCAGGTTGAGACACTCTGCTTTAGACCCATCCCACTTATTGGGATGCCCACCACAATGGCCAAGAATAAATGATGGTGGTGGTGGTGGTGGTGATGATGGTGATGGTGTCATCCCGTACTTATAAAGCACATGTAGTTTGCATATACTAATTCATCAGATCCTTCCAACCCAACAAGATGGACAGAGGTTATTATTCCTATTTTGAAGGTGAGGCCATCTAGGGCAGTAATTTGTCTGAGGTCACATAGCGAGTGTAAGCATAAGGCAGAACTGGTTTAGAAGCCTTTGTGTCTCATGCCCTTCTACTTGCAAGCTTTTTCCACCGCACTGGTTGAGTTCTGTGACTATAAAAAGAAAAAAAGGCTAAATGATGCTCTCAAATCCTGAATTTGTCCCGGGCTTTACACATTAGTGGTGGAGCCAGGATTCCTCATTCCCAGAGTATTCTAAATACACACACCCACGAGACACACAGAGACATATAGAGACTGGCAGGATGTGTGTTTGTATTACTGACACCATTGTGAAGTTGGGGATTTGGGTGCATATCTAATTCTTCTGTGTATATTATATCAATGAGAAAGCCATGTGTGAACAGAACAACACCCACTAACTACTCTTCTTGTTGTAGTCGATGCTCTGTAGTAACTATGGATAACTGTAAGTTTAATAGACATTTCCCCTAGAGCTAAGTATGAATTAAGTGTAAATTTGCTTGGTATTTTCTTTATTTGCCAAAATAAAAGACTTGATTGTGTCCTGGGCATTTGCATGGAATTGGTAGCCACTAGTTTTCATGAAGACTCACATCCCCAACCAGGCTGCTGGGGATGCTCCTCTTGTAACTTTTTCCTCTTCTTGAGTTTGCTCTGCCAGCAGCACTCAACCCACCTTGCAAAAAGCTCCTGCACCTCACATCTCAAAATGTTGCCCCCCTCCAACCCTAGTGAGACTGATTCTCCTGACCCAGATCCACTGAGAAAAACACAAGAGGTAGACCTTAATTAGCCACATGAGTGGCGTGTGCACCCTCTAGGTGATCAACTGTCACCAAGGAGGTGGGTGCCATGATAGGCTGTCCCCTCCAGGGTCAAAATAGCCATACAGCACTTCCTCCATGGCTGTTAATATTCCAAACATTTACTCATATAAACTTTTACTCCTCATCACAACACTAGGAGGCAATCCATGACGGAGCTACTCTTTTTTTTTTTTTTTAAAGATTTTGTTTATTTATTTGACAGAGACAGCGAGAGAGGGAACACAAGCAGGGGGAGGGGGAGCGGGAGAGGGAGAAACAGGCTTCCTACTGAGCAGGGAGCCTGATGCGGGGCTCGATCCCAGGACCCTGGATCATGACCTGAGCCGAAGGCAGATGCTTAACGACTAAGCCACCCAGGCGCCCCAATGACGGAGGTACTCTTAAGATCACCCCTATTCTGGGGATGTAGAACTAGGCACAGAGAGGTCAGAGACTTGTCCAAGGTAAGTTGCAAAGTTGGGATTAGAATCCAGGGAATTCTGACCTGAAGCCATGCTTTGAACCACTAGTCCATAGCAGGTCTTACTGCACGTTGAAGAGGAGAGGGAGAGAGTTTGCCCCGAAGAGGGTAGATATTCTGAGAAGAGAGGAAGGAGGGGTGGGCAGCCCGGTACTTAACATCTCTCATTCTTACCATGTATCACACGAGGATGGCATGTACTCTGTACCTGGTGGCCAGGACAGCCTTGTAAGTGATAGAGGTTTTTCCTTTTTGCATCATCCGTACTTGTTCTAATTTTATTCTCTCTTGGTGTTTGAAGAGCCTCTGTGAAAAATGCAGACATCTGTGCTGAGGAGAAACAATAGAGCCGGCTGTGTCCAGGCTGAAACAGGAGAAACCATGTTTGAAGGTAGCAGGTGGCAGGATGCGGGAGCAGAGCCCCATAAGGAGGACACGGGAGGAGCAGTTGAGCTTGGTGGCGAGGCCACAGCTCCCCAGGTAAGGATTGACTTCAAAGTGTTCCAACTTTGGGGACCCTGCGTCTTGTTTTTGAGGAAGCTGAGACCCCTCAGGAGGTCATAGTGGGGCTTTTCATGGCCCCACAGCTTAACACCGTTTGGGTACCTACCCCAGACCGAAGTAGGTCCCAGAGGTAGACGGGGATGTTTGTGGGTAAAGACGTGGTTGTTTAAATGGGAAAAAGTAAAAGTGGAAAAGGGAACACCTGGGTGCAGAGCACATCCCACTTCCGAGGAGCAGGAAGTTTGAAACAGACTGGAGTCAGCAGGGAATTCAGAAGGGGCTTCCTGTGGCTTCCTGAGACCTGACCCATCAGCAGGACTCCTACTTTTCCAGGCACAGGTGTTTGAAGGGCTCCCGGGCAGGGAAGGCCTTTCTGTCCACCCAGCCAGCTTTTCCGCGTGCAACTGGTGAGCACGGGAAACATGGCTGGCCGTGGCCGGCCGGGGAGCAGACAGGGGGCGGACAGGGGGCAGGGGCATCTGAACTGGGGTTAGGTCCCTGCTTCTCTCCCCACTCCCTTCTCTTCCTGACCTGCCGGTTGCCGGCTTTGTCCTCTGGGCTTCTCACCCACCATGCATTTGTACTTGGAAGGAAGGTCTTGAAGGAGAGTGACCCAATTATGATTTTGCTTCCTCTGAGCCGGGGGGGGGGGGGGGGACACGCCAATTTATAGGCTGCTTCTCCAACTCACACATTCACTGTCCTGGAGCTCCTTGCAACCCTGCCCAGCACCACATTCGTTTCTGAGCAGACTTCATCCTGCACAGGAGGCTCTGGGCTCTGCATACCAGAGGGATGAAAGGTAGTTTTGATTCCAGTTGTGGAAAGGAAGTGGGGAGAGCAGTTTAATATTCCTGCCAGAGTGCTCTGTAAGATCAAATTTCTGCCTTTTTTTTTTTTTTAAAGAGAGAGCGTTGGGCTGACTCCACCGAAACAAGTCAAGAAATGGCCATGCTATTTGCTATTGAGAAGGAGGAGTTGCGATTCACTTTGATGTGAGATTAATAGAACTTATTCCTGTTTATCATTCCTTTCCATGGATCAAAACTAAAAGCCTTAGCCTTTTCTGGCATTTGCATGTTTCAAGCATTGTGCTTTCCATAGAATCAGAAATCCATTCCCTCAGGCTACTCCAGGTAGGAACTGACGAGATATTAGGGGAACTTGCTCTTTTTATTTTTAAATGTGTCTTGAGTGATTGAAGAAAACCACTTCCTTTGTTCCCATGTTCTGAATCTCCAGTTGAAGGCTCAAGATTACTGGGGAGGGGGCTGGGGAGATGTTGGTAGGTCATCTACCCCTTGATTTCCTCCAACTCCAACACACTTCTCTCCTTACAAGCTAAGTACACTGGCTTCCACCACCAAGCTCAGGTGAGAGATCGTGAGGTTCTACCCACTGAAAAGCAAGGCTTTGATCTGTGATAGGGTTTCCTTGATCTAACTGGGTGGCTTATAAACATTGATTAACCAGTGACTGTGTGCCAGGAGCTGCCGTTTGTGCAGGGAAAGTGGAGATGAATCAGATTCAGTCCCCGCCCTCCCGGAATCCACATTCTTGGGGACAAACAGCCAGCCGATTAATTAAATGCAGAGTTATAAATGCTCATCCCATTTGTGGAGTGTTGCCAAGAAACACTAATTCTGACCTGGACATCAGAACAACTGTGTCTTGAAGGATGAGTAGAAGTTCTAAGATCAAAGGAATGGAGAGGGGACTTGTGAGGAGCAGAGAGAGCATAAGGCAAGGAGGGGTCTGAGGGAGCCAGGGACCTTTGGGGGACACAGGGTGGCTCCGTGCAGCCGGCTGCGGAGCATGTTGAAGGATATGGAGACACAGCTGATGAGCTCACAGCATTGGAAACGGGAGCAGGAGATGAGGCCTGGGGGTTTTGCAAATCGTGCCAAAGAGTTAGGTTCCATTTTATAAGAACAGAGACCCATCAAAGTGTTTTAAGCAGGGAGGTGGAGGGCCATCTGTGGGAAAGCAGTGAAGGCAGGAAGACTTCTCAGACCTATGGTCTGGATGATGAACCCAGAGGACTTGAGAATGGCAACAGGACTGAGAACAGAGATGAGGGGTCAGATGCTACAAATATTTGAAGATATTTTGGGGAAAACAGAGATTAAAAAAAAACCTAAATAATTAGTTTTACCACTTCCAGGCTGATTGATATTGGCCAAGACTCTCTCTAGGATTCTATTTTCTGGAGCTCTACAATATGGATAGTAATCATAATATCAACTATCAACCTCAGCCAAGGGCCTCAGCCGCCCGGCTCTGAAGTCACTGCTGGTTTGTGCCCAGCCATTGCTCCCAGGGTCCAACGTTCATGGCGGACACAAGTCCTGGACATCTGACTTTGGCTTGCAGAGTCTCTGACAGCCTCTCTGAGTCTCCCTTGGACTGGCTGGGGCCAAGGACATCGCTATGCACCCTTCCCCTCCCCTCCCCTCCCCAATGGGTCAGAGGCTTGCACGGTGCCCCCGCCCCCAGCCTTCCCCACTTTTCCTCACAGGTGACTCAACTGATGAAATCCTTGCATATTTAATCCCATTAGGGCATCTGCCTTTCAGAGAACCTGGACTGAGATGGTAATTGGTAAATTTTAAAACTCTATGCAGAGCAACCCAATTACCCACAGATTGATGAATGCACAGGCAAAATGTCGTACATCCACAAAATGAAATGTTATTCATTCATAAAAAAGGAAGTACTTACACACACTACAACACGGATTGACTTGACGATACGGGAAGTTCTCATGCTACGTGACAGACATCAGCTATGCTACCGCGTTGGTATGAAATATTCAGAATATTCAGAATAGGCAAATTCATAGAAACAGAAGACTGGCGATTGCCAGGGGCTGGGGAGAAGGGGGAAATGAGTCTATTTTGGGGACTGGACATTTATTGGGAAGTTTATTTTAGCTCTGGGACTAGTGGTGGTGATTGTGCCACATGGTAAGTGTCCTAAATACCACGGATTCGTGTACCTTAAGACGATTAAAATGGTGACTTTTCTGTTATGTGTATGTTTCCACAATTAAGCCCTCTACACAGGTGTTAGGCACATTACTGTTATAAAAGTAGCTCCTCTCGGTTGGCATGCCCCACCGCCCAGCTCCTTGATCCTTTCTCTTCTGCCTCCTCCTCCCCACCGATCCACCGAAACTCCTTCCCAGCCCCGTGGTTGCTCTGCTGGAAGCCATCTCCTCTGCAGCCCCTGACAAGCAAGGCCTCCTGCCTTCGCCTCCTGTTGTCTTGTGACGCCCTTGGCTCCGATGTTGCTCATTCCCCTACTCCCTTTAAACCTTGGTGCTCCCAAGGTTGGTCTCAACCCCTTCTCAAGAAATGGTGACAGCCTCCAAAAGTCCACCTCAGCCTCGTGTGCTCCCTTGAGTTCCAGCCTCCTCCTGGAACAGAGCTGGGATGCTTCCCGGGCTCCCTACCCATCCCAGTGTCACCACCAGACACACACACGGGGCTTCACTTTGGACTCGACCGTCTCTCAATCTCCAAACCAACTTCTGTCTACAGTCCGGTCAAAGCTGTCATGTTCGTTCAGTTTAAGTGCATGCGGCTAGGACCCCTTGGCACTGCTCCCGTGATGGTCCTCCCTGCCACTAACCTGGACCACACAAGAGCCTCTCACTGGTCTCCATGCCTCCCTTACCGCCTCTTTCCAAAACATCCTCTGGGTCGCTGCTAACATAATTTTCAACGATGCAAATGTGACTATGTCACTGCCCAGCGTGGAAGAACCCTTCGGGGTCCCCATGTCCCTCCTTCCGTGACATGACCGCCGAGTCCTGCGGGAGTCCGATGCTGGGTCCTCACCCTCCCACACTCCTCGGCTTGCAGGCTGCTCCGCTCTTCCTTCTGGCCCGGAGGCTCTCAGCCTGGGCTGGTAAGAGATCACCTGGGGGATGATGGCCGAGCGCCCCTGACCAGAGATTCTGGGCTGGGGCCCCAGATTCTGGTGTTTTGTTTTGTTGGTTGAAGCTCCCAGATGCTGCTAATGTGCATCCAACTGGAACCAGCCTTCCTTGTGAGGGGTGTAGAGACCCCAGGTCCCCCAGGTGCAGAGTAGAAGGAACCAAGGTAGGCAGCCTTCCATCCCCCAACATGTCATGACATTTTAAAGGAGTTTACCACCAGCCGTGTAGCAAAAATTCCTGGAAAACTTCCCCTGGGACTTGCTGAAATGTAAACTAGCTTCCTTCCTACCTGCTGGAGAGGGGAAGGGGTGGAGGCTTAAGTGTCTGAGCTGAGCGGGGAGTCGAAGCCTCCTGAGGAACAGCTGGGTGGGGTGGGGAGGCTGGAGGATGACTCTGGCAAGAATCACCTGTCACTTGGCCACCACCTCGATTCCCCGCTGCCTCTCAAGGACTGTGGTAACAGCATCCCACTCTGGCTGCCTCCAATGGAGCCTGGCTCACAGTTTGGCGACCAGAAGCTGGCGGGCAGTCCGGGTGGGGGCACAGGTGGTCTTTTCTGAGGGCATGAGGAAGACTCTGCCCCGTGCCTCTCTCTCTCTCTCTCAGCCTCTGGCAATTTGCTGGCCACGTTTGGCCATCTTCTCTTGTGGTTCTGCTGGGGTTCCTTAGCTAGTGGACTCATCAGCCTGACCCCTGCTCTCGTTGTCACATGGCGTTCTCCCTGCGTGCGCCTCTGTGTCCAGATTTCCTCTTTTTATAAAGAGCCCCAGCATTGGATTAAGAGTCCAACTCCAGTATGACCTCATCTCAATGAACTGTACCTGTAATGACCTTATTTCCAAACAATTCACATTCTGAGCTACTCAGAGTCAGGACCCCGACACATGAATTTGGGGAGTGACACAATTCAGCTTACGTCACTGCAGAGAGGCAGGCAGCCCAAAGGTTTATGTGACAGATGCCTAAAAGGGGGCGGGGACATCTCTAACACTGGGAGTGGGTCACCCCTCCTGTCTGGTCCACCCAAAGCCACTCGAACCCAAGCCAAGAAATGAAAAAGAGACCACGTCTGCACCACATCCCAATCCCCTCAACCACCTGAACTTCCTTGTAACCCCTCTAACCCTGTTTACATCCCAGATCCCCACTGCCAATTTTAAACCTTGCTTTTATTCAACTGATGGGCCTAGTTGTGGGGCAGATGCATCTTCTTGTCTGAGATCGAGAAACCGAACTAAAAGCCCTTTCATGGATGTGCCATTTCATTATTCAAATCTGACTTCCAAGAATAGCTGGAAGAAATGGAGAGAACTAGTGGTTTAGTGAAGGGTTAAAAATAGCAAATAGCATTTGGGACAGCCGCACTGAAAGTAAGTCAGTCGGCTGAAGACACGGAGAACAAATTTTCTTTTCTGCCCTGCCTGGCCGTTGCTGAGAGGCTGTCCCCTGCGTGGTGGGACACTTTGCAGCGTCCCTGGTCTCTCCCCGGGAGATGCCAGTGGTATCGCCAGACAGCCAAACATCCTCTGAAGGGCAAAATCATCCCCAGTTGAGAACCACTGTCTTCAAATATGCAAAAGCACTTTGTAACTCTGAAATGCTATGCAGTGTGTGGAAAGATTTCATTTGTTACTTCTGACAGCTGAGTGGTTCGTTATTCTTCCCAATTTATAGATGGGGAAATAGGGCCAGTTGTTTGATGACCTGCTTTGGGTCGCACTGCAGGTGGGTCATGGCCCAGCGTGCTCTAGATGACACTGTAATCACCTCAAGCTTCTCTTCTAAGAGGTTTCAATCGCTCTCTCCTACAGGAAAGGGAGTTGTCCCCAAGTCACCACCAGAGGATGCCTCTGGGGGTTCCCCGTGCTCATCCCTGGGCTTGCTGGGACCTGTTCCTGCAGATGCTGCTAGCATGGATCTCACAGACTTGCATGCAGTTCCGGGGTGATCGGGCAAGCACGTGTGCATGCACATCCTTCCTGGGGTGTGTTTATTTCAGGTCACGTTCTCCTTGCAGGGGCATGCATGCACAGCTACTGAGGACAGATCTCCGTGTTTAAATGGCATAAAATGCAGGGTGTGAATGAGATACCCCTCCCTCCCATCTCTGCCATGGTCACAGGGGCTGATCGTATTCAGCCTGCCAATTGTGGGAAGCTTAGTTAATCTCATTAAATGAAGCCAGTCCTCTCCCTTCTCCATCAAGGAATGGTTTTAATGGCCCAACAAAGGGTTCAGCCCAGTGCACCATGAATTTGAGATAATGTCCCATGTTGGGTTAACCAAACTCTCCTGCCAGCAGAGCGGGTACCATCTGCCCATTTATTGACAGCCTTGTCAGCAAAAATCTGGAGTCTGAGGGTTGGCAGGCAGCCAACTTGCCTTCCACTGTCTCTCCAGCGTCTCAGTAACAGATGTTGTGCCTCATGCCTGGAGTTGCTGTTGGCAAATTGCTGCATGCTCATGTTATTTATCAGGGGTGGAGGGAGGGCAGGAAGGGAGACGTGTTTTCCAGGAAGGAGTTTGTATCCCTTTATAGGCTCTCTTTTTGCAGACAAAAACAAAACAAAACAAAACAAAAATCACTTAAAACTGACTTTTTGAAAGGTGAGATAATCAGCTTATTGTTCAATACGCCCCTCCCCCCAAATATTCCAAACCCTGTAACTCTTGGAAGTGCCAAATCACGAGTTATGCAAGTTACACGAGCAGGGACCACGGTCCATCCCCTTTAAAATGCCCCTGCCCCTACAACATGCTTTTTGGTCACAGTGTTACACAAAAGCGACTGAGTCGGGAGGATCTTTCAGGAATCACACCTGACTCATCAAGCCTTCTTATCTCTCATCAGTGGAAATTGATCAGGGTGCTGTTCACTGATGAATTGAGAGTCAAGTGTGACTCAGTGGGGAGAGGTTTGGTATGTCCTTGATAGAAGACATTTTCCTGGCAGCACCTTTCCTTTTCAAGGAACAAACAGGAGGAACGGGATTAAGAAGTGGATTGCAGCTTCTCTGTGGAGCTTTGTACCCACGTCCCGAGCAGGCATTCCAAGTTCGACACTCTAGGTGGAGAGTCTTGTAAAAGCAGTCTTCAGAGGAATTTTTTCCCCTCAAGTGTGATTCTCCCAACCCCTGGTTCACATGGGCTCTGTGTTTCCATCCAGCCATAACAAAGGGAGTCTTGGATCAGGAGAGAAAAATCGTGCAGAGGGATTTATACCGCACTGGCATCCCAGGAGAGAGAATCATTCACCTGGGGGAATGGGGGGAGGCAGGTGGCCTGGCGGGGGCCTCTGCAGCTCCCTGAGCCACATCGAAGGTTGATTACTCCTCACTGCTGTGCACATTGAAAAGGCAAAGCTCCTGCCCAGGAGGAATTGAGGAGCTTGCCAGGAAAAAGGGCCAGGAGAGGACGTCTCTCCCAGCCCAGGGGACTGAGAACAGGTTGGCCCCTGGGAGGCACCGGAAGCCCCATACCCCTCCTGGATAGCTGTAGGCAAGCAGCAAAACCGTGCAAGCTCCTGTCTTGTGTCTGGTGCTCCCTCCGCTTTGCTAAGACAGATTTCACTGTCTTCCTATGAGCGGGTCTCAAGCATAAACGAGACAATGAAAGCCTGATGCGAGTCAGTGCAAAGCACATAGGACCAGAAGCCCCCAACTAAGTGGAGAAGGCATCACCTACAGGTTCGGCTCCAGCGCATAGGCAGAAGGCCCACTGGTCGCATATGGCATTCAGATTGCACTTTGCTATCGAAACATGGGTTTCAGATGCATTTTCTTAGCCACCGGAAGGCTTTGTTCCTTGCTGATGTCCAGGCTGGCCTCTGCCTTCTGGCACTTGCTTCGGGTTAGGACAATGGCTTGGTTATGTGTTCACGGGAATGCCCGTGGACAGTCACAGGAGACCAGATGCTCGGCCAGCCTGGGCGACCTGGAAAAGGCCAGGTTCAGAGAGGTGACCTTCAGATCAGAGATGGCTCGCATCACAGCTGGGGCACCCCTTTACTTGACCGATAAGACCTGGTTTCTGGGCCAAAAGGACCCCAAGACAATGTTGCCCTGTGCACACACCCAAAGTGGGGCCTCTGGGGAACGGCTGAGGGCTTACACCATTTTAAGCTGCCTGCCAAATACCCACTGCTCCGAGTTCATAGTGAAGCATCACAGGACGCATTTGCTGTTTGAGGGAAGCCGCGGCTGGCCGGGCTAGGAACCAGGGTCATGTGGCCTTGTCTGTCCAGCTTCTGTGAGTTTGCGGGAAGGGCTTCTGGGACAGCGGGCGAACTGGAGACCAGGCCTGGATCTCACCCTTCCCTGGGCCTCCCAGGAGGCTGAGCGGTTTCTGCCGCCTCCCCCACCACAGCCTCCGCCTCCACTCCCTTGGCACCCAGCAGCGGGTGGGTGCCCGGCAGCGGGTGGGTGCCCGGCAGGCAGCCAGCTCCCCCTCTTCTGCTCCCTTCTCTCCTGCTCCACCTGCCAGGGCAGGAAGGACTGGGGACCCCTGCCCCCAGACTGGGGACCCTCCCTTCATTCTCCGTATGCTGCCAAGTGGCTCCCTGCAGGGACAAGTCCCACACATGTGCCAAACCAACCAGCTCTCAGGACATGGCACTGAAAGTTAATGAGGGAAAGAGTTCAGGTGCTGGTTAACTTGGAGCCACATGGGAACTGTGAGGATCGCCCCACTCGGACAGGGCACTGCTGCTAAGGCCCCATGTGCTCATGTCGCAACTCCCAAGTTTTTAAGAAAAGCCGCACATTCTGGTTTTTGTATAAAATCTTTGGAATTTTCACATACTGGTAACAAATCTCAAGTTTTCTTAAGTACTAAGTGAACCACCTCTGCAGGGCATGTGAGGTCCAGGGGCTGTCAGTGTATGATTTCTGCCCCAAACGTGTGAGGGTAAAACTATAAACAAACCCCTTTTGTGGCTGGTGGGGGTCATGGGGCTGTGCTCGGTGGTTCTGCTCGGTGAACTCCTTCTCGAGGGTTCTGAGCTCCTCTGGGAGTCCCGTTTCGGTTTGTGTTCTTGGGGGATGGCTGAAGCCTTTCAAAGCAGCAACCACGAGAAGGAAACCAAATTGTGAATAAAGGGACTGTTCTAGGCCCCACCTTGCCTGGGGTTTAATATCTGATCTAAGTGTATTTGTTTTCTCTGCTGTGTAACAAATTACCATAAACTCCCAGGCTTAAAGCAATGCAGATTCATTGTTGCACAGCCTGGGTCAGCAGCTAGCACAGGTTACGTGGGTCCACAGCTTAGGGTCCCAGTAGCACTCGGCTGGGGCTGTGCATGCTCATCCGAGGCTCAGGGCCTTCTTCCAAGCTCACGCAGGTTGTTGGCAAAGTTCATTGCCTTGTAGTTGTAGGACGGAAGTCCTCAGCTCCTTTGAGAAAGTTGTCTGCCACGTGGCCCTGTCTGCAACATAGCAGTGTTTCTTCAAGGCCGATCAGAGAACCTCTCTTGCTTTGAATCTCCAATTTCATTTAGGACTCAACTGATTAGGTCGGGCCCACCCAGGCTCATCTCCCTTTTGATTAACTCAAAACCAACTGATTAGAGACCTTCATTCCATCTGAGAAATTCTTTTGCCTTTGCCCCCATCTAACATAGCCTAACCATAAAAGTGAAATCCATCACATGAACAGTCCCACCCACACTCAGAGGAGAGGATTAAACAGTCATATACACCAGGGGGCAGGGATCTGGGGGACTGTATCAAAATTCTGCCTACCACAGTCAGAAAAACTCCTTTTCTCTCTGATTTTTAATCATCCATGAAATTAAAGCTGGGCTGGATGACGTTTTACATCAGCATCTTAGATCTAAGATGTGACAACGTGATCTCAAAGAGTACGCTGGACGATGCTCCATCGGAAGAGCCACAGGGACCAATTGGGGTTTGCAAGGTAACTCTGAAACAAAGCTGAAGTCTCACTCAACAACTGATTTGCTCGGTTCTGGGACAGATGAAATGTAAGGCACACAAATGGTTCACGGATTAGAGCATATTCTCCCCGGTGGTGTTGATCCAGATCGTTAAGGCTTGGTTCTTCGTGAACAGAGATTCAGCTGGATCATAAGCTTGATTGCTTCTGGGTCAGTGTTGGTGTAATGAGTGAAAGCGTCTCATGAGAAAGTTGGGTCACCATCCCGGAAACTCAGGTCCCCTTCTTGAGCCTCTCCCCCTCCTGCAGGAAGGGGTGAAGTCTGCAGCACCAGGAGAATCACCTGTCTTGGCTCTGTCTTTTGCTGCGTGCTCTCCCTGCCCTTCCCATCTCTCTGGTTACTCAGGGGGAGATGCACACCTCCACTCTGGCCAGGGCTTGTCTCCCGCCGGTTTGCAAGATCTCCAGACCACAGCAACATCCACGCACGGGGTGGAAATCAGTGCTGTCTACATCTAGAGAAGAGAGAACGCACCGATGTCGGCATCCTCAGAAAGAGGGGCTCACGTGAGCTAAAGAACGCTCAATCTACCAGCAGCCAAATCTCTCTATGAAAACCACAGGAGCTCATTTCTCAAGAATCAAGCAAATCTGGGCCTGCTGATCTCTGTGTTCAACGGCGCAAGAGGGAAAAGCCTTGCTGAAATCCTCAGCCCGTCAGTGAGGAGCACTGACCTCTCAACACTTCTTTTCCTAAAAGAAAGGGCTAGAGATTCAAGAAAGCCCATCTCTCGAAAATCTGCAGGCTGGTGTGAAGACCTTTTGTGGTAGAAAGAAAAGTTTGGGAATCTTCTAGAAGGGCTTGTTAACTACGTAGGAAAAATACCCTTTTGGGAATTTTAACAAATACAGAATTGGCTGTATCTTTCCCTCCACTGTATTTGTCTGTGGCTCCTCCCGAGTTTGTTAGGAATTACATGTAGTTTGTATAGTTCAGTTACTTGATGGGCTCTTTCATGTTGATCAGGAAAATGTCTCAAATTAAAACAAGCAAAGCTGAAAAAAACAAAAAATCAACCACAAGTACAATAACAAAACCCTCTCTTTTCTCCCAAACTCTCATCCCATCTTCTGTCCGGAGGGGGGCCTTAGTTAGACCAAGCCCAATGATTGGGGTTGGCAGCAAATCTTTGCCAAGATGCTTTTGATATCGATGAAATCAGAGGGTATGAATTAGTGGCCTGAATCTTCTTTAGGCACAAGTTAATTAACAGCCTCACTGCATTCTCTGTAATTATAAATTTTGCCTAAGTCTCAAAAGTTTGAGTATATAAAGATATATTTAATCGGTTTGGTGCATTAGCATTTAGTGGAGAGCAGTTCTCTTCGGGTGGACTGAGCGCAGGTTAGTGAAGCGGCTCTCTTTCCGTTTCCGTGGAAGCCGATGCTGTGTGCAGGGTGGTGCTGCCAGGCTCCGGCCTGAGTGCTTCCTGACCTCATTTCCAGTATCTGTAAAAGAAAGGGCGTTGGATTTGACTGTCCATTGTCAGACTCTGCTCCCTAGGATCTTGGGGCTCGACGGAGATGATCGGAGGCACACAGGTGGGGAAGGGGGGAAGGAGGAAATGGGGAAGTCTTCGTCCATTCAGGCTGCTGTAACAACGTAAGCCACAGAAATGTCCTCCTCACAGTCCTGGAGACCAGAAGTCTGGGATCAGGGTGCCAGACCATTGGGCAAGAGCCTTCTCCTGGCTCCACATGGCAGAAGGGGCAAGGGAGCTCTTTTATAAGGACGTAATCCCATTACTAGGGCTCCATCCTCATGATCTAATCACCCCCAAGGGCTTCTTCACCTCGGCGTTGTTAGGTGTCAACATAGGAATTTCAGGAGGACACAAAAATTCAGACCACAGCAGGTGGATATTCTAGTTTAACCAATGCTCTACACCTTTTTCCATAGGAGGAGTTGCATTGACGTTGGGTGTGGCCGTACGATTCGCTTCGTCCGGTGGGATTTGTGTGGAAGCGACTGTGTGCCAATTGCCAGTTGTGAGCAGAGACTTTGAGGTGTCTCATGGTTCTCCTTTAGCTTCTCGCACCCCGCTGTCTGCCATGAGGACAGTACATCCTAGGTAGGAGATGCTCCTCCTGTCTGGTCCGACAGTGAGAACACATGGAGAGCAAAATTCTAAACCTATCCTCCGACTTGGGACAGAGCCACCCCAGCCAGGCCACAGACCTGTGAGCAAGAACTAAACCCTTGTGGTTGTTACACAGAATTACTGCTCCTACACGGACCCCATGTCCGCAGCTCTATGTTCAAGCACTGAAACTCTACCTTCACTGTTGTACACATCAGCTTCCCCCTAAGAATTTATGTGAAGCAAGGAATCTGCTGCTAAACACCCCAAACAAAATACCAGCTGCATTACATTACTTTTTTTTCTTGAAACTTGCGTTGACTCATGATTTGAATATTTTGTCATTTTAAAAATATACATATCTGATCATGGTTAATTTTTATTTCTACTGTGGCAAAATAAACAATAAAATAAAACCCAGGCCTCAGCAAGTTAAAGAGATTGTGATGTTGAAGCCTATCTCTAATATTTGATGTTCTGGTTTTTATCACTAATTTCCAGAAATTAAATTGGCAAAAACACGTAGGTACCAGTTCAGCCAGGTGGTTCATGATAGACTTGCTTTTTAAAATGCTTCTTCCACCTCGGGTAGTTTAGCAGTCCATATATTGTCATCTGGTCCAGAAGGGGTTTTCTACAGGTTGGAGAATAGAAGGAGAGCTTGGAGGTAGTTCAAGGCTGGTCACGGGCACAGTGTGCAGTGAGGTCTGACCCTGAAGGGGGTGGCGGCCCACGGCCGTGGCAGTGTCCCAGCCAGGCCACCAGGGGATGGGGCCAAATCCTGGCGTTGACGCCCTGCTCCTCCTTCCCTCCCCATGGCAGTCAGTCCTGCCAGCACACTTTGTGCCAAGTGGACTTTTCTGACCCATTATTCCCTCCTCACAAGTTAACCTTTCCGTGTCCTATTTAATCAGGGCCCCTAAAGATGAGCTGCAATCATATCTGATAAATAAATGGAGGCCAAGCTTCTAAAGGCAATGCCAGGTAAGGATGTTCACTTCCCCAGATGAGTCTCCTAGGATTTTCCAGTGTTTTAGTCCAAAGAAGTGAATGGTGGTGTGGGTTCCAGACAACATGGGAAGCCTGTGTTTAGATTTCGGTACCAATGTCAGGGACTGGTCCTGGAGGGTTACCTGCGCCCCCCATGTCGCCCTCCTCCGCCCCCAGCCCTTGCAAGACCATTCACTTGCCAGGATGTGCTCCATGGACAGCTTGCTCTGCAAGTTACTGCCTAAAAATACTCCCACTCTGTGGCCCATGATTTCCTCTCAAATGACGCCAGTGACCTCATCAGTGGAAAGAGTAGATTGGATAAGACGAGTGTTTTTCTTCCTTCCCTACTTCCTGCCTGTCTCACGTTAGCCCATTCTTTTTTTAAGCCTGTTCTTGAATTATTATAATTATAAGACATTCTGAATATATAAATATGCACAGAGAATTATTTAACAGATCCTTCACATCCACCAGTTAGATTGAACAGATGTTAATTTATATCTTCATATTTGCCCTGGGTCTTTTTTATTTAAGTCACGAGAGAATTCTGAAAATGTTAAAAAATATGAGAAAATGGCCCTTTTATTAATTTTTTGGGTTTTTTCTTAATTTTTTTTGAAAATTGACCTTTTAAAATCAGGGAATTATGGTACGTTAAGGAGAAAATCAAATCTACATTAATAAATAATTATGAAAATTAGAATATTGCCTGTGAAAATAAATGGAAGTGTGCCGAATCTATAATCAGAAAAAAAATAATCTTAAATGTTTTCATCATTTGCCACAAAGAAAAATACACTCTAGAAAACAAGCAAATAATCAAAGAGCCGTGAGGAGAAACAACAAAGGAATTAATACAGATAAACCCAGAAATAAACAAATCAGGGAAAGGATAACACACATCCTAGGAAAAGATTATGTAAAATGAATGGACTCATCCAGAGTATTAAAAAATGTGGGCATCCATGCAGGTAGGAGGCAAACCAAACAGTGATAACAACACCTGCCAAAGATAACAGCCAAAAAGCTGGTGGTAGAGTGGTGAGCCCTGTACTTTCCGAAGCTAACAACCCAGAGACACTTGTTACAAAGCACATTCATAGCGCTTATATATATTCAATACAGACTTATTGGGTTCAAGAATGTGTTAAAAGAATATTGTGACCAAGAAGGGATTTACCAAAAATGGAACCCGAATATTTAGGGAGTGTATTAATAAATATGTAATAGTAGATAATGTAAGAGAAACAATTGTCTCAAGGTATTCTCAAAACGTACTTAACATCGCACGGATGAACTAGGAGGACAGCCAGCTAAGTGAAATTAGCCAACCAGAAAGGACAGATAGTGTATGATTCCACATAACTGAGGTACCTAGAGCAGTCAAAATCAGAGACAGGAAGTAGCATGTGGTTACGGGGGGGTGGGGTGAGTTTTTGAATGGGAGCAGGATTTCAGTTTTGCAAGCTCTGGAGAAGGATTGCACAACCATGTAGACGCGCTTAACACTACTGAACTGTACACTTCAAAATAGTTACGATGACAAATTTTCATGTTTTTTCTATTTTACTATAATTACAAAACCTGAAGAATAAATCAGAAGGTCAGTTTTTATGGAAACTTACAAAAACCATATACCGTCAATTTCTGGCCCCAGTCTACATATAATTAATTAGCTTGTCCTAAAAATCCTAAAAACAAATGCTATTAAAATAGTGGTTCATTTTACATCTGATGAATTTCCAGAAATCAGAAAAAAAAAATGGTGAAACCTATTTCATAGAATTTTTCAATTTGCAAATGATGTCAGTTTTTTTTTGTCTGTTTGTTTAACTAAGAGCATCTGTTTATTACTTTTTGTCAAAGAATGTGATATTGATTATTTCTGCTTCTCACACGTGTTAAATTTATTTTGTGACCAAAATGAATCTTTAAGCACGCCTAGACCCTGTATTAGAATGTGTGTTGTTGTTTTTAAAAATGTAGATTTTCATCTATGTCGTATTAATTCTTCTCTAGCCATTGTAGAGTTTAGAGTCTTCTCACCTCTTTTTTAGTGTTTGTATACTTGCCCTCATAAACTGAGATTGGCCCATTTAAGTAATTCACTATAATTACATTTTTTCTTCTTCTCCTAATAGTTTTTCAATTTTTAAGCCTATTACTGTTGTAACAATGTTCAGTGCTCTTATTTCTTCAGTATGCATCATGTGTTTACCAACCTGAAGCGACTCTCCCAGTAGTTTGGCAGAGATGGGATCAGGAGTAGGGCATCCTTGGGGTTAAGTGCTGTGGCCTGGGGAGCCACCAGCCAATGGAACTGGGCATCTGGCCTCCCTGGGCTGTGGGGACACTCACTCAGCTTGGCAAGCAGCAGCACTGGGAAGAAGACTCGGTGTGACCCCACCGTACACCTGGTGTGGAGGTGAGGGTAAAAGGACATAACACACACAAAACGAAGTGAGCGGCTTGGAGACAAAGTTCCTCCCTCAGCCAGAGCCCATCCCCGTGCCTTGGGCTGCAGCATCAGATATGCTACAAGTAAGCCGATGAAGCATGGGATCACTCCATTAGTATATTCTACACGATTTCTGAACAAAGGGTTGTCAGGGATGGATCCTTCCTCTTCTTCCTTCAAGAAAAACAAGCAGTTAAAAACAGGGTTTCAGTGTGAAAAGAATCTGTACCATCCAGTTCAAGATGGTGATTGAACTCATCTTTAATTCCCTATGCTCTCATTTCCCCAGTATAACCAAAATATAAAGGAGTGAATGATCTATGTCGATGTTGGAAAATAGGAAAGAGTACCAAAGCCAGTGTGGACATACTCTGAGGAACTTCTTGAATGGTACGTCTTCCCATCCTTCAAGAAATTCCAATCGGACTATGGTTCAATGGATGTGAAGTGGACAAAGTTCCATCAGAGCTACCAAAAAAACCATTTTGAGATTGGGAGAGGCAAGCACTTGAGGTGCTAGCCAAGGAGCAGTCACCTGAGGCCAGGTCAACGCCATGAGTGGTCTGAGGAAGTGGATTGATTTGGGCAAACAGAGCTATTGACCACAGCACTCCATCCTGGAATCCAAGGGGGTGAGGATGGGGTATAAAATAAGGGAGGACAAGGTCCCAGTGCGAGACAGGGCCATGCCACCCCCCCATTTTAGGCTGCCACTCCAAAGAGATGAAGAAATGCCCTAGCGGCGAGGTCTCTGTGATGCCCTGCTAATCATAGGTCCCCTACGAGCTCCCCTGCTGAGCCTTTGCCTGCTTTGGATAAATAAGATTTGTTCCTGAAGGTGTCGTGTTTCTCTTTTTGAGGGTATTTGTGATTTGGGGAATAGATTTATTCTTCTTTGACCCCAGATATCCTTTCCATGTTTATTCATTTTGTTTTCTTGAGTTTCAATCTCCTGATCTTTGTTGAGAGCCAAGTGGCTTTTTATTTCTATGGAAAGAAATGATCTTTTTACTCGTGGAAACATGAGTCATCATGCCTCCTCATTTGAAAACTTTCTTTTCTTGAGAAGGTGCCAACATCAAGGGTGCACACTCATTCATTTCTCTAGGGATCACTATCAGGATTGTTTGCTGCAGCCATTATTTCTTTAAATTGAAGCATGATACTTTGCAGCCTGTGATTTTTAAGTAAAATTAAGGCCTAATGAATGGCTTACCATATCATGCTGCATTTCTAGAGATCCCATTTATGATGGTATCAGGTGCACGGAGATGAATGGTTTCACCCTTCAATGGAAACTGGGAAAAGCAGAGCCGAGTTGACTTTTAGATAAATATTAATAGCAAATTGCTCAAAAACAAAGTTCAGGAAACAATGCTCAAATACTTGTCTTTACTCAAACACTTACATTATGTAGCACTTGAAAATCCATTCTCATTTTCAAGTGAACACATTAATCTTCTAAAGAATGAAAGAAGTGTCATGAATTTAGGGCGTGCGAATAATTTAGATCTGACTTCATCATCCAGACTAAGGAGTAGACCAGTCAACTGATTGATAGGACCCTGATCTATTAAAGGGTGCTAAGCCTCCCCACAATAGACCCTGGCATGGCCCTACTTACTGATGGGTTTATGTTCACGTCTGTGATCATCTCCCCTTGAGTGCTGGGGGCGGGGGACTCTGATTTGCCTCAGACCAATGGGCTTTGGTAAAAGTAACAAGACATCTCACCTGTCATGCTGCCGTGTGTGTGTGTGTGTGTGTGTGTGTGTGTGTATGCGCGCGTGCACGCCCATGTGAGCATATACACAAGCGTGACTCTCTTTTGCTATTTTGGAACAACAAAATATAAAAGCCGCCATGCTGTGAAAAGGACTATGGAGACAGGCCACTTGGCTCAAAACTGCAAGCAGCCTCTAAGACATGAGAGAGTCCCATGGCCAACAGCCAGCAAGCAAACAGGGACCTCAGTCCTACAGTCAGGCTTGAATTCTTCCAACAACCCAAGCGATCGCCCAAGTGGTTCTTTCCCCAGTCTGGCCTCTGACGGGACCCTAGTCCCAGCTGACTCTTGGCTTACCACCTGGAGTAGAGTTCAATGAAGCTGTGCCTGGATTTCTAACCCACAGAAGACGGTGACATAATAAATGCACATCGCTTTAAGCTTCTGGGCTTGTGGTAATTTGTTTCGCAGCTGTGGAAAACCAATACAACCGTGGAACGTGGGGCACAGGTGGAGAAAGTTGTATTTACCCGGAGTCCATGCAAAGGAGAGTACAAAGTGTGATGGGAAGAAATAATGTCACGAGCCATGTAGGTTTGGGGTTAAACTCCTCAGGAGCAGGTTAATTTATTGTCTTACAATGTGGACCTGAAGTCAGAACTAAATTATTGAGAACAATCAAGAGCTAGCTTATTGCCTGCTATCCACAGACCTCTCTACCCTTCTCCTATAGTACTCGGACCCTAAATAAATGGATGTAAGACAAATACTTAAAGAACTTTATTTCTGAAGGGTGATAAAATGTTAATTTCCCCGGGGCCACCCACATGTTTTGGTCTGGTTAAATCCATTATTAAGGTTGCAAGATACACTCAAAGACACACCTGAACTTGGCAACCAAACTCTAGAAAGCCCATCCCAGGTCACACTGGGATCCCATTTCCCAAAGGGCGGGGGTGGCTGGAGGAAAGCCTATGTCTCTGAAGGAGGCTTCCATGGGTTTTCTAAGATTACGTCTCTGGGAATCTCCTGTCTTGTGCTGTTTCTTAAACAGGGGGCTTTCCCTCTGCATTACCTTTTTCTAGTGGGGTATCTGAGAAGGAGCTACACTATGTTTTCTGTTGCCTACAGCAAACAGAAGAGGTTTAGATGTAAGGTACTGAAGCTGGTTGGTTTTCCTGAGGACACCGAGTCTCTTGCCCCATGTGAATCCCCAGGTGACTCCCCAAGCACTGAGTCAGGTGCTTCCAACAACGACCTTCTCTTAGCCTGTCCAGAACAGTTCCTTCTCATCCACCTAAAATTCTGTTCACATCCATCTGTAGTGTTTTGTTTTACGTTGCAAAAGTACACGTATTGTGGGCAATACAACTCAACCAGTACAGATGTAAAATGTAAAAGTTTCCATTTATATCCTACACCTTCAATGAATCCCACTGCTATATCCAGACATAAGCATTATTAAAATGTGTGTGTGTGTGTGTGTGTGTGTGTGTGTGTGTGTGTGTGTGTACACTCAAGGAGAGGTTTCATTTCTAAAATTGGGACGAGTATTTATAGATATTGCTCTGCAACTTCTTAATCACTCAGCAAAATGTCTCAGATGTCCCATTGTCAATTCATATAAATCCATCTCTTTCTATTTAGTAACTATACAGTACTCTGTCTTAAGAATACATCAATATTTACATCACAATTTCCTCATTGTTGGACATTCAGCTTTTTTCTAGCTTTCCCCAATGCAGAAATAAGGAATCTTTATACATATTTACACATGTATGCAACTATTTTTTAATTTTTTAAATTTAAATTCAATTAATTAACATATAGTGTGTTATTAGTTTCAGAGGTAGAGTTCAGTGATTCATCGGTCTTATATAATACCCAGTGCTCATTATATCAGGTGCCCTCCTTAATGTCCCTCACCCAGTTACCCCATCTCCCACCCACTTCCCCCCAGCAACCCTCAGTTTGTTTCCTATGGTTAAGAGTCTCTTCACATATGCAAATATTTTTGAGGACAGTTTCCTTAGTGGAATTGTTGGGTCAGCAGGAAACATATATTTTACCTTTTCAGAGACAGCTGTTAAACTGCCTTCCATGAAGACTGTACCAATACTCACTCATTAGAGTACGAAGGTACCCATTCCCCACAAGCTCGACTACACTGGATGTTGCTAATCTTTTAAAATTTTGCCAGCATGGCTGAAAAATGAAATCAGTAACTTGGCTTCTTTGGCCTTGGCCTTTCCTTCTTAAGTTTCCCAGCTGGACGATGAACTTTCTGTTCCTCTTCTGTCTTGCCCCAAACAGAAGAGGTCTGATGTAATTCTCAGGTGTAAATTTACATTTAAATTACATTACTAGATTTCCTAATTTTGAATCTTTCTTGTATTCCGGGGGGAGGCTCTTTGCAATATTTTTAATTTGCTACTGGATTTGGTTCAATAGCATTTTATTTGGAATATTTATAGTCGTAAGTGAAACGGTTTACAATCTTCCTCTTCTAGTTATTCTTTTCTGGTTTTGTTATAAGGGTTTTGCTAGACCAGTAAACTAAATTGGGGGATTCTTTTCTGTGCTATGGAATACCTTATTTGCATAGGAATTTTCTGTACCCTAGAAAGTTTTATTGAACCTGATGGTCAAACTTTCCAATCTATGTGCCTCTAGGGTGGAGATTTTAAAATGGGGACAAAGCCTTTATCCCATAATTATGGATAAAAACAGCTAGAAATATCAAATTAAATTGAACTCCCCCATCACGTACACATACATGGAACTGCCATCTGTCAACAAGACAGCATATAAAATCTTTCCAGTTTGTATCAGTGGAAGGAATTAGAGAAGACACTTGATAAAATTCACCAGGAGGGAAAAAACAGAAAGGCTTGAGGAAAAGTAGCTGAACTGGGTTGGCCATGAAGCTCATTGGACGGTGTTGACCTCTTTTAATCACAAAGATAATACAGAAGTTCTGGTCAGCTGGGTTGTTGTGCAATTCAGCTTCTCGACTTGACTTAAGACTTTTTAGGCATGGCTTACTTTGTCATGAAATGTTCTCTTCCCAGAGAACTCACAGACTAAGGTGTTATCTTACTTTGCAAATATGCAAAGAGTTTTTAGAACTGGGTCTGGTTTCATGGTAGGTATTCAATAAAGTTGGTTTTCTTCTCCCAGACCCATTAAAAAATGTTGCTTCTTTTCAATGTATACGCTTCTGTTCTCTGAGAAAGAAAGGTGGCAGGTAAGGGTGTTATTGAACTTAGTAGCTGGAAATGAGTGCTAGCTGTGTGACTCAGAATTTCAGGGTCTCAACTAAATCTGGACGTAAAAAAAAATAAAAAATTATTTCCTAAAGGCCCAGCAAATTCAGTCAGCCAAACCTCACCCTTGGAAAAACTTGGATTTTGAATCAGCTTCCATATGTATCTGAAACTCCTTTCCTTACGATTTGGCAATTTACAAACCCAAGATGCATAGAGGTAGGCAAGCATGACGAACCCTGGGGTTTCAAAAATAATTAATGGATCAATCTTCCACTTGCAAAAAATTCAGCTTTGGGACCTAGATCAGAACAATTCTTACTATATCACACATAAAACAAAATCATTCTTTCTACTTTCATAGATCATTCCATACATTCTTTCCATGTTTTGGCACAATTCACTGGTTCTAATATAAGACAAGCCTTGTACTTCATTTTAATGCAACAACCCAGAGAGCCGCTGTTTGAAGGATGGCTGGGTTAAAATCAGCACATGCAGAGTGGGGTTCCAACATGCCAAACATCTGTTGGATGTGAACATATTTCAGATGGTTTTAATACAGCTAGATGTTTGATATCACACGGAAACAGACAGTCTGTGATCAGAATCCCTATGTAATAGTTGCAGATAGCTGTGGGTAAACATGCTGTCTCTGAGCTCCCCACTGGAAATTATACATATATGGCAGACATCTCTAGCTGTCTACCCAATTTCCACTCTCCCATTCTTCCTTATTAATCGGGGGCCAATTTTGTGATACATCTGGCTAAAATACTAATTTTTCCAATTTACAGTGAAGCTAGGGATGGCTGCATGATAGAATTTTGGATAAGAGAGAAGCAAAATCAGTTAAGCATTTCAGGCAAATGCTGTTGTTTTCTTCTTTTTCTTTTCATTTCTTTTCCCCCTTCCTCCATTGCATTTTACTTTCTTGCCTGGAACACAATCCTGAGGCTGGAGTTGGAGCAGCCCTCTTTTGACCATGAGGCAACACACATTAAAATAAAAGCACATCCTAAAGATGGTAAGAGTGGACAGAGAGATGGCGCCTGGTACAAATCCACATAGGACTTATTTGGTTAAGCCACCTGCGTTATTATTATTTACAGTTGCACACAATCCAGATTCACATCACACAGACATTTTTTTCCTTTCTTTTTCTAAACTTTAGTGATTATTTCTTCATTTTACCTCTCTTTTATGGAAGAGTTGGATTCATTTGAAGACTGTAGATTAGAAACCTCAGCTACTCATGTTTTCCTTATACTGATCTTACAGTTTCTTTCAGAGCAGATGCTCTCCGTTGGTGTATGCATGATTATTTGCACAGAGGAACACAGTGTAGGTTTTTATAACCAGTGGAAAGGCAGGATCTAGGTGACTCCTAGGTCTTTTGTTGTAGATTTTTAAAAAAGAGTTTATTTATTATTTATTTATTTAAGAGAGAAAGAGAGAGAGTACACACAGGGGGAAGGAGGGGGACAAAGCAGATTCTGCACTGAGCACGGAGCCCGACACAGGGCTCGATCTCATCACCTTGAGATCATGGCCTGAGCTGAAACCAAGAGTGGGATTCTTAACCAGCTGAGCCACCCAGGCGCCCTTCATCGTAGATTTTTGCATAAAAGTTATACTGTGTGCACAGACACGTGTGTCTGCAGGGACTGGGAATTCCCAGAGACATCAGAGCATCACCTCTGGTGGTTGAATAGCATTCTTCTCCCAGAAGAGGATCCCACAGGTTCAGGAATGCCCAGAATTACTGATGGTATGTTTGGTATTTTCAATTTTCAGAATCAATAACACAGCACACCATTCAGTAGAGCAGGATTGCAGTAGAATTTGCACGTGGTACATGCACAGAAGAGAAGTTCATGTAGTCTGGCTGTCATCGCGCCATGCATCATGCCATACAATCATACATCACGTTCGTGTAATCATGCCATACCCTTGACTTTACTGAGGTTTCAGCTTCCTGTGGCCTCTGTGTGAGGGGGAGAATATCTGCCCAATCCCCTGGTGAGTACTGGTCCTAACACACTGAGATCCAAACAAGTTCATCTTGTACTAGTACAACTGGGACTAGAATTACTGGCGGTCAAATGGCTAGATTAGTTCTCTATAATGTAGGGCCATATTTCTGTTCATATTGGTCTCCGGGAAGTCTAGAATGATAATTTTTTCTTTTTATGTAAATGATTGTTTTAATTGCAAAAGTAATAAAGAGGATTGTAACTCAGCAAACATTCTTGAGGACATAAGCCCCCCTCACCTCAAATGCCAGAAACTCAGTTGACTTCCTGGATCATCATCAGGGTCTCTCCCTCCTATTCTTTCTTTACCTGCAATTGTACTTGAGTCCTTCATGGTCTGTCCATACCTCCGCTGATACTGAGCACACAGGGACAAGGAGAAAAGGGTGTAATCCATCGAGTCAAACTAGCTGCTCAGTCCTGGAGTGGAGCGGGGAATTGTGGGAAGCGCTATCACTAGGCGGCACTGATTCATGGTCCTCTGCACCCTCCCATCCTATCCATTTCCATGGAAAATTAAAAATTGTTTACAAAAACAAATTTGAAGGACAGGAGGAATGTTGACAGCATTAGTCACAGATGTGTCTTCACCATGTGGCTTTAATAGAACTACTGTGACAAAAACCTCCAAAGAGTTTACCACAGAAAAACCTGTACCAACTAAAAAACAGTTTTGTTTTGATTAGCTGTGCTAAAATATTTAGAGAAAGAAAAAGATGTTTGGAACCCGTAGAATTTCTGGCTGAAGCTCAGAGTTTCAGGTGGAAGGCCGATGCAGAAGGGAAGTAAGGTCACATTGTCAAGGGACACGGCCATGTGTCTCCATTATGGGTGAGCCCCCTGGAGGATGAGAAAAGAGGACCTGGGAGCCAAGGGTTGCCGGGATCAAGCCCACGAAGTCCTTTGCAGGAAAGACTGTGGAAAGACTATACAGCAGAGTTCTAGAGAGAAGAAAATGTACCAGAGATGAAATGATTGAGAATAGCCTCAGAGACAGTCACCAACACAAGGAACAGCCTACAGGTTGGTAGGTGGGACAGGGAGGGGCTGGACCAGCTACGCGGAGGCTCAGCCTGCAGGAAAGGATAGCAGGATGTTCAAGTTCAAAGCTCAGGGAGGCAGAAAAATTGTGGAATGAACAGATTTTGTGATGAGTAAGGGAGACAGACCTGGCTAGACACAGAGCCAGAGCCAACGTGTGAGGCCAAGGACAAGAAAAAGAGGAAGGCGAGATCAAGCCAGGAGTTGGCAGACTTTTTCTGCGAAGTCCACAGCTTGGGCTGTGAGAGCCCTGAGACCTCTCTCACAACTACTCAGCTCCGCCGTCCTGTTGCAAAAGCAGCCAATAAATGAAGTTTTCTTAGAACACAGCTACGCCCATTTGTTGACTATTGTCTAGGGCACCCCCGTGTAAATTTCACATAGCTGTCACAGGTCACAAGATAATCTTCTTTCTTCCCCTCACCCCCCATCCCCCAACCATTTAAAAGTGTAAAAGCTATTCTTAGCTCCCAGGCTGTGCAAAACCAGGCAGTGGGCAGGGAGGGCCCTGTTGGGCCAATTCCTGTGTTAAACAAATAAAGGCAGGGGGTTGGGAGGGCGAGTGAAGGGAATGAACGGCAGTGCAAAGGGGCAGAAGTAAATGTGTACGGTAAGACTATCCGATTTAGGTAGTGATGATCTCAGGGGCTGGAATATTCCCAGCATTTTCGTCCTTTAACAAAAGTATCTCTCTCAAATTTTTAAGCACAGAAGAGAATGCAAATAACTTATTTCTATTTTAAAAGAAGGAACTGTATTAAACAAAAATCAGTGCATTTGTTGTGGCTGTTCCTTCTTCTGTTGGTTTTTCAATATCTGGAATAAAGGTCGCGCCATCCCTGTAGCCACCACTGGTTTCTGGGCTGCGATTTAGTGGCACTGTTCCTTAGAAAAACATCTTTTTTTTAAGTTTGAGAAGATTATCTCTGAAATCCATACCTTCGTGAGGTGACTTTAGATCTATGGGAAGCATGACTTTATCTGGAATCTGTGGTTCTTTGCTTTGGAGCCAGCATGTGTTAGATAGCGGGCTTCCCCGAGCAAACAGCACAGCTGCTTTCCAGGAGCATCGTTTACATCCTGAGCCCGTCCGCAGGAATTTGTACTTCTCAGTCGCATTAGGCACCGAGATCATTTAATCTGATCGAAAATGATTCCAGTCGGGGCGCCTGGGTGTCTCAGTCGGTTCAAGTGCCTGACTCTTGGTTTCAGCTCAGGTCATGATATCAGGGTTGTGGGATCGAGCCCCACGTTGGGCTCCGTGCTCAGCGCAGAGTCTGCTTGTCCCTCTCCCTCTGCCCCTCCTCCTGCTCATGCTCTCCCTCCCTCTCCCTCTCAAATAAATAAACAAATAATAAAATCTTAAAAAAAGGAAAAGGAAATGATTCCAATTGCCAAGTAACTAATTTGGGAGCTTTCTTGAAGCCAGACAGCGCATCAGGCCACCTCTGTCTCCTTCTCATCTTAGCATCTGCATTTCCTTCAGACAGTGCTTGGGACGTAGGGCGGGCTCAGGAAATGTGTGCCGATTGGGTGAAGGAGTGGTTGCCGTGTAGTCAGGGGGAAATAGACTTTGGGGAACAGAAGATGTTCATGGCAGCTGTACCACAGGTGTCCATGTTTCTAGATTTATAAGAAATTACCTGCTAGGGAAAGTCCCCGGAGAGGGTATTTCCTGGTTAATGTGCCCCGATTTTTTCCCTTCAGATCAGGGATTCTGAATGTTGTCAGTTTGGAGAGGATATCGTTTGCCTATGACTACACAGCTGTGGTTATTATTGGAGCCAGTTCTTGGCCATGATTTGCTCTGTTAAGTGTTCTCTCTGAAATGTGGCTGGACAGGAACCAGAATGCAAGATGTTTCAGTGGTTAGAGGACATGCTTGAGGATGCTGTGGATATCTAGGGCCATTTGGGGATGTGGTAAGGTCATTAAGAATAAAGTTATGATCACTGAGGAATTATGGTGCCTTATTCATCTTTTAATCCAAGATTAGACAAAGAAAAACAAAAGAGACCCACTTTTTAGCCAGATCTGGTGAGCAAGAGTAACCATAACTCCCTTCATTTGGTCCCTTGGTTTGTGTTGTTATATAAACACCTTCAATGGTAGGAAAACGATGCGAATCTTCCTCCTGGTTCTTGCCTTAAAACACAACAAAACACAACACAGCAAAACTAAGAGACAAAGGTAGTGTGTAATTCTCCCACAGATGAATGGGGGCATGAATTTATGGGGGAAATAGGATTAAATGAAGACAGATAAAAGCCAAGGGTTTCAGAGGGGCAGGGGCAATGGGGAAGTAAGCTAAAGTTACACTGTCCGAGGAAATGGCCACGTGTCTCTGTTTGGATGACGCATGTCTGGGTGACACAGTGTTGACCTTGTGATCCTGGCCTGAGGTCTCCTGATGGTGGGGCTCCTCCCCTCCTTGGGGGGAGTTCTGGAACTAGCTCCGGGGTCAGGTGGGACAAGCTTCTGCAGAGGGGTGAAGTGGCATCAGTCTGCCCTGGCTCTAGCACACTGGGATCCAGACAGGCCAACACACTTGTTTATTCAATCCTCATGGGGCTGAATCATAATTGCACATATGGTCACCAAAATCTGTTTCCCTTTCAAAGTGCTCACTGTCTGGCTGGAACTATGGTGGGATTTGGCAGATTGGCACTTGGGCAACTGCTTTTTCCTGATGAAGTGTCAGAGCATTGAAGATCAGCTCCTAATCCTTCCTTGGCCCGTGATTTCCAGAGTTATTACAAACCGTAACTGCACAATGGAGGCACAGGCTGTTCATGTGGCTGCAACATTTTCTTTACAAGCTTGTGCAGAATGTGAAGAGGGAAACTATTTTGTATTTTTATGGGCAACATAAAGAATGCTTGCAAATATCTTAAAACTGAAAAAAAAAACCACCAACTCCAGCTGAAAACACACACACACACACACACACACACACTCACACACACACAGACACCCCAACTCCAAGAAGCTTATTTTTGCTAATCACAAACATCAGGTATCTAGTGATCAAGCAATTTCCTGGCAAGAAATACTGTCAGACAAGTCTGGAAGGGCTTTACAAATGCTGCCTTGCTCACGAACCACAGCCCATACCAAACTTTTACAGAATGCTAGGTGCAGAGCTATTTCATATGCTCTTTGGGGCTGCCTTGTGCTGCAATAAAACCTGGGAACAAAATGGCCATAGCATAATTTGAGTCTAAATAGGAAAGGGAACCATATGTGGGAAATGTTGCTGGAAAGAAACTGAGCATTTGATAAATGTTAATAATGATTCAAAGGATCTTTAGCTTCTCTCTTGGTTGACCTAGAATACAGTGAGATGATCCATGTGCTTGGCGCCCAACCAAATATAACAGAAGAGACTGGGTTTGGGAGCTCCAGGAATTAGGGGTTGTCTCCACTGCCTTGCAGCCATGCTGCATTCACTAATCCGCGCTGGATGGCCAGGCCCTGCCTCAGCATGGAGATCCACGGGGTATCACCCCAGCTACTGAGTTATAAGAACAAATCTCTGCATCTCCTGGAATCACTGAGTCAGCACTGGAGAGGTTCCGAGAGGTCACCTCGCCTCAAGGCCCTCCAGAGAAGAGTTTCTCTTTAAAGACGAGCATCACTTTTGTCTCTCGGCATTTGATCAAGTATTTTCAGCAGCTGGAGGCTCATTACCAACGAAGCTCTTTTGTTGGATACTTCTCCTTGGAATAACTTTTTTGAGCTTCCCTATAATTTTTGCCATTTTCCTTGTCCACATTCTGAAGCCTCTCAAAACAAGTCAGATTTCTAATCCCTGTGACTGCCCCTTAGGTCCTTAAAGACAGCTCTTACAGCAGCTCTGGGTCTTTCGATTGGTGAAAAGAAAACACGGAGTGACCTGGCTCAGGAAAGTCCAAACACTGGTAATCACAATGACGGTGACCTATGACCTTATAGCTCTTGGGTAGGCCCTAGGGCAACAACTGTGTCACCAGAACTGGTGACAACGTGTATCTTCCCTTCCAAAATTTTCACCTCTTATTTCATTGTATGATTGCACTGGATAGCCCATCAGTACATCTGATTCTGTACCCAAACAGTATGCAGATTCGCCTTTGCTCTCCCATATTTCTGCTACCCCTTATCTTGGTCTAGGCTGCTGTATTAGTTTCATGGATGCCATAACAAAGTACCACGGACTGGTGGGGGGAGGCAGGGCTCAAACAACAGAAATTACCGTCTCACAATCTGGGGGCTGGAAGTCCAAGATCAAGGTATCGGGAGGGCTGGTTCCCTCTAAGGGCTGTGAGGGAAGGATCTGCTCCAGGCCTCTCCTTGGCTTGTGCCTGGCTGTCTTCTCCCTGAGCCTCGCCTTCCCTCTTTGTGTGTGTATGTCCAAACTTCCTCTTCTTCTAGGGATACTAGTCACATTGAATGAGGGCCCACCTTAATGACCTCATTTTGAATGCATTGCCTTTCTAGGACTGTATCTCCAAACACAGTCCTGCTCTGAGGTTCTGGCGGTTAGGACTCTAACCTAGAAATCTAGGGGAAGGTACACAACCCAGCCCATAACAGCCCCCATCATCTCTCATCTGGGTGACTTGCGACTGCCTCGAAACTGGATTCCCCATGTCTACTCTGTGTTCCTCAAACCCATTTCCAAAGAGTAGTAGAAATGGTTTTCCTGAACTGGAACTTTCGCAACTTAGTCCTTCAATAGCTGTCAATGCAATTCAAATCCAAACTCCTAGAAGATATGCAGGCCATTGACAATTCAGTGCCTTCTTCACTTGGCCACTTTCACTAAATTTCTCCTATCTGCCATGTTTCAGCTGCATCAATCCTTGAGCACCAATACTACAACCCTTTCTGTCTTCTGGGCATTATCCTCCACATGGAACAATTGCTCCTCACCATCTGCAGCCAGATCCTTCTAATTCTTAGCTCTTAGCTTAGATATATCTCTGGGAAGACTTTCTGGATCCACCTATCTGGAGAAAGTGCCCCTTTTCTCTAGCTCACAACCTTTAGAATAACTTGCAGTTATTTTGCACTTAACTGTTTTTTCTACTAGAGGGCGGAATCTGAGACTCACTTATTATTGTATTTTTTGTACCTAATACAGTACCAGGTGCCTAGTAGGCACTCAAATAATATTGAATATTGTTAGGATCTCTAACACAATGGTAACTGCTAGTGATATTGGCACCCCCATCTTGTTCTTGACTTCGAGGCCTGCCTCTAATTTTCCAGGATTTATTTATATATTAAACATGCTGTTTATTTCAGGTTTTTGATAGAGCTCTCTTACAGACCCTGCTGGTTCCCTAACTAGCATACTTATTTATTTTTAATAAAACTATGATTTTTTGTTTGGGTGACCCACACAGCTCCATATTTTTCTTTGGAACCCCACTTCCATTACCAGCAATTGGTCTAAGAATGAGCTGAGATGAAATTCTGGCTAATGAAACAAAAGTCTTCTAGAAAAGCTTCCCTGTTTTACACACAGCAAGAGAAAATGGTCCTTCTTCAAGGGCACATTGTTATTTTACAGAATAATGTTATCACTGTCGGGTGAGCTGGCAAGGAGAATGCCAATACCATGAGGATGTCAGAGAGGAAATATGGAGAGAAGCTGCATCTTCATGATTCTGAGCTACTTCAGTCACTGTCCCGGGAGGCGTCTTACCTCAAGACTTCTTACTTATGGTTTAGTAAGTTGATCTGGAGATTGCTGATATGTATAGCTAAAACTTTTTTCTGCAATATTGCTTATTAGCTTATTGGCATTTTCTTCTTTTAAAAAAATATTTATTTATTTTAGAAAGAGATAGAGCATGTGTGCGGGGCAGGGCAGAGGGAGAGAGAGAATCCTGAAGCATATTCCCCACTGAACTTGGAACCTGACATGGGACTCGATCTCATGACCCTGAGATCATGACCTGAGGCGAAACCAAGAGTCAAATGCCTAACCGAATGAGCCACCTATGTGCCCTGACATTTTCTTCTACATGTAATTTACTAAGATGATTTTTTTGTTAGTGCTTTTTATTTTTCTCATCAGGAACAGCTTCAGGTATTTTTCTTTATCATCTTTTGAGACTGAGGTTTAATTTTTCTTTTGTAATCTGTTAATCTGTTAATGTGGTAAATACCTTTCATATATTTCCTAAGGTTTGAACACCTTTGCCTTCCTGGGATATGCCGAGCCTGGTTGTGAAGTAGTATTCACTTTAATACTGGACTCAAATAATCATTACATATTTTTTTGTGTGATATGCACATCTGTTTTCAAAAGTGACATATCTGTAGTTCTATTTTTTGGTTCCGTCTTTGTTTTACCTGGTTGGCTCTGCTGATTTCACATGATAAATTGGGAAATGTTTCACATTTCCCTATGCCCTGGAACAGTTTCTTAAAAATGCAATTTTCTTTTTCCTAAAGGCTTAGGAAATTTTTTTTTCTGTGAAACAGTCTGAGTAGGTCTTTTAATACCTTCTCAAAAGTAGATATTTTACTAGCTTTTCCGTTTTTCGGTATGACTTTGAGTCTATTTAAGTTTTCCCCTTCTTCCTGAGTTGATTTTGGTAATTAATCTACTCCTGGGAGTTAATTCAATGTACCTATACTTTCAGATTTATTTCACAAGTGTGAGTACAATCTCCTCACGTAATATTTAGATATCCTTTGTACCTGTAGATGGATAATCATCCTTATTCTTAAGGTTGCATACTTGTGCTTTCTCTGGCTTTAAAAAGTGAAATTTACCAGAATTTGCCCATTTTATCACTTCTAAAAACTTGGATTTTGATCAAGTCTACTGGGATTTTTGTTTGCTTATATTACATTAACATCCATCTTCCTTCCTTCCTTCCTTCCTTCCTTCCTTCCTTCCTTCCTTCCTTCCTTCTTCCCTCCCTCCCACCCACCCTCCTTCCCTCCTCCCCTCTCTCCCTGCCTCCCTCCTTCAGTGAGGGACCACAGTGGAGATGGACTCAGGAGTTGCCTGGGAAGCACTCAGAGTTGGGGCTTCAAGGCGGCCCGGGACTTCTTTGTGTTGCAATTCTTCCCTAAAACATCAATTTCATTTACTTTCTGATTTTCTTTCTATTCAACAGACCTTCCTTTTCAGCCTCCATCCCTGGTCCCTCCACCTTGTCCCAACTCTGAGTGTTGCTGTGTCCCAGGGTTCCATCTGCAGACCTCTTTCCTTTATCTTCATGAACTCTCTGGACGATCTCATCCAGAGAGTCTGAGTGAACAGCGGTTCTGGGTGTGGGAGCTGGATCTAATGTGCTTAGAACCTCATCCTCACTCTGTCACTCCATAGCCTTGAACCATGGGAAACTTACATTTCTCTGTGCCTCAAAGTTCTGAAGAAATTGTAATGGTACCTACCTCAGAGAACGTGAACATGAGCTGAGTTGAAACATTAGAAAACCCATAGAACAATGGAATATGGTTAAGTGCTCTATAAATATTAGTTACTTTTGATAAAGATTTTTACTTATTTATTTCACAGAGAGAGATCTTGAGCAGGGGGAGGGATAGAGGGAGAAGCAGACTCCCCACTGAGCAGGGAGTCCAACGTGGGGCTTGATCCCAGGACCCTGGGATCACGACCTGAGCTGAAGGCAGACGCTTAACTGACTGAGCCACCCAGGCGCCCCTAAATATTAGTTATGATTATCAGTACTCAGCTCCATGCTTTCAACATCATGAATAAGCTGATGAGCTTCCCCTGGGCTCCCCTTCCGTGACTTGGCAACACCACTCACTCAGGTGGAAACAGCCTGGGTGGGACTTTGACTTCTCTTGTCCACTGATGCCTCTCCAGCACCTCCCAAGTCTCTGGCACATGGTAGGTGCTCAATAAGTAACAAGCATGTAACAATCTATGAATATAATTTTGTCTATAACCCGCTATTACAGTGTCATGATTTCCAAAAAGTGTAATACTTCAGTTTTAATAGTAGAGTCATAGACATAGGGTATGGGAAAGAAAATGTAGTCAATAATATAAAAGAAAATACAGTACACAGTCCAATTCAAAAAGTAAAAATAATAGAATCAATGCTTTTTTGATCAAATGCACAAATACAAGTCAAAGAAAAAACGCACTTATGCAAAACGAGTAACAAACATAAGGGAAGATGGCAAGAATACAACGGACTAGCTCAATAATTGCAATAAATTTGAGCAGCTTGAATTCTTTCATTAAAATATAGACTGATTTTTTTCAAAATGCAGCTATATGCTGTTTTCAAGAAACCCATTTAACACACAAGTATAAAGAAAGCTTGAACATAAACGGGTGAAAAAGAGATATGAAGGTCAATGTAAACAAAAGCAGAGTGCAGGTTGAAATGGTAATATCAAATGAGATGGGGCTTCAGGCACGAAACATGACGATGCATACACAAATTAGGATGAGGCACAATTTACGGAGTGACTCCTCATAATCGCCCTTCCCAAAGAGAGCTGATACACCTTATAGCACCAAATAATGTAGCAGGTAAAAAAGCGAAAACTCTTTCAAATGCAAAGAAAGCTTCATCAAAATATAATTATAGTCGAACATTTTGACATCTCTCGGGTTTGGATAGATCTGTCAAACAAAAAGAAGCGACAATATTTCGGTAATCACTGGTGCTGTTGGTTTGCAAGCCCCAAAGTTCCTGGGGTGATGTACTAACTTGACCCAGACAAGGAGGGCAAGGAGAGACCCAGGAAAGAGGCAGACCACTCCAGACTGGTAGGTGGCGGTTTGGATAAGCAAAGGATTTCATATAATCAAACAAAGGAGTTAAATAAACAATTAAAAAAATACAAATATTTCAAGAAAATATTTGAGACTCCATATGCAATCTAAGGGTGGGAGGAGCCCTCACCAAGACGGGGCGCCCAAAGGTTCAAAATTAATGTGGATGACTAAAGTGAAGCACTTTTCTATGGGCAAATGATAACTTTATGTCAGTCAGTGAATAAATAATAGATGCAGGTTAAGTAATTGAAACCCATATGACAGATGTAAAATTACGACTTATAATATAAAAGGTACTCCTATAAATTGAGAAAGTGTGGAATAATCCAAAAGAAAAGTGAGCAAAGTGTATACATTGATAATTCACAGTTACAGCAACTCCAAAAGGCTCAAAAAAATAGGAAAAGTTGCTTAAATCCATCAGTAGTTGGGGAAATGGAAATTGAATTAATAACAATGAAATAGAACTAAATATTCGTAGACTAGTAAAAATGAATTAAAAGATTTATAACAGTTGCTGGTAAGAACCAATGGAAAAAGTACTCTCACACATTGCTGGTGGCAAGGTAAACTGTTCATCTTTTTTGGAAAACAATCTGACAACATCTTTAAAATAATGTATAGCTTTTGACCCAGAAATTCACTCCTGGGAAAATTTTCTCTAGAAACAAAAGCCGCAATACATAAGAATCTATACACACAGATATTTATTACAACATTGTTAGTTGTGGCAAAAACGAGAAAGGAATCTAATGCCTATCAAAAGAATGAATTAGATGCCCACCAGTTGATTTAGAAAACTATCTGTCAAGTATTTTTAGCCAAGAAAAGGAAGTGGGAAAATATGTGATTCAATCATTGCAAGACAAACATAACTTCCTCCAAACAAACTGTACGTGTGTTTGTGTATATAAATAGAATTATGTGTATATACAGAAATATATATATTCAGAAAAATAGGTAAGCTTAAGTATTATTATAGTAAATTAAGTATATGTAGGACTAAGTACATATATATGTATTGGTATCCAGGTATATGTAAACCTATCATTAAATATACATTTGTTTATGTATATAGAGGACTAGGTATATGCATGGCTATGTATAGAGGAATAGGAATTTGTTAATTTATAAAGGAGTAATAATACATGATCAGATTATGGTATAATTGGGTATGTATGTACATGTGTGTGAAACTGAGTTAGGATTGGGACAGCATACAAAATTGGGGAAGAGCTGAGGTTAGGGGTGTGGTTTTGCGTGTTGGTGGGAATGGAGTTACAGGTGTGCACCTGTATGAGGTTGGGGGCGAGGTTATGGACAACATTAAGGGCATACACCTGGGCCCAAATGCGGATCTGGGTGAGGCTATGATCTAATTTTTACACAAATATATATGCTTTGATAGCTGTAGAATCACTGGGATTATTAATATAGATTTTCTGACTATATAGGATTATTAATTTTGAGTTTTTTACCTGTAGCAGAATAGGATTTTGATTCCACATCTGTTTAAGATCATGCTTCGGTATATATTTAACTATGTAAATCTATATATGTGCAGGAATATATATATTTATATATATGCAGATACATATATAAATATGTAAATAAATACATATATAAAGATATATATAGATCTTTTGCATCATTAAATGACGAAAATGCATCTCTCTATATTTTTAATATCTAGTAGTTTATAAATATATCTGTGTAGAAATTCCTGTATGGACTTGTGTAAATATCCATCTATCTCTACAGGAATATATAGACATTTTATATCTGAGTCTACTTCTGTAATGGATTATGTAGATTATCTGTATCTTCATAAGAGATTATGCAAATGTCTTATTTCCAGATTGATTATGTGAAATGGGCATTTTGTTAAGATTATGCAAACATATCCATACTTTTAGATGATGTTCTAAATCTTTCTCTGATTCTGTCTCAGATTATATAATAAATTATGTAGCTTGGTTTATAGAACACTAATACATTTAGTGTTCTGTAAATGTGTGGGTGTCTGTTTAGTATTACAAAAATGTTACTATATCAGTAATTGTTTAGAGTACATAATTAAATATGCTTTTACAAGATTACGTATGTCAATTCCTCTCTATAACTTTGTGTGTTTAGTATATAGTGTCTCAGTAGATCTCGGTACATACTACCTCTCAGTATGGTATGATTTAATGTATTAGATTCTGTCCCTTTATGGGATCATGAAAATATCTAATATCTACATCACTATTGACATAGAATTACGTAAATAGAGCTCCCATATATATTTGTGTATATCTCTATATATCTGATATACCTACAAAATTATATGTAAATACATATATTTGACACTATATGGGATTATATACATGTGTGTCTGGATATAAGGCTTGTTTAAAATTATGCAAATATATCTGTATATCTACCTGTGTGGGATCATGTAAATTTATTTGCATAGACATTTGTAAATACGTTTGTATTTGCATATGTATAGTATCTGTTATCTCTAAGAACTTGCAAACATCAGTACCTGTATAGGATTACCCAAATGTCCTCTGTCAGTTTCTTTTTCTATTTCTAACTCTTTGAGGATAAAGCATAGGTTTCTGCACTAAATGTTTATGAAAATAAATCTATGTTTTCTTTACAAAGTGTTATTTAAATATATCTTCCTAGGAGTACGTAAAAGTGTTTTAATCTAAGTCTCTATAAAACTAGGTAAATGGTTCTTGAAGTGTTTTTACATTACATAATTTAATTTATTTTTTATTGAAGTATAATTAACATACAGCATAATATTAGTTTCAGGTGAACAACATAGTGATTTAACAGTTCTATACGTTACTCAGCACTTACCATGATAAATGGAGTCATCATCGGTCACCAAACATTATCACAATATTATTGATTATATTTCCTATGCTATATTTTTCATCTCCGTGACTTATTTACTTTATAACTGGGAGTTTGTACCTCTTAATCCCCTACTTTAAATAATTTTAAATAGTTTAGCTCAAGATGGAGACAAACACCAATGTAAATATATCTGTATCTATGTTTATACAAACACAAATAAACATTATAATATTATTTACATTTTTATTATTGCAAGCATAGGATACAAAGAAAAATTATATAACTACCGGACATATATTATGAAATGTAGTAATTACAGGAATATCTGTGAAATCACAACACAACAAATTAGAATATTACGGAACTCTGTGCCCCTTCTCTATACTTTGTGCCTCTCCTCCATAGCTGACCATAATTCTAACAATTTCTTTGTTTTTTAAAATAGTATCTTACATATACACATCCCCGAGCAATATATTATTTATTTTTATTTTTTTAAGTTGCCTAACTTTGTGGTTTTCTATGATATGTTTTATTTTTTCTCCAAAAATTATACTTTAAAATGTACCCACGTGGTTATATGCACCTGGTATTCATTCATTTCACTGCTATATAATATTTTATTATATTAGTAAATAACAATTTATTAGTTCTATAAACAAAGTGCCTTCACTAATCAAACAGAAGCAAACTTCCACTATCTGTGTGTGAGTTTTTGTTAATTCACTCTCCTGGCAACCTTTGGAACTGCCAAAATTTTCAAATTTTGCAACATTATTCTCCTGATTACTAATGAAGTTGGGCATCATTGCATTTTTTTCAATTGACCACTTGTGGTTCATTTTTGATGAAATTCTCATTTAGGTTTTCTGCTGATTTTCCTATTGCCTTGCCATTTAACTTGCTGACTGCAGATGCGTGCTTCGGCATCGCCTGTGAGCTTGTTAGAAATGCAGAATCTCAGTCCCCATCCCAGAGCCAGCTTCCAGTAGAACAAAATTCCCAGGGGATTTGTACGTTCTTTAAAGTTGGAGAAGCACCCCTCGGGTGGGATTGCCTATTTTTTTGGTATTCATTTATAGGATTCTTTGTTCTGGTTAAGCATTCAAGTATTATATTTGGTAAATATAGTTTTCCCCTTTGTTACTTATTTTTGACTCTAATTATGGTGATTTCTTAATATCAGTGCAGTTGAACTGATGAACTATTTGAGGGGTTAATGCTCTAGTTTCTTGTTTAAACAGATCTTCTGTATGCTAAGATCATAAGAACATTTACTTCTGTTTTCTTTTAAGAGTGTTTTACATTTTAGACTTAAATCAAACAGAAATTGATTTTTGTGCATGAGATTGGAATTCAATTTCATTTTTTTCACAAGAATAATCAATTGTTCCAGAACCATTGACTATTCTATCATCTCCTTGGTTATCTGCTATGTACCTTAGATATGTTTGCATGGCTTTGTTTCTGGTGTCACTAGTATGATCAATGGTCAGTTTCTCTACACTTGTGTCCACATCACCTGAGGGTAGCTTTACAGGTGTTTTATTTGATATGGCAATTTCCCCCACTTTCTTCTCTTTATTCAGGAGCTATTCCCGAGAATACTTTTAAAGTCAGCTTGACAAGTTCCTGAAGGAATGCTATTGACATTCAGATTGTAATTATATTAAATCCATAGATTAATTTGGGAAGAATTGATATTTTTTATATTGAAACTTTGTATCCATGAAGATGGGATAGGAACAAGGTCATCTTTAATGTCTTCCAGCAGAATTTAATCACTGTTTTCATACAAGTCTTACACATATCTTCTTAAATTTATTCCTAGGGGGTATACATGCATACATTGCTATTACAAATGATATTTGAAGATCGCATTTTTAAACTGTTGTTGTCTGTAGAATCTGCAATGAATTTTTGTATATTGATCTCATTTTGTATATTGATCTTATAAATGTTCTTTTATCCGTTTTAACAATTTATCTGCCAATTATTTGAGATTTTATAGGTAGACAGTCATAATTTCTCAATAATGACGGTTTTGTTTCCTACTTTTCAAATCCTTACTTAATTTAAATATTATTTATCTATCTGTTTGTGTGAGTATGCGTATGAACGGGTATAGTATATGTGTCTGTATATTTTTTGCCCTAACCAGTACATACAATAAAACTTTGAAAAGAAGTGGTGATAATGGGTATTGTTATCTGGTTCTTTTTTTTTTTTTTTAAATCCCTTGGGGGAAAATTTTTTTTTCTCTCATCATAAGGTACCGTTGTTTTTGTTTGTTTGTTTGTTTGTTTTATTTTATTATGTTATGTTAGTCACCATACAGTACATCATTAGTTTTTGATGTAGTGATCCACGATTCATTGTTTTCGTATAATACTCAGTGCTTCAACAGATGAATGGATAAAGAAGGTGTGGTCCATATATACAATGGAATACGACTCAGCCATCAGAAAGGATGAATACCCAACTTCTACATCGACATGGAGGGGACTGGAGGAGACTGTGCTAAGTGAAATAAGTCAAGCAGAGAAAGTCAATTGTCATATGGTTTCAATTATTTGTGGTTCTTTTTTGAAGGGCTTCCTAACATTTTAGCAGTAAGTATGATATTTTGATACAGTTTTTTTAAAAACTAGAAATCCTTTAACTGATATAAAGATATCCTTTCTATTTCTAATGTACTGAGGATTTTTTGGATCATGCTTGGATGCTGACTTTTAGTAAATATTTTTGGTGTTTATCAAGGTAATCATATTTTTCCCCTTATTTAATCTGATTCTCTGAGTAATGACACTTAAATTTTTTTTTTACTTTTTATCATAAAAATTTCCAAATATGTATGAGAGTAGTATGGTATAAATGAACCTCCATGTGTCCATCATCTAGTGATAAACACTATTAGTATTTTATTAATCTTGTTTCAATAATTCCCTCAATTATACCCATTATTTGATTATGGTAAGACAGAAGTCATGCTGTTTCACCCATAATATTTCAGAATGCCCCTGAAGGACATTTTTGTTTTGTTTTGTTCCTTTTTTTATTCTACAAAAATATTTCTTTCTTTTCTTTATGTCACTAACTTGTGGAAACTAGGTCAGGGATTTGACTGATTGCTCCTCTGTATCATCATCTAGCTTGTTTTTCCTTTGTATTTCCTGTAAACTGATAGTTAAGATACAAGCTTCTAGCTTCAGGTTTAGTTTTGTTAAGAAGACATCTCAGGTGGTGCTGTTACCTCCCGTTGGGTCCTGTTGTTGCTCTGAGTCTAGCTAAGACTGATCCCTGGGGTTCGGATGGTGTCAGCCTCATCTTTCTGCGACAAACTTCCCATCCAATCTTTCACCTAGTGGTTTTAGAGTCTACTGGTAATTGTTGTTGCTAAGATACATTACTTCATTATAAGCTGCACAATGGTGGTTTTCTAATTATGTCATTCCTTCCGCATTTACATGTATAGATTTTTTCCAGTGTGAAACCACTTAAATGTCTGGAATAACCCCAAAGCTTTCATTGTATCTTTTTATATGTTGCAGATTTCAGTTTACTGGTATTTTGTTTAGAATTTTTGTATTTACATTTATGTATAAACTTGGCCTATAATATTTCTTTCTAATGATACTCTTTTTTTTGCAGGGTATTGATATTAACTGGCTTCATAGATTGAATTGGAAGTATTCTCTCCTTGTCGATTCTATAGAATTGTTTGCATAAAGTTAGACTAATCTTTCCCAAAAAAGTTGGCACTTCATTGGAAAACATCTGGCTCTGGTATTCTCTTTGTGGTAAGTTAACTATCAGTTCTGTTTCTGTAGTGCATTAGAAATTATCAGTCTCTCCATTTCTTCTTGGTTTCAGTTTTTGTTAATTTTTAAAGATCTGTTTATTTTACCCAAGTTTCAAACTTATTGGCAAGAATTTTCTTTATCTTTTGAATATAACTTTTAAAAATCCTAATATTGTTTATTTGTGCCTTCTGTTTTCTTGGTCATTATCACTAGAATTATGTCCATTTCATTAGATTTCTCAATGAACTAACTTTTGTCTTTGATGATCCCTTTTATTTACTTGATTTCCACTTATTCATTTGTTTTTCCCCTAATTTCATTATTGTGTGCTTTGCTAATTTTCGTACTTTCTTCTTTTCAAAAATTAACATTTTAGGTCATACATTTGCCCGAAAACACAGCTGTTACTCTACTTCATGTATTTGATATGCGCTATTTTTTTTTTTTAGATTTTATTTATTTATTTATTTATTTATTTATTTATTTAACTTTTTTTAGAGAGGGCAAGCAGGGCGAGGGACAAAGGGAAAGGGAGAGAGAGAATCCCAAGAGGACTCCCCAATGAGTATGGAGCCCATGACCCTGAGATCATGACCTGAGCCGAAATCAAAAGTCAAACATTTAACCGACTGAGCCACCCATGTGCCCCTTGATATGTAATATTTAATATGTAGTCTTGGCATTTTCAAGTTTTCATTTTTATTTCTTCTTTGACCCAAGAGTACATAGGAGGTGTATCTTAAATTTCCAAATATATGAATTTGGATAATTCATAATAAATGAATTATTATGAATAATAAATAAAAAAACATAACAAATAAGATTGATTTATTTGATATTGACCTCTAAAATGCATTGTATCAGTGGGCATAATCTGTATGACACCAATTCTTTGCATTTCTTTGAAACATACTTTACAACTCAACCTGTGATCAATTTTTGTAAATGTCCTCATTGCTTGACAAAAAAGTATCTTTTCTATTTCTTCCGTACCTTCTCTAAGTTTGTATTTCTACTGAATCTATGAGTAACTGAGAGATGTGTGTTTAAATATATCACTAAAAAGAAGAGTTTGTCAAATTCTCTCAGTAGTTTTGTAAATCTTTGCTTTCTGTTTTTGAGGCCATGTCACTATGTGCATACATGTTAAGAACTGTTGTATCTTCTTGTGAATTAAAACTTGTATTACCATGTACATGATCTCTATCCCCAGTAATGCCTTTTGTCTTAAAGTCTATTTGGTCTTATTAACATCTGTTTTAGGTGCAATTGAACTTTCTTTTGGTTTATCATTGTATGATATACCATTTTTAATCCTTTCACTATCACATTTTCTATTTTTTAGATGTGTTATTTATAAACACCTTATGGCTAAATTTTGTTTAATTTAATGCAATCTGACAGTCTTTGTCTTTTAAATTTAAGGTGAGCTTAGTCTATTACATTTATCATTATCATTCTTATATTGATATACTTGTTCATTTTCTACCACCTTGTTCCATTTCTCATATTTTCATTTTATGATTTTTTTCCCTTTTTCTTTGTTTTTAATTGTGATTGAGACTTTATTTCTTATTCTTCTTACTGGAATAGGTGTTATATTTTTTACTTCTATTTTTAATAGTTAACCTTAAGAACATACAACATGAATAATTAATAAAGTTTAAAATTAATTTTATTTTTAAAAATAATAATTTGAGGATATTAGAACACTTTAATTATTATCATTTCTGTATCAGTCAAGCCTAGGCTAAGTTATTCTATGATAACAAGAAATCTCAAAATCTCTGTTTTATGATGTCCAAAGTTTATTTCTTTCTCAAATTACGTATCTGTCATGATTTGTCTTGGGACTGTCCTATGTTTTGTTGATAAACTTCAACTCAGACTAGTAGAACAACTTCTACCTGGGATCCTGGATTTTTCTAATTGTGTAGTCATGGTACAATCAGTTTATGCATTTTTACAGGAATGCTGTATACACGGTTTTTCTTAGCACTTGCCGTAGGGTGCTAAGTGTGCTCATTGCCACTGGACAAGGCTGAATATTAGTTGGTCTTTATTGTTCAAAGAACTGGAGATGAGGAATAGTTGCATCTTTCATTTTTCAATCCAGGAATCTCCAGACATCAGTCCTTCTAATCTCTTTAAACCGGCGATCCTTCTATGAGTTCATCTCTTTATTTTAGGATCTTGTCAAATGCAGCCAGTAACGACCAAGTCTTGCCGCTAGCATTCTGTTTCCCAATCTCTTTGCCTAAAGTCATCAGCTCATTTGGTATATTATCTGCTTCCCAAGTTATCAGAGAAACAAATTGACCAGATGTTTCACCACTGTGTAAACTGGGTTACTATCTCTTCAACCTCCATGTATCACTCACCACTGTCTGGCCCTGAAGCCAATGCTATATATCTTATGTCCAGTTATACTGGTAGCAGTCTGCTTCTGCAACCAGTATCTGTCTAAGTCACCTTAGGCTAAGTATGTTGTCATGTGAAATTGGACAATTGTATGTGCTACTTATGGGTTTGCAAATTAGCATGGCATAGACTGTACAAATAAAAGGACACCAAGATAGATTATAAAAAGTTAAGTTTCCATATCATTCTAAGAAGCAATTCTGCTAGGGGCGCCTGGGTGGCTCAGTTGGTTAAGCGACTGCCTTCGGCTCAGGTCATGATCCTGGAGTCCCGGGATCGAGTCCTGCATCGGGCTCCCTCTGACCCTCCTCCTCTCATGTGCTCTCTCTCTCTCTCATTCTCTCTCTCAAATAAATAAACAAAATGTTAAAAAAAAAAAAAGAAGAAGCAATTCTGCTACTAGAGTCTATCCTGTAAGAAATATTTGAACATAAGCACCAAGATGCATACACAAATATATTTATTTCAGCATTGTTTACAATGGTGGAAAACTGGAGAACACTTAAATGGCTATCCATAGGGGAATGTTAATAGATTATGATGCAGTGGTACTAGGGAATACTCTTGCAGCCATTAAATAGAATGAGGTGTCTTTATAAGTTCTGCTATAGCAACATCTTTAAAACAAATGTTTGATGGAAATATATAAATAAATGGAAACATATAAACCTGTAATATAATTCCATTTATATAAACACAAGAAAAAACCAAAACATTCTGTGTTTGTATATGTACATATAGGATGGAATAGAATCTAGAAGGGTATGCACCAAACTGTTACGAAAAATGTTTACCTCTGAAAAGAAACATGGGGAAGACGGGTGGAGGGTAAGAAAGGGGGATTTTAGCATTTTATCTTAGATATGGCTCTATTGTTTAAAGCTTTATAAAAGTAGATTATTGTATTACTTTTGTAAATTAATTATTGGATAAATAATATAATTTTAATCAAAGGCATGGCAGACATTTAAAAGCAATGAGAGGAAGAATGGGTAATGGGGACAGTGTTCATGATCACTGTCATCAAATATTGAAGTATCTATCAAGGTGAAAAAGTTCTACCTTTATTTTGAACCCCCCAGAGAGCAGGAGGAGGCAAACATAAACATCAATTCATCTCTCAGAGCTATCCACTGATGGGATGAACTACTTGTGGGATATAATGAAAGTCCTGGCCTCAGGGATTTTGGGGAGTAAATCCAAGCCCTAATGAGTTTAGACTAAAAGATATTTAAGTTAGATGGTTTTTCACCTAGAAACTTCTTGGACAGCCCTAATATCAGTTTTGATTGATTGCCCCTAGAAACCATCCCATGCATCCAAAAGTGCATCGTTCTTGCAGGTGAGTATTGGCTCCTACAGGGGATCTCGGGACTACATGGGTCCTGACTATGGATGCGCTCCACTGTTAAATATTCTCGTGGACCAAATTCCCTAAGAGCCCCTTTAACAGAAAAACCTTAGTCCCACCTACCGCACTCCACCTTCTGCAAGGGGAGTGTCAGCCCTTAGCCTCTCCTACTGAGTTTCAGCCCAGGTACCTGCTACTCTGATTCCCAGGAAAATCATGATAAACCATGGCATACTGAGTTTAAAATGCTTGCACGCCCTCTTTCTCAAAGCAAGCACACATAATCTGTCCCCCTTCCATCACATTTCACTGGCCAAAGTAAGTCACAGAGATATTTACTAACGGTATGTACTCAACCAAGAGGATGAGAGAACTGTCAGAATTTTTAAGTCGAAGGAGACCTTCAAGAGTACCTTACACCGCCCCCTCTTTTTCCCAATTGGTGTGCCAAGCACACCTGATGCAGAGCATTTCCCTGCGGTGCTGGATGCTCGCATCTCAAGTTGGCCTTGTTGGGAAGTCAGATGCTTAGGAAACAAGTGTCAGTGAGGGACCAGAATGCAGAGGTCCTCACTGGGCAGTGGTTCATGAATCAGAACATCCACTTATGTGCTGCTTACTGAGGCTTGGGGGAAACAGGCACAAACATCCATACCCATGGTGCACTTACCCGGCAGTCTCAGCACAGGAATGAGCTCACGAACTACCACGTGTGCTTCTTTTGAGGGGTGGTATATGGGCAGATAAAGCTGTAGGTCTGCTTCCTCATGAGAATGTCTCATCTTGAGAGAATCATCTTTTCTTTGCGTGTTTGAGGATCTCTGTAGGCTTTAAAAGTGAGGTCAGCACATGGCCGAGTTCAGTGCCCCTCCTTTTAATTAGCATCCTTTCAGGGTAATGTTCCGTTCAGGGACACAGCTTCTCAGCACTCGACTTTATTTTTATAGAGACAGCCAACTCCTCCCTGCATAAGCCATAATCCTTCTCAGATGTTGGGGTGAAGCCTGTCCAAGAGAGCTGATCGTCTATCATAATAGATATAAACATTTGTCTCACATTATCCCATTTAGAGAGACAAGTTTATGTTTTTACAAATATCTAGTGTCTCACTTGTCACAGAGGATCAAATTCCCTTTATTATACTGCAAAGAAAATTAACATTATTGAAAGACACTACATTATGCTTGGTAATAGTGCCTTACTCTAGAATCACTCCCTTGCTGAATGGTCTTCCCTTTTGTTTTGGAAACAGAGACCTAATTTCTCCACTGCACAGTAAGAAAGAAGATTTGGGGCTTTAAAAACATATACTTAATTGCTTTAATAAAAGATATAAATTGATCTAAATGTATGCAAAGCAATAATGATAAATTCAAAGAGCAAATAATTTTGAGATCCTAAAAATAGTTATCATAAAAGGAAACTGCACATGAACGTATTTATTTGATCACCATGCAGTCTTCGAACTACCTTGTGTCTTTTAAATGGCATAAATTCTCACTTCAGTTTAGAAGAAGTTTTACTTTATAGGAATTGTGTTTTTAATGTAAAGCAGTTGGTGATTTCTTAAATCAATATTTCATTTATGATTCATGTTTTGCTGAAGTGGATAATGTGATGCCTTAATGGATGGAAATGGATCATGGCAAGGAGGTCAGAAAGCAATTTCTGCCATTAATAATACACGTTCTATAAGGTAATCGACAGACAGCGAGCAGGCGAGTCTTCAGAATATTCCTGCAGGGGCTTGGTGTATGGGATGTATACAAAAATAGCAGCGGACTTGAAGAACAGCGTATGCCAGAGAAGCCCACGATTTTGTGTGACTGTTATCAAGTCATTGCCTTCAGCAAATAGTTTTTCTGCTCATTCAAGAACAGTAGCCAGTTAATTACAGAAGAACTGCATATGATTAGAGAAATCAAGAAAAATAAAATGTGCTAGAAGCCCTAACTGTGGGAGGCACTCGGCATGACATTCCTTTGCTAGATGAGTCAACATTTATATTTTCCTTGTTTCCAACTCACAATTCACGCATCTGCCTTTTTGACAAGGCTCTAGAGTTCAACTTTGAGAAACGTTTGCCTCGTGGACAGGAGGAAGTAGAAGTTCATTCTGTACACGGGGCTGCATTAGGTTCTCATGACATCCGTGGAAGCTGGGTGGGAGAGCTGGTGTCATGTGCATCTCATAGAAAAGGAAACTGAGGTCACAGTGATGCTGTAATCGGCACAAGACCTCAGGACCAAGTGGATGACTTGGAGCACACAGTTTTCTGACTCCTAACCCTCTGTTCTTTGGTGCAGTACTGTGGGTTGGGGGAGGGGAGGGAAAAGGAAAGAGATTCTGTTGCCAATATGGTGCCTTTTATCTTAAAGCTGCATTTATTTTAATGATTTTTCCCAGCAGTGTGTGCTGGAGCCAGCTCATCCTGTCTTCGAGAGCTGGTTGTGCGCCACTCTTCCAACAGCATTCAGGGATGTTGTGTTGGGGTTGAAACTGGCCGTGATGGAGGCAGTCACACCATGGAAATTGGCAAATGCGACACGTCAGGGCTTTTGTCTCCAGAGGGGGGCTGGAAAACATTCCCCTGCACAGCACTATTTTAAATGTATTCTAAATTTTCATTCCAGTTATCACTCTACTCTTTAAGTCCGCATCTTTGCTAGAATGGAGGCTGACAGTTAAGTCACTATTTTGACTTATTGAGACCTGGAGAAAGTGAGAGGAAGAGCCTAGAGTTTGGTTTTCCCTTTACTTTACCTTGACACCCCAGGAACAGCTGCCATGATGTCTCTCAACAGTTAAGTGATGCACAAAAGCCTGTAGCTGAGCTGTGTGTGGAGCGAGTTACCCACATGTTCTCAGAAAGCACTTGTCCTTTCTGACCCACTCTACTGAAAGCAATGATTTCCAAACACATCCTTGATCTTCTCCCCCAAGCATTAAAAACATTTAAGTATGTAACACACGTGTGTGCGTACATATACGTATATGGACATATAGACATATATATGCACGTATTGTATATTATTATATACATACACGTTGAGATTGTGTGTGCTTATAATTTTTATGTGAGTACGTGTTTACATATGTTTATAGATTACAGGTCTTACCTCACTAATATATGTCAATGATACATCAAAGAAATTTTTATAGGATGAGGAAGAGATGAATTAACAAGGTCTTAAAATTATGTTTCAATTGTACAACTTATTTTGCCCTCTGTAAATATGACCAATCCCATGACTAAGTATCAATGATGTTTTGTGAAAAGGTGCATCCTTTCTGGAAAGCCTTGGTTAACATTTTTAACCCAGTCATTCAAAGATGCTTCTAAATTCAGTTTATCTGCAATACTTTGTTTTAATGTTTCTCAGAACTGAGGAGCTCTTTCACAAAGATTCAGAGATCCAAAAGGAATCCGTGTATCCTTGGCTAAAATGGGCTAGATCAGTTCACCAATTATGCACAGTACTTTGTTGGATTTGGCTAATATGTTTCCTTCGCTCCTTGTGGGAATCGGGCACTCTTGCAAACTCATGGCAAGAGGGTCTGGTGTTTGCATATTTTCAACGGGTTCAAAGCCCACCGAAGATATTTAGTATTTAACCAGAAAATTCCATTTCCATGTTTTTAGAGTCTGCAGACCTGAATATTGTTATGGGTGACACTCATATTTAGGAATAAAACTGCATAACAATGAAAATGATTCCAAACATCATATTTGTATCAAAGTGCTCTCTCCGTTATATGATTTTCTTCCGAAAAGAAGTTACCTTCTTGGTCACTGTTAAAACTTTATTTTTACTTTGAAGGAGCAGATTGTGCCTTTATAATACCTACTGAGTGAGGTCCTCAGAATCATTTATCATCACAGAAAGTATTAGTGAATTTGGAATTTCCATCTACTTAAAACTAAAAATTCGCAGACATCTTCAATTTTGAAAACGTGGCACGTATATTCCTGCAGGGCAATCAAAGAACCTTTGTGGTTACAGAGTCTATGGGATAGATACAAACCCACATACATAAGCCTTTGCATATACACATAATCATATCCATAAATATTTTCTTATAAAATATCCTTTGATCACATCACATGTATATGCAAAATAATATATATGCATGTGCATTGGCACATGTGATACTTTACACGGAAACATAGGTTGTGTGTATTTCTGTATACACATACTTATAAAATCATCTATGTGCTCACTAAACACAACTCTATACATATTTATAATCCTATCATAATCAGGATTATGTATGTACTTGCATCAGATAGAAAATTTTGAACATAGTTTTATACATCTAAGTATTAGTAGCACTTTATATATTCCTACAGATACATATAATCCTTTATATAATGTTAGGTGTATGCATATACATTTATATAATTCTGTATAAAATATAGTCCTACAGGGAACGTTATACTGACTCTGTTCTGCACATGTCCATACAGGCTCCACTTAAGTTTATGATCTGTGAACTTGCTTGGCAGGGACACATGTGAGATGTATGGTCAAAGATGCGCTAGCCGGTGCCCAGCCCTCCCTTCTAGTGCAATTTCCTGTCTTATGTCAGGGTTCTTCACGTCTTTGACTGATTAACACGTGGCCAACTAAGAATGCTTGGACCTGTACTCAAATAGTAGTCAGCTTATTTTATTTTTTTTTAATTTCCTTAAATTAAAAAGTCAATATAAACTAGAGTTCTAATATTTTCTTCCTATCCGCCAAGGGTTCTTCCTGTGCCCTTGCCTCACTGAACCCCGTGCATGGTGTGGCCCCGTGGCCATGAGTCAGGCTGTCCCGGTCCCATACGCTTGCAGCCATACGCCTTCTGGGAAGAGCTGACTGGGGGCTCAGCATCCTCACCTCCTGACCTCCTTGCTCTGATCTGCCCGAAGAGCCTACGGAGGCGATACTCCCAACATTTTAAAGGAGAACTCGACACTTTCAGCTCAAAAACCCTAAGGTCAAGGGGAAAATGGATGTGATCAGACAGCCCAAGTCAGGATGGCTGGCCAACCAAATGATGGAAATTGGAAGGTTTCCTGAACCTGCAGTTCTTCTCCTTACCTCTGTTAATTCTAATTTTCACAAAAAGCCCACCAAGCAGGTGTCATATTCCAAATGTCACTGGCCAGGAAACTGAGGCATGGGGAAAGATAAATGACTTACCTACAGACCCCACACCTGAAGTTCCAGTAACTTCACATCGAGGTCTCCGGCTCCAAAGGGACACTCTTTGTACTCAACCATGTTGATTTCTCCCATAAAATACCATTTTTAACAATTACATTGACAGAAATTATAAATTTGGCAAGTTGCCATACTGACAAACATGCAGGAAATGGGTGAAACAGAAAAAACTCTTGTGTGTGCCTAAGAGTGCAAATAAAGTTCACTTTTCTGGGAGCTGTTTTGGCAATGCAAAATAAGAACTCGAAACAGACTCATGCCCTGTGACTACTTCTACAATTCTACCATCGGAAAATAATCCTACAACCTCTATGGTTACAAATGTTCATGGAAGTCTTACTAAGAATCATACAATGTTGCAAACGATTTTCCTCCTCAACAGTAATTGAATGGATTAGTCAATGATGCTGGGTTTTTGCCTTAGAATATAATGTAATCAGTAAAAGATGTTTCTAGCAAACAAACACTCATGTTATCACGTTAAGTGAAATATAGCAGAATAAAACGTTGTTACCTTTGGTATAATCACGACTTTGGAAATGTCTACATCAATATTTACATCTCTAGATCTAATCTATGACAAGGAAACATACTACGTTGATAACAGAGTGATTTCTTTGTCTTAATTTTAACTTACTGTTGATACTGATAATACACCTATCATCTGAGAAAAGAAAATAAATTTTACTGAAGAAAACAAGACTGTGGGCTTAGAGTTAGAAAGGTCAGAGTTGCAGCACTGAAATGCTGATTAGAACATACCAAGCTTCCATCTCCTCCTCCATCACACGAGGGTCACCATCCTTCCGGAGAGACTCGGGCTTCTGGTACAGAGAAGGTCTTCCGTAGATGTTGGTTTCTCATCTTTGTTGCCTTTGCAGGACCCTTGGGAGGGTAGTTAGCTTCTCAGGGCTCCCTGATGACCAAAGGACGTCTCCTTACAGGGTGGAAAAAACCATTACTCCTTTGTTTGTTTAAAACAATAAACCAGGGGGGAAAGAATCAAAATGCCCAAACCCAGAAACTGAACTCATTGACCATCTTTTTACTCAGGTGTAAATAAAACAAGGCCATGGGACAGGTCGCCTGGTGCAGCTTATCGTTCTTAATCTTTGGGGAGTCCTGAATATCCTTAAGAATCTGTCAACAAAGATCCCTTTCCCAGTTACACTCACAGGTGCCACAGTTTGCGTCTGATGCCTGAGGATCCACAGGGGCTCTGCAGCTTCCCCAAGCCCTAGATTGCAAAGCCTGGAGAGGAGAGAGGCTGCAGGACAGAGACATGCCTCCGTTCCCCTGTCCCTCATGTGCCCATTTCTCAGAGGAAGAAGGGACCTGCAGAATGACCGAGGATCACGCACACCATGGTTGTCAATGCGTCACCCCCTCCAGCCTCAGTCCATCGCAGAGGACTCAGGGCTCAGTGTTTCTGGGACAAGCGTGATGCATATTAAACCATCCTTGCTCTGTACTCCACTAGGAACCTGCAGATAATTCTGGGGGTGGTGATGCTATCTGAAATTCAAAGGGGCCCACGTATTCCTAGAAGACCCAAGCTGATGAGCGCAGTTCATCAGATCTAAGATCCAACAAAGTAAAAGACCTGTGGAACCAAACCAATGACCTGAACCCAAGTCTCCTGTCTCACGGGGATTTTCATGCACAAAGGCCAGCATCCCCTGCCGCCGCGGTCACCGTCCAACACGCTTCTGGGATGGACTCCTGATGCAAGGTCATCGAAGTTGGCCCCGTGCTCGTTGGCGGTCCCTGCAGCAAAGCGGTTCAGGGCAGGGCCTGGCAGCTCTTTTCCGTGAACGGCCAGACACTAAGTACTTCAGGCTGTGTGGGCCATACACAGCCTGTCACGTGCTATTCTTTACTTTTGTTTGTTTTCTCAAGCCCTGAAAAATTCCCAAAGCACTTTTAGTTTGCAGATTGTGCAAAACCAGCCATGGTTTGCCTCCTTGTGGTTGAGAAGAAAACTCCGGAGCTCTACTAGCTAGGTTCCAATCCTGACCCCCCCAGCCCCAGTGTTGTTAATATTTTCATGGTTGAGTCACCTGCTCTGTGCCTGGAGTGGGGGAGGGGGAGGGGTGCATAAGAGCTCTTCCCCCTGAGGGCGTGGTGGGGAGTCATGACTTCAGACAGATGAAACACTCAGGGGAGCAAGGATGGGGGGCATAGTGTAACCCCAGCTCTTGCCAATAGGTTCGGGAGGGAGGGTAGTCAGGTCTGGTGGGTTTTCCCCTAGTTACTCGGAGTCTGTCATTTCCCCGTGGTGGCTGGCCACTGCAAAATGCCAACCAGCCGGGGTGTTCTTGCAACATATTGTGCAGCAGGAAAGATAAATACTGTGTGCTTAGAGTATTAAAATAGTTCCTATATGCAAAGCGGGATAAAAATAGCTTTTACCTTACAGGGCTGTTTTGCAGATGAATATGAATTTGTTCATCAAAACGTATAGCTCTTGTTATTATAGTGGAAGAGACCTGATTATAATGACTAATTTAGACGACACTTTTTTTGCAGGATCTCTCTCTGGGTGATACCCCTGACAGAATGTATTTTCAGCAAGTTCCGCGGACACCTGCTTCTTCCAGTCCTTCTGAGGCTCTGCACTTGTAGCCGAGAGAGCTAAGCCTGTCTTACTGCTCCCGCCTCAGCACCGAGCCCACTGCCAAGTGCAGCACGGTAGCTGGATTCATATATTTTTAGGTGAAATAGCTTTACTTTTAATGAATAATGTAAAGATTTAGGGTTTAGGGCGCCTGGGTGGCTCAGTCGGTTAAGCGACTGCCTTCGGCTCAGGTCATGATCCTGGAGTCCCGGGATCGAGTCCCGCATCGGGCTCCCTGCTCAGCAGGGAGTCTGCTTCTCCCTCTGACCCTCTTCCCTCTCGTGCTCTCTATCTCTCATTCTCTCTCTCTCTCAAATAAGTAAATAAAATCTTTAAAAAAAATTTATAAAAAAAATAAATAAAGATTTAGGGTTTAGAAATCACCAGACTTCCAGTTCAAGATGGCTGTCAGAATGAACACAGGTTGAACGTCCAGTATTCCTAATAATTATGGAATAAAACCAGGCAAACAAAGGAAACCATCCATGTACACACTGGAAAACAAGATGAGGCTATCAACCCAAAACGAAGTGTGACCTCACCTTAAGGTCTTTGAGCTTGTTGTTCTTCCTTGAAAATTTATATAGTTTCCTGTTCAAATGTCGAGAAACAAAAAGTGAAATTTTTAAAAAGAAAAAGACTATAAGGATTCCTGAAAGGGGAAAAGACTACGGGCTCAGACTGGGAGAGGACTCGTGGGCTAAAGCGGGGAGGGCTGTTGGAAGGGCAGCTGGGCGCTAGAGGCACGGACAAGCCTGGGGAGCAGATGCCGGAGGGGCAGGGAGGGAGGTGGCGGGGGCCGTCATCAGGATGTTTGTTGGGGACACTGCAGAAGAGCAGATGGGGTTGTCTGGGGTCTCTGCTTCTCTGTGTTGGGCCAAACATCACAGAAGAGGGTGCTAGCATCTGAGACCAGACGGCCTTAGGTGGTACCCAAAGTCAGTGCGGCTAGGTGCACAGCCCACAGTAAAATTGATGTTCAGAACATAGAAAGATATTTGTTTTAAAAAGAAATGAAAAAATCCTAATGGAGAAATGGACAAAAATCATGAACAGGTAACCCTGGTCCTAAAAGATGAGGTACCAATGACTCACACACAAGGGGAAAGATGCTCAGCCTCACCGGTAATGAGAAAATGCAGGTTAGAACAAAAACATGTAATTTTCTTACTCATCAGATTAACCAACTCTCACCATATCCAATCTTGATGATGTGTAAAGAAATGGATGCTCTTATTCATTGCTTTGGTGAGTGTAAATTTCCAAAGCTGCTCCACGATATGATTTTGTCAGAAAAATGTATATATTCTATGGTTTAGCAGGTCCCTGCCTCAGTATCTACCCTAGAGATAGAGTCGCATGCGTCCGATGTGAAAGGACAAATATGTTCAGTGCAGCGGTGTGGGTAACAGGGAAAAGTGGAGAAACACATTAAAATTGGAATAAATACACCGCAGGACTTTCAGACTGTTGAGTACATACCAAAAAAAAAAAAAAGGGTCTATGTGGACCAATGTGCAAAGGTCTTCAAAACATGTTAAATGAGAAAAGTATTATTTACAGACAAAAGTACAGTATGATGAGATTTAGATAGAAAATCAACCCCTTCTACCCACAAAACACAGAGAAGAGACACAGAGACAGACACACAGAGGGAGAGCGAGAGATTGCAATTCACAGTAAAGATACATTTGGATACCCACCACACTGATGAATAATTCCTTCTAAGGAAACATTATTACGTACCTGTGGCATATTTTTTAATAAATGAGATTGTATTCGTGTTTTACTTTTGAATGAAAAAGTAAATGATTTTAAAAGTACAATCCAGCCTAACCATGGAAAACTAAAAAACACCCGGGAAAGAAAACCTGTAATCCTGCCTTGGCAGTAAAGCACACTTAGTACGTTGCTGTGCATCCTTCTAGCCATTTTTCCACACACTCGCAGGCTGAGCTGCAAGAGCTGATCCACCAGGGAGTCTCTTATTTTGCAGGTGGGAAATAGACTCGAGTCAGTGAGCAGATGGAGAAGCACGGCAATGTGTGAACTCAGGATTCTGGGGCACATGTTGGGCTCACTGACACCTTGTGGACAAACAGGAAATGGTAGGCCGTGGCAAAACGCTCCGAGTCCTTGATGGGGCTTGAAGAGTGTGAGGCGGAGACGGGAGCAGAGTGGCCCAGTGACGCCCCAATGACACGCGTGCCCCTTCTGCTCGCCTCCTGGGTGCTCCTTTTATAGTAAGGAAATTGCACAGAGAAGAGTGGAGCAGCACCCAGGGCAGGTGTCAGGCAGAGTCTGTCCAGCAGGCATGAGACGTAGAGGGAAAGAACTGGAATTGTGCCAACAACTGTGCATACAAATCTAGAAAATCTAGAGCCTCCGTGTGTGGGAATTGGAGCCAATTCTGATTTTATGTTTCCCAGGGAAATGGTCTGTTTCAGCTCTGTTTTCTTTTTTTTTTTTTTAAGATTTTATTTATTTATTTGAGAGAGAATGAGAGAGAAAGCACATGAGAGGGGGGAGGGTCCGAGGGAGAAGCAGACTCCCCGCTGAGCAGGGAGCCCAATGTGGGACTCGATCCCGGGACTCCAGGATCATGACCTGAGCCGAAGGCAGTCACCTAACCAACTGAGCCACCCAGGCGCCCTCAGCTCTGTTTTCAAATCTGTTACGGCGTTTTTCATAGTATCCTGTTACAATTTTCAAACACTTTATTTATCTGCATGTGGGTTTTTCGTTTGGGTTTTAATGTGAGTTGTGCCTCATCTTTCCCGGTCCCCTTTGCCTAAGGTTCATTTGTCTTATTAGTCATTTCAAAGGACAAGCTTTGGGTTTTGCTGATCAAATCATTTCTGGGGAGGGGGGAGTCTTTTCCATTAATTTTAGCTTTTATCTCAGTATTTCTTTTCGAATCTCTTTGGGTTTGTTTTCTTGCATCTTCCTGCCCGGGCATGAGATTTTGGATTTCTTCTGCACGTTGCCGGTGCATTGCCTGGGGAGAGCAGAGCTCATGGTTGACAAAAAACATGGTAACAACGAACGAGAGAGGGTCCTGGTCCCTGAAAGCCGGGGCCAGGCTTTCCGTAGAATGAAGGAAGAAGAGGTCGGAGGGACCCGGGCGGGATTTCGTCTTGGAATGAGCTATCCAGTGAGGGCAGGGCTTGCCCTGAGATCCCAGATTTGAGCAGAGGTGTTCACGAGGGAGCTAGATCATCGTAGCCAACCATTAGACCAGGAAAAGGGAAATATTTCTGGCTTATGTGCTAAGACTTTCCGGCCCCCACACTCTCCAGAGGAGTCTTAGTGTTGATTATTTTAATTCTTATGTCCACTGATAATGCTTCTGTATTATAAGTGGAATAACATTTCCAAGAGCTATAGATATGAGATCCCGAGGTCTCAGGGATCAAGTCAGTAATTCTGAGCATCCAGAGATCCATCCTCAGTCAGTCCAACCTGTTTTCCTTAGAGACCTGGAGTAAGGTTTAGCCCCAGTTAACCTGCTTTAAAATGCCAATTTCTACTCTCCCTCCAAGAATCACTGTGAGCTTTTCTCCACACCTCTTGGTTTAGGAATTTGGGAATCTCTCCCTCAAGAAAGGCCCTCTAGAGAGCACACGTATGAGATCTCATAGACCATTGACCATTGCAAATAGGAAATAAAAGTTTGCAGCCAAATAGGGCAAATGATCCCACTCGCTGTTAATGTAATCATTCCTCTGACTTGGAGTTCCTTTTCCCAAGTGTTCAACAGTGGCTTTGTCCTAACCATGTCACCAGGGGGGTCCCTTCCAGTCTCCTAAACGTCCCCCAGGAGAGCCTCCCTGTGCTCTGCTACCTGGTTCTGCCATCAGCCTGTTCTCATTGGACTGCTTTTTACATCAGCATGTTTTTATAGCACACAGCGGTTTCCTCAGTTACACAACAGACCCAGTGCCAATAAACCCTCTTCCAGGTAATGTAAAGCATATTTGAGCGCAAGAATGATTACATTTTCATGGCTAAAAATAAGCACTTGTTTTTAATTTTCCATGAGAATGCTGCCCCTCAGCCCAGGAAGCCACCTCCTACCTGGCGAGACTTTTATGCTAAAGGCATCACCACGTGGCTGGGAAACTGGAATTCAAATTTTCATTATGAAACACAACGGGAAAAGCCCGTATGCAAATCTCTCTTTAATCCACTGTATTCTTGCTTGTTCAGCGTGCTTTAAAAAAACTAGACTATGTCAAATATACTCCAACATAGAAGCAAATCCCATCAGAGCCAATCTACATGGAAAGAATATCTTGATTTGTAGAATACAAATATCACTTCATCTTATCTGATCCTCAGGGAGGCATTATGAAATTGGTAAGATTATACCCACAAGAGGAAGTCAGTCACTTCCTGGTTTTGCCCAGATGCTGCAAGCTTACTATCCTGCATCAGTTTTGCTCACTGGGAGAATCTTCTTTTCTTCCAAATGCTTTAGACTGTGAAGGTGTCTTGTCACAGCCACAAAATGCTAATCAACTCTAGAAGGGCATTGATAAGCCATCAACAGCTACATTTGTCTTACTGCAGTCGGATACAACATTATTCCTTTCAAGACGCAAATTTAAGGGTCTTCCTTACATCTGTGGAGGGCTGGGATTGAGCTACAGGTGGTGGGTGGGGGAGCCCAGCCATAAAGAAGGCCTCTCTTTTTTTTAATTTAATTTTATTATGTTATGTTAGTCACCATACAATACATCATTAGTTTTTGATGTGGTGATCCACGATCCATTGTTTTCATATAACACCCAGTGCTCCAGGCAGTACGTGCCCTGCTTAATACCCATCACCGGGCTCACCCATCCCCCCCACCCCCCTCCCCTCTAAAACCCTCAGTTTGTTTCTCAGCATCCACAGTCTCTCATGGTTCATTTCTCCCTCTGATTTCCCCCTTCATTTTTCCCTTCCTTCTCCTAATGTCCTCCAGGCTGTTCCTTATGTTCCACAAATAAGTGAAACCATATGATAATTGACTTTCTCTGCTTGACTTATTTCCTTAGCATAATCTCCTCCAGTCGCATCCATGTTGGTGTAAAAGGTGGGTATTCATCCTTTCTGACGGCTGAGTAATATCCCATTGTATGTATGGACCACATCTTCTTTATCCATTCGTCTGTTGAAGGGCATCTCAGCTCTTTCCACAGCTTGGCTATTGCAGACATGGCTGCTATGAACATTGGGGTTCAGGTGCCCCTTCTTTTCACTATGTCTGTGCCTTTGGGGTAAATACCCAGGAGCACAATTGCTGGATCATAGGGTAGCTTTATTTTTAATTTTTTGAGGAACCTCCACACTGTTTCCCAAAGTGGCTGTACCAACTTGCATTCCCACCAACAGTGTAAGAGGGTTCCCCTTTCTCCACAACCTCTCCAACATTTGTTGTTTCTTGCCTTGTCAATTTTTGCCATTCTAACTGGTGTAAGGTGGTATCTCAATGTGGTTTTAATTTGAATTTCCCTGATGGCTAATGATGATGAACATTTTTTCATGTGTCTGTTAGCCGTTTGTGTGTCTTCTTCAGAGAAGAAAAGACATGTCTTTTCATGTCTTCTGCCCATTTTTTTGACTTGATTATTTGTTTTTTGGGTGTTGAGTTTGAGAAGTTCTTTATAGATCTTGGATACCAGCCCTTTTTCTGTAGTGTCATTTGGAAATATCTTCTCCCATTCTGCGGGTTGCCTCTTTGTTTTGTTGACTGTTTCCTTTATTGTGCAGAAGCTTTTATCTTGATGAAGTCCCAAAAGTTAATTTTTGCTTTTGTTTCACTAGCCTCTGGAGATGTATCTTGAAAGAAGTTTCTGTGGCCAATGTCGAAGAGGTTACTGCCTATGTTCTTCTCTAGGATTTTGATGGATTCCTGTCTCACATTGAGGTCTTTCATCCATTTTGAGTTTCTCTTTGTGCAGGGTGTTAGAGAATGTTTGAGTTTCATTCTTCTGTATATAGCTGTCCAATTTTCCCAGCACCATTTATTGAAGAGACTGTCTTTTTTCCATTGCATATTTTTTCCTGCTTTGTCGAAGATTATTTGACCATAGAGTTGAGGGTCCATATCTGGGCTCTCTATTCTGTTCCATTGATCGATGTGTCTGTTTTTGTGCCAGTACCATGCTGTCTTGGTGATCACTGCTTTGTAATATAGCTTGATGTGATTGGCATTGTGATGCCACCAGCTTTGTTTTTCTTTTTCAACATTTCCTTGGCGATTTGGGGGTCTTTTCTGATTCCATACAAATTTTAGGATTTGTATGGAATTGTTCCAGCACTTTGAAAAATGTCATTGGAATTTTGATCAGGATGGCATTGAAAGTACAGATTGTTCTGGATAGCATTGATATTTTAACAATGTTTATTCTTCTGATCCATGAGCATGGAATATTTTTACATCTTTTTGTGGCTTCTTCAATATACTCTAGGAAATACAGAACACTCATCAAAGAAGTCCTCTCTTTTAAATGATCTGATTGCAGGGGCACCTGGGTGGCTCAGTCAGTTAAGCGTCTGCCTTTGGCTCAGATAGTGATCCTGGGGTCCTGGGATCGAGTCCCACATCCCCGCATCAGACTCCTTGCTCAGCGGGGAGCCTGCTTCTCCCTCTGTGGCTGCTCCCTCTGCTTGTGCTCTCTCTCTCTCTCTGACAAATAAATAAATAAGTAAAATTTTAAAGGCAAAATAAATGATCTGATTGCAAAAGCTTAGAAAAGGTTTTTTAAAAAAATGCCCCAAGAGGGGCGCCTGGGTGGCTCAGTCGTTAAGCATCTGCCTTCGGCTCGGGTCCTGATCCCAGGGTCCTAGGATCGAGCCCCGCATCGGGCTCCCTGCTCCGCGGGAAGCCTGCTTCTCCCTCTCCCACTGCCCCTGCCTGTGTTCCTGCTCTCGCTGTGTCTCTGTCAAATAAATAAATAAAATCTTTAAAAAAAAAATGTCCCAAGAGAAGTACTGATTCAGAGTGAGGGCACCTGAGTCAGACAAACCTGGCTGATTCGACAAATGTAAGCTCTTATTATCACCATCTAAAAATGTCCTAGATCCATTCTGTTAATCTCAAAGATCTCATGATCCATGCCATCCCCTGTTATGAAGGCCATGCTTAACGGGCCACGGTAAAGACAAAGACTCTATCCCCAGGCTCTACCAGAGGCAAGAGAAGCTGCTCACGAACAGCATACAGTGTGCCTGGTATGTTTGCCCGAAACTTCAAATGCATTAGCTAGTGCGAGCCTTTCAACACTCTTAGTAGGTAGGGGCTATCTTAACTTTTCATTTGAGTAAAGCAGAGTATCTTGCTTAAGGTAATATGTATATCTATGTATGAGGAAGGTCATTATAGCCGAGCGATTGTTATCATATAGATCCTTAGCAGTATTATAGATCCTTGATTTTCAAAAATGTGGTCCACGGTCAGCATCCGTGGCATCAATGAAAACTAGTTTCTAATTCTTTTCCTTGCTGTACACATAGCAGGGAAATTTTTAGCTCAAACGTATATGGTTATTTGTTAGTTTGTTTCAAATAGATATTACTTCAAATGATAGACATATTTGATGTATTCTGTGAAATGACTTTCTAAAAATAATTAAGAGTTCGGAAGCTCAGGGCGTGATACTCTCACCCTGATTCTATAGTAACTTCACTAAAGCCACACTTTTCATCCAGACCAGCCTACATTCTGACCCATTCACTGCTGTTCCTCCCCAGTGGATGGTGCTACAGTCGGGCCCCATGCAGGGAGTGTGGGGGTGCACCTGCAGATCAGTCAGCAGCAAGACCCCAGGTATTTGGTCCTGAATAGCATAAGGATGCATTTCTTTCACGTTCGCTGTTAATCTTAGTTTCTGTTGTCTGGTCTGTTAAAACTTCCCCGATTTGTCAGTAAGAAAGTTCTCACTTAAGCAGACACACATTCTCTATTTTTGGAAACTTGCAATAAAAATTCCATAGAGGTTTTTGTCTTTCCCTTGCCATTTTAATTATTGCTATTTTATCTAAGTTTTATTAGAGTCTCCAGAAAAACTATTTTGTTTTAATTTCCCCCAAAACAGGGGTTCAATGACAAACATGCTTTCAATTACCAACCATACAGGTTTTGCCTCAGCTTCTTTATCCATCTCAACTCTAAAAAATAATATAAGACATGCGAGTTTATTCTAGGAAACAAAAAGGTAAGCATTAATAATGAAATAAAACACCACTATAATACTAACAGCTTAGAAATAAATGGTTAAAATCATACCATGTAATTATAGATGTCTTTATGAATATCTAATTATGAATTTCTAAGTATAACCATTATATATCATACGTTGCTAACAGCTTTCTTCACTTAAGAGTGTGTCCTTTTATCAAAACGCATCAATACACGTAAATATATTTTGTAACATAATGTTGGTGGGTACATGGTACAATGTAAGGCCACCCCATGATTCACTTTATCCATAGCCATTGTTGGACGTAGAGATTGTTGGAACATTCTTGATTTACTTACAATCTGACATTAAACAATGTTATTCCTAAATTCTTGCTACATCCTGAATTATTTGCTTAGGCAAAATTCCTACAAATATAAATACTGGGTCAAAGAAGAGCCACATTTTAAAAAAATCAATAACAATAATATTTAAAAATCTAATATCTGCTAATTGTGGAAAACTGACAAATAGAAGTGAAACAAAAAGTATTTAAAACAATAATAATTCTACCATATGCATATAATCATGTCTCAGCCAATTTTTCCCCAGAACTTTTCTATGCATATCTAATTATTTGTAAATATATTTAATATAATTTTTTACAGTTGATTGATACATATTTCAGATATATAGCTACCCACAAAAAATATTTTTACATGCTTACCAAATACTTGATACTTGTTGAACTACTAAATGTATGGATAAAAATAGGATGATTCTGTAGATGCCAGATAGTAACCCAGTATTTTTGCTTAAAAATATCTTTAGCATTTATTCACGCTAATACTTTTCACCCACATTTTTATAATGATTGAGTAGAATCTATAGTGTATGAATAGAACCATTTTGGAAATAAAAATGGCAGCACAATTAAACCAAAACATATGCCAAAGCTAAAGTCGTTGAAAAATTTAAAGCATTTACTATATTCATCATAAAATAAAAAAGGAATTAAAATAATTGAAATTCGTACTTAGTACAAAAAATCAGAGAATGCATAATTAAACATATGGGAAAAGAGGCAAGGAATTAATAGCAACATAGATTTTAATGAACTGGAAAACTAATTTAAAGTATATCCATACAAGAGCTGTATCTTTAGGGAAAAAAATAAGAACAAAGCTACCCCCCCACAAATGCACTGAAGAATTGGGAGAACACACCATTCTAAATTCTCAGTTCTTAGAAAAAATTAAAAAGTTAACACAAAAATACAACATTGCTAAAGTAGCCATAACTGTAGATGCAGATGGGATTCCAAAGTAGTAAGACATAAACATATGAAGGCATATCCTAATAAATTTGATGATTCTGGTGAAGCACATGACCTTAAAGGAAATTACCATGTTCTAAATTTTATTTAAAAGGAAAGAAAAAATATGAATTCAGACCAATAACCTTGAAAGTTTGAAAAACTCATCGTAGGAGTAACTCTTTAATTTAAAAAAAAAAAAAAATCCAGACACAGATAGTTTCATGGTGCAGTGTTTCAAATTCCCAAAACACAAATGATTTCTCTGCTCTCTGAACTTCTGCAGAAAATAGTGAAGTAAGTTACCACGACCACTTTATGCAACTAACACTACCCATGTAGAGAGACCCGACACGGAAACCTCAAAGGAGAACAGATCAGTTTAACCCATGAATGTAAACACACGAATCATAGGTAATGTGTTATTTGATCTCAAACACTAAATTAAAGGAATAATCCATGATGACCAATCAGGTTTTAGTCCATGATTTTAAGGAGGATCCTACATTATGACATTGATTAAACACAGGCAATCCGCTCTTATCTCTGTTACTTTGCATTATTCTAGAAAGAGGAATGCGCTAAGATTAAAAGGGAAAATTTTTTATGCTATTATCACAAAACGCTGAGATCCCACAGGAAGTAAAAATCACTGAATGAGCTTTCTGGGTTTCAATGTCTCTGAAATGAGGGAACATATATTTTGAGCTCATGTGTGATCATGCATGCTGTATGGTCCACACCGTGATGACAACGGAGGGAAGGAACATTAGTACTCCGCGGGGAGATTTTAGTTGTACTTCACTAAGGTTTGGTCAAAAACAATTTCAAAGGCAGATTCTGGTTCCTATAATGGTGGAACAGCTTTTCGGGACAACACTCCTCCCGAAAGATAACAATGATAAAATCTGGACAAAATATTTTTTAGACAACAGTTATTGGAAGACTCTGGATAATAACAAAAAGTAGCCAGAAACTTAAGTGGATGGAACTCTTGAGATAATTGAATGCCACTCAGTGGGTAAGACCATTATTAGATGGATCACTGAACTATTTAGAGGTAAAGTGTCAAATGATCCCCTTAGCTAATTTTTCAGAAAGGAATTAGCTAATGATTACAAACTAATTCACTATTATCATGACTGTTAATTAACAATTCAGAAAAGATTAGTATGTAGACATATATACATACAGGTATGATAATAAATACAGGTAAACAGAAAAAAAAGGAAAAAGCAAATAGGGCAAAACATAAACTACTGGTGAATAATTAATATAAGAAATGTGCAAGAATTCTTTGCACTATTTTTTGCAACTTTTTTTAAGTTTAAAATTACAGCAAAAATGCAAAGGTATAAAACATTCTACATTCAGGAAACACAGCAAATAGCAATAGGCATCCTCAAGGGGCACCTGGGTGGCTCAGTCATTAGGCGTCTGCCATCGACTCGGGTCAGGATCCCAGGGTCCTGGGATCGAGGCCCACCTCGGGCTCCCTGCTCCGTGGGAGGCCTGCTTCTGCCTCTCTCACTCCCCCTGCTTGTGTTCCCTCTCTCACTGTGTGTCTCTCTCTCTCTCTCTGTGTCAAATGAATAGATAAAATCTTTAAAAAAGAAATGGGCATCCACAAGTCAATATATACTCTTCAGGTATTACCAGAAGTGCCTACTCTCAGAATTGGTAAACTCTGAAAGACTGAAATGTTGAAATAAAGTTAAATATATAACCTGCCAAATGATCCAAGCATTCCACTCTTAGATATTTACCCAAGAGAAATGAAAACATATGTTCACAGAAAAACTTGTATAGAAATATTCCTACCAACTATATTCATAGTAGTGAAAAAAAAATGAAAACAACCCAAATGTCTACCAACGGAAGAATGGATAAACAAACAGTATACTTATCAAATGGAATACTATTTGCTAATAAAAAAGGATGATGTGCTTGAATCTCAAAAACTGTTTAACAGAGAAGCCAAGCACAGAGGATGACATATTGTGTGATTCCATGTCCATGAAATTCTACAACAGGCAAAACTAGGTTGATAGAGATTGGAACGGCAGTTGCATCTGGGAGAAGGAAGACAGACCGGGAGAACTTTCTGGGCTAAGGGACATGTTCTATATCTTCATACGGGTGGTGGTTATGAGAAGACATGCAACTCATGAAATTACATCACTAAGATCTCTGCATTTCAACAGATGAACATCGTACCTCAATTTTCATTCATCCTCTGGGGAAATACGGCACATCCCATATTCAGGGCATATAGCAAAAGATGGCGATAGCATCCTCAAGTTGGTACATATTCTTAAGATATTACTGGAAGCGTCTAGTCTCTGAAATTTTGGACTTTTGTCAGGGCTTCAAAGCAATTCTAATTCCTAAGAGTGAGGGTGGTCCCCAGAGCATTAACAGGAAAGAAAAAGGCACAAGAACAGTAACTGGGCACGATTCCTGGAAAATAAACAAAGAATCAATTGAAAAACTGTTAACAGTGGCAATTTAGAAAACCAGCTACAAAATGAACTTTTTAAAAAAGCAATATCTTTCCTATGGAGCATAAGCTATTAAAACATAAGGGGAAAATATTTCAGTAACACCAAAAATATGAAAAATCTGACAATAAATTTGAAGGAAACATACAGAAGATATTTTTAAAAACCCTCCTGAACTATACTAAGAAACATAAAGAAATAAATGGAGAAACAGAATGTTTCTGGATGAAAAAACTTATTACAAAAACATCAATGCTCTCTAAATTAACACAGAAAATATCCTTCCTGATCCAAACTCAGTGTGATTTTTCTTTGACCTTGACACACTTACTATCTACAATAAAAAAGCTACAACAGAACTGTCACCACAATATACAGACCAATAGAACAAACTAGAAACCCCAGAAACAATTCTAAGTATGTATTTAGATTTAGAATATATGGTAATTTTGTTATTTCAAAATTGGAGAAAGGATAGAGTTTATTCAATATATGTTGCTGGACCAACAGGATAACTATTTGTGAAGAAAATAATAATTTGAGATTGCTCCATTCTACCTTACCACAAAATAAATTTCAGATCACTAAAAATAAATGATAAAACTATGAAAACATCAAAATAATAGGTGAATATTTGTGTAATTTTAGCCTAGGAAAATTATAATATCAAAAATAAAAATAATGTTTTCTGGCATAACCTAAAAATTAATAGACTTAGATATATAAAAATTATATTTTTGTGGGTCTAAAAATACAGTTCAGTGCAAAAGACAAATAAATATGGCAAGGTTTTGCAACATATATCATAAAGCATGGTAATGTCCTTACCATATAAATAGCTTTGCCAAATCAATGATAATATATACATCCAGAACACGGTCTCTCAACCTCAGCACTATTGACACTTTGGGCCAGGGAAGTTTTTGTTGAGGGGGCCATCCTGTCCGGCCCAAGCTCTGTAGGATGCTCAGCAGCCTTCCTGGCCTCCACCCACTAGATGCCAGTAGCATCTTCCTAATTGTGACAACCAAAAATGCCTCCAGACATTACCAAATGTCCCCTGAGAGGCAAAAGCACTTCTAGTTGAGAACCATGGATCCAGAAAGAAAATTTCAGGATTTTTCTCAGGAGGTGGCATTATATTATGTTTCACTGGGGAAGGCAGAAGGGCAGTCAAAAAAATAAATAAATAAAATGAATATTTATTTCTGCCGTCCAAGTTACCTGAGCTTCACAATGCTGTGCGTGCTGATGTGGTTATATTAATCATAGCCACTAAGATTTCATCAGTTTTGCCTCTTTTTGTTCAGACAAGCAGCCCATCCTCTGCAGGTGTCTTCCCAGGACTACGGAAGCACGGGGGCGTGAGTCACTGGCATGCACTGGCCAGTCAGCTTGTGTGGGATGCTCGTGCTTACCTCGCCTCCAGTGTTGTGGTCTTTCCCCAGCTCCTGCCCTGGGACCCCACAGTCTTCTCCAAGGGCAGCCGCTGCCAGCCACCGTCCCCTGCAAACACAGTCCCAGAGCTCTGTGGAGGGACCTATTACCTGAGCTCTCTAAGCTTTATTCTCCTCTTCTCCTCCAGAGTCCAGAGACACGTGGGCCAGAAGACGAAGTCAGCGCCAGACTCCTGCTTCCTGGCAGGTGCCTCTCCCCTGTGCTGGGGGAGGGGTCCTCACTAGCTCAGGTATATCACAGCTGACCCCTACTTAGCTCACTTGACGAGCTAAGAAATGTCTGGACTTCCCTGAAATTCAAGCCAGGTCCCCATAAGTCGTCCTAGAAAACACTACTGGGAAGAAATATATGGAGACGTTCACAGGGGGGCTCGGCGCAGAGATGGTTCATTCTAGGGCTGCTGGGAAGGGTCAGGATGAGCTTACTTCAAGGACATGGCTTGGCACCCCGAGAGGAGAAGAAAGTCCAATTCCTGTAGGAAATCCTTCCCCCACTATTGAAAGCATGGCCGGCTAACAAGCCTTGCCTCCCACAGACTTTGTTTCGTGAGGGGCCACTGTTCTTTAAGAAGCCACCAAAAACTGTCGTTGGTTCCACTGCCTATGGGGTTGCTCCCCGTCTTTCACTGGAGCCAACCACTCCCCCCGCCCAGGCAACTCTTCCTCCTTCTGGTTCAGAGCTGATGGTAGAGGATTGCTCTGGTCCTGCCACACTGCATGGCTTTCTGGGGAAGAAAAGGTTTGAGTCAGCACCCGGCGACTTCCTTCAGACCAGTCCCACCTACACCCTAGTTAGTAGCTGCACCCCAAAGTCTGGACATGCAGGGGGCACCCTTCCTGATTCTCGACGCTGCTCTGGCTTCCTTCTCCATTTCAAATGTCCTTTGATGATTTCCATCAGGGCCTTTTCTGGAAGGGTGGAGTAGAAAGGGGGTTGGATACAGAGAGGGGTCCTGCCTGAGTAACTTGCCTTCAGGAGTGTGCTTCCCAAAAGAAACTGACAGAGAGGCGAGTCCTTTGGAGGAGGAGGTGCCCCCCAGGGCGAGAGCTCTGGGCATCGGAGGTATCCAGGTAGGGCACGACGCAGGCCATCCAGCACCTCCTGCCCCCGGGACTGCCCTGCTTGTATTGCTTGCAACAGGATTGGAACAAAAAAGAAAAAAAATCTGAAAGTAGATGAAGAGCCTGAGGATGTCAACAGGTTGTGGGTACCAAGAAGAAACCTAATCTCTAATGTCAAATATTTCCACCAATCCTGCTGCCTGACAGCATGGTCCTTCCCACTTTAAAGAAATCCATAATTGCTTTTCTTCAGTGCTGTGCTGGTTCCAGACCCTCACCTGCCTTTGGTCAACTGCGGCTACAACTCTGTGCCCTTAGGGGTGTGTTTGTGTCACAAAGGAGGTGTTGCCATTCAGCCGGGTCAAGGGCAGACAAAAAGGCCAGAGAGAAAGAGCATGTCCAAAGTTAAGGCCAGCAAGTGGTGCAGGATGTTTACGAGTGGGGTGCGTTTTGGTGGAATTGTGACAGATGATTCTGGAAACGTAGGCAGAGGCCAGAACATGAACGATCTGTGGGCTTTGCCCTGCACGTGATAGGAAGTAAAAGAAGGGTTTCAAGGAGAAGAAGAACAGAGTTCACCCTGGTGGCAGATGGGAGCTGGACCTGCCCAAGTTTCCAGAGTAGAACTCAGCTCACTGTAAGTCATGTTGTTCATCTTTCTTCTGTGCTTTCAACTGTGTGCACGTGTGTGTACATGTGTGGGTGTGGGTGTGCGTGTGCACGTGCGTGTACACGTGTGTGTGTGTGCACGTGCATGCGTGTGCATGTGTGCGTGTGCACGTGGGTGTGTGTATGCGTGGGTGTGTGTGTGCGTGTGTGCGTGCGCGCGCATGTTGAGAGAGAAGGGGCAACACTGGCAAAGGTTGGTCACAGATTATGCTTGTTAATTAATTCAACAACTATTTGCTGCCAGATTGAGCAAATTCAGGGGTGACATGAAAAGGGCAAAAGAGCTCAAAACTCTGGGAAAGAGACTCCATCGCTGGTGTGTTGGTTTTGATTATTCCCCAGCTATATAAACATCCAAAGAGATGACCTCATCTATTCCACAGGCAAGACCAAGGATGATGGCACAGATGTTCAGAAATAAACAATGTTAGTGCAAGCACACAGCCTGTAATGGCCCCGAGAAGAGCTTAGTCCTTTAAAAAAACGTTTTTATATAAACCGCAAGTTAAGGATAAATCACAAAGAAAATCGAAACCTTTCTTCATCTGCTCTGTTCTTGCTCTCATGTTTTATAGATGGCCTGGGAAGCTCTCTGCATGCCTCCCTCCACTCAGAAATTTGTGGGAGTAGCATTTCTCCTGTTGATAGGATTCTGCTGAGAATTGAATTTTCTGCCATATTCATTACTCTTTTCTAAATGTTCCATGGTTCTGCTTTTTACAGCCAGCTTTCCATTGATATTGGTTGTAGCTATGCTAAAAGTAACATTGATGTCCAAAAGCCTGTAAACTGTATATTTTTGACTCTGACATTTTTCCTGAACTTCACTGAGGAAGAGAATTAAGTCCTATTTTTTCCCCAAAACCTCCCACAGTGCCCAGCATGTGCCACAACACATAGTAGGTGCTTTATTCTCAGCACAGCCATATCTCTTGCTGGCACAAGATGCCCAAGGTGATGGTTGCAGAAATGGGTGAACAGGGCAGAATTTGCCAAGACAGCCAAGACCCTAGTCTGGACTTGTTTCAGGGTGAAATGGAATTGGGATGGAAGCCCCAGTTTTAATTAATAATAAACATCTTGTCATTCAGGTTGGTGAGCACTCAGGATAAAATTTAAATTATGTATATAAAGAGCAACAAGAAATGTTTTATCTGAGAGCACATTCGTACCTCCAGCAGCTAAGAATGCAGTAGATTCCATGATCTGCTGCTATAAGCTGAGATCTGCATGGCCTTCTCAGAGTTGAGACCTTTGTTACATAAACAACTTTATTCACCCAAGGAAAATATTCTCCACAATACTTAATATAATTCACAAAATTCATAAGGAGCTGCAATTACACAATCTTTTCTTAGTTTATACTATTATACTACACAATGGTGGGATTTTGGACTACTATACTTTTCCCAGAACTGGCTCCAGGGAAAATATTTTTATTACCTGATTTTAGACTAAGGTATTTCTGCAGAACATTTTAATATAGCTGTTTTTCAGGAGGTATGCAAAATTGTATTCATTTATGTAGTAATAAAGAGTATACAAAGACCATAAAAATAGAAGTGCAGATTCTAAATAGTTTACTGTTAAAATAAAGCAGATGTAACTTCACCTCTATTAGCACGGGTATCAATAGAGGAGATTTTGGTATGTGGACAGAGCAATAAAATATCCCTACATAAAAACAATAGCTTAATGTGTGTATATATTTTATCTTACAACTGTCCACATTCGTAGTCTGTTTATTCATTTATTGTACAGACATTTCTGTGGCGACCAAAATGATCTAGAGCTGAGGCTCAAAGATAAAGTGCAATCCTTACCTTTGAATAAGTCACATGTGAATGAGTGGATGAGGAGAGATGAACATTTACAGAGTACCTGTTACCTCAGTTTCCCCCCTCAGAAAGGCATGATCAACACTGTTACAAAAATGAAGAAGTAGCTCAAAGATGTTAAATTACTTGCCTAAGGAAACATTTACTAAGCAATGAATCTAGATGAGAATCCATGACTGAAAACATAACTCATCAAAAATTGGAGTACAAAAAAAGGCTATATTCATTAATGAGAAAGAAACAGAGACATTTATTAAAAATTATATTCTTTTCTCCATTGTTTCCCTTTCCTTCCCCAACAACCTCACTTCTGACCCAGATTTTAGGACTAGATGTTTTTCTAGGTGAACTATTTTTAGCACTGAAGAAACAGAGGTTGCATTTCCAGTAATGGCAGAATGGTTTCTTTTTTTTTTTTTTTTTAAATTTTTTTCTAAAGATTTTATTTATTTATTTGACAGAGAGAGAGACAGCGAGAGAGGGAACACAAGCAGGGGGAGTGGGAGAGGGAGAAGCAGGCTTCCCGCTGAGCAGGGAGCCGGATGTGGGGCTCCATCCCAGGACCCCGAGATCATGACCCGAGCCGAAGGCAGACGCTTAACGACTGAGCCACCCAGGCGCTCCGGCAGAATGGTTTCTATTGGACAAAACCTCCTACGGATAGCAACTATAAACTTTGGATGAAACTTTTTAAAACAACTTCTTGAAGGTACAGGAAAAAGCTGTAGGAGAGTGGATGCTTGGATTTGTGGGTGTTTTCCATTTTTACTGCTCTTTGCCTCTAGGCAGACTCAATGTGAGGCTGCTAAAACTTGGATAGAAACTCAGAGTCTTAGAATAGACACTCTCCATCTTACTGGCTGGAATGGAAGAACCAGGGTGTGATCACCACAGATCAGAGTTGTCCTAACAAAGAGCCAAAAAAGAGGAGTCACAATTTTTTGTGTGTAAACCTTTGAACTACATATGTATGGGCTGACTCCAAATAGCCCAGCTGAGAATAAAATGATGAAAGAGATCTTTTAACTGCCTCTCACCAGGAAAGAAGAAGTTTGGAGTTTGTATCCAGACAAAATAAACGCCTGCCCAAACAAAGGAAATAAAATAAAATAAAATAAAATAAAATAAAATAAAATAAAATAAAATAAAATAAAAAATAACAAAGCTCTTTAGAGGAAGGAGTATAACAGAATATATCAGTCTCTAAAATACATCATCCATGATGTTCAGTAAACTACACAAAATTACTAGACATACAGAGAAACAGGAAAATGTGACCCATATGGAAAGGAAAGGACAATCACAAGAGACTAAACCTGAGATAAGCCAGATGTTGGAAGTACCTGACAAGAAATTTAAAGTAGCTATTATAACTATTCTCAAGGATATAAAAGAAAATATACTTACAATGAATCCACAAATAGGAAGTCTCGGCAAATAAATAGAAACTATTGAAATATGTAAAGAGAATCCAGAACTTGTTGCATTCAAAAATAAAACTTCCCAGTCTTTCCGAAACCTATGATCGGAGTGAGGTAGTTTTGGAGAGGAAGTGGAGAGAAGAATGTCATTTATGAATAAATGCCTCTGTTTCTTCATCATTAACAAGTATCGGTCTCCGCAGTTCGGTTCCTGATGATTTATATGCTGCCAGTCATGGATTTTTATTTGCCTTCTCCACTTTATCCTGTTTCGCCTAACGGAAGACTCTCAAAGTAGAAAATGATGTGTATAGGTAGCTGTAAGACCCTTTACTGAAGCAAATTTAAGGCAAATTCTTTTTTTTAAAGATTTTATTTATTTATTTGAGAAAGAGAGAATGAGAGAGAGAGAGCACGAGAGGGAAGAGGGTCAGAGGGAGAAGCAGACTCCCCGCCGAGCAGGGAGCCCGACGCAGGACGCGGTCCCGGGACTCCAGGATCATGACCTGAGCCGAAGGCAGTCGCTCAACCGACTGAGCCACCCAGGCGCCCCAAGCCAAATTCGTCATCATCCATTTTCTCTAGACAACAGGGCTTCGAAGAGCCCAGAAAGAGTGCCCCATCTCCTGGCCTGGGCCCTCCCATGGTGAAGCCTGGTGTCCCATAGCTCCCTTACTCAGACCGCTTAGAGGAAAAGGGACAGAGGTGTTCACAATGGGCAGAAAGCAACCCACGAAGCCTCCTCAACTACAAAAATAGGCCTTCCTCCTGGAAAAAGAAGGATGAACCAGAAGGAAGAACCACAAGTTTATGGAAAAGAGCAAGTCCCAGGGCAATATCTCCTAGGAAAGATGACTGAGTCTCAGTGGAGAAGTGACTCTGCACCCAGCTGGAGCTCAGAAATGCTAGGTACCGTGATGGCTACATGCGACCTGTTTGAACAGGGGCGGCCCCTGCAGTTTTGCTCTCCCTGCCTCATCACTCTACATGGAAGTTTTGGGTGAGCAGAAAACATATGTGTTTCACTCACAGGTATATGAAGATGAGTTATATCCACAGAACCTTCTCTTCACCTGATTGAATTCGATGTCACCACCCTGGATTTCAGGTCTCAGCCCGATGCTTACAGGTCCTAGGAGGTGAGTATATTTTGTATTTGGGAGCAACATGAATCATTAGAGTAGAATGTAGTAAACTGATACTCTGTTGGCCTCAAGTGACCCCTGCCTCATGGTATTCCCTCTCTGGTAGGCCCACCTACATAGACACTGGGCCTCGCCAATAGGACGTGAGCACACGTGCTGCTAGCAGAAACGTGAAATATACTTGAACACGGGGACTTTCCTCTTGGAATACTCTTTATTGGAACCCAGCCACCATGCTGCAAGGAAGCCCAAGCTAGTCAGGTGGGGATGCCCCTGGAAGAGATAAAAATCCCACATCATCCCAGCATCCCACAAAGTGCCAAGCCATGTAAGGAAAAGCTACTTTAAACGTTACATCCCCGCAGATAGAACATGGAACAGAGATGAGCCGTACCTCCCACTCCTACCCAAGCTGAAATATTGTGAGCACATCAATTATTGTTGTTATTTTAAGCTTTTGTATCAGAATAGCTTTTATGCAGCTATACATAACAGATAAAAAATCCTAAATAAAATGTTTGTCAATTGAATTTAACAGTTGTTTAAAAAGGACTAACTCATCATGGATAAGGTAGACAGAGCAATCGAGCAATAGACCAATTACCAAATGAATATGCAACAATAACCAGTAATTCTAGATATAATAAATCACACAAACACTTTAAATTAGAAAAAAAATTATAATCTTAGTAGATAATTAGTTGTTAAAAGAAATTCAATTCCTAATATTCAATTTGAAAAAATATGAGGGTAGTGGACACTCGTGATTCAGAGATTTTCTTTGCCAGGACAGTAACAAGTCCCTCAGTTGTTCTCTTGAGTCCTAAACGCTCATAGCTACAACTTATCCAGAAAATCACACTCTGCGGAACAGGAATGGCATTACTCTGGACCTCAGGTAGCCTGCAGCCGATGACTGCCCGACAGAGGACTACAAAAGGCAGACTCCCTTGCCTTGGTGGTGGGCTGACACTGTGGAAAAATGCATGGTTAGACTAAGCCTAGACTCCAGTGGAGACCACATCTTTATTAAATCACGCTCTCAGTCTTACTCTGCTTCTCTCCCCCACTTTTGTCTTGAGGTCGCCTTCTCAGTAGATTGCATGAACCCAAGTGCCAAGCTCCAGCAATATCGCTGGCCTTTGAGTGATATGAGGGAAATGGTGATTATAACATTCGTGGAACTGGCAGCCACTGTTGAGCACCACTGAGGTTTTGAGACGAGGGACAGGGCAGGTGTGGTGCTATCAATCACCAGTTCAAAGCAAAGGGTGGAGAGCTTCTTTGGGCTTTCCTTCAGGGCATCTTCGATGGCCTACAAAGCCATCTCATTTCCTAGAGCTGAGTTGAAGGTGGGGACCAACCGAGGACCAAGGTCATGACCAAATTGTGAGAGCAGAGAAACTTCTGAGAACGTTGGCTTCTCAATTCTGGGAAGTGTCCAACACTAAAGACAGAATCCTGAGAGAGGAGGAGTAGGACCCTAAGGTTTGGGGTGGGGCTATTTGAGTAGACGTACCTAAGATTCCCCAGGACTCTTGGGGTTTAAGAAGGATTTTACCATTTCCCAACCTTTGCCTAAAGGGATGAAGCCTCAGGTGATGCAGGTCCCTCATAAGACAATGCTTACTTACCTTCCTCAGGGTTTTTCCATGCCCCGCCCCCCGCCCCCCGCCACGCTGGCCTCCAGATCAAGACTTAGGGTTGTTTTCAGCTTAAATCCACTGAGGTAGTAATGGTGGAGACGAAGTGTAAACTCAGACCATGTAATTCCAGAGCCCATGCTCTTAAGCGTTTTACTACACTGCCTTAAATGGTCTTCTTACAAAGCATCAATAATCACTTCAAACTATGTTTTTCCATATTGTAGCCTCCAGTCAGATGTGACTTTTAAATTTACATCAATTAAAATGAAATAAAATTTAAAAATGCAGTGCCTCAGTGACTCTAACCTCCTTTCAAATGCTCAGTAGCCACACAGGGCTGATGGTACCCACTTTGGTCAGTGCAAATATAGAATATTTCCATTATCACAGAAAGTTCTACTAGACAACACTGATTTAGAACATATAATGGTAAAAATAAAATCACACTCCCTTATATTAGCAGTGATATATAACATACTTACCAAAACACTTAAAATTGAACTCAACTACAAGGTCCATATGAAGAAAAAAATCCAAGCTTTATTATGCAACATAACAGAAGAATAACTAAAAAACCATATCATGTTGCTGGGTGTAAGGATCAAATTGTAAAGAGATCTATTGCCCCCAATTTCCTTTATACATTTAACATTATTCTAAGTAACACCAGAATAGGATTTTATTTTTCATCATACTTTGACAAAATGATTCTAAAATTACTCCTGACTGGAGAAAATATTAGAAGTGAGTAATAAATGAATATTTTCATATCTGGATATTATTAGTCCACTGTATTAGCTTCTCAGGGCTTCCATAACAAATTATCACAAACGTTGTGTCTTTAAACAAGGGAAATTTATTCTCTTTTGGCTCTGGAGGCTAGAAGTCTGAAATCCAGCGGGGTTGTGCTCTCTGCAGGGTAGGGCACTCAGAACTGGCCGCTGGATTCCTTAGGCTCTCTGTTCATTTTAGAACAAAGAAAAGTATCTTTTTATTTCTCAGGGCAGTTCTGTTCCACCCAGTTTTCTTAGGATTGAAAAAGAGAATTATAAACCTTATAAATCTCTTGACTTTGAAAAAATATATAAATAGAAATATATATATACATATATGATTTTTCCAATCAGGAAAATTAAGTGTTAGCAAAGTGGATCCTTCAGTGTATATATGTATATATATATATGTAATTTTTCCAATCAGGAAAATTTTCTTTGTCTCACCTATTTCCCTTGCCCCATTTTGTCATATCAGAGCTCAGAGCCAGTGTCCAAGGGTCCTAACAGAGATTTGGTTCTATTATAATATGAGTGGCAGCTGATTTTCAGCAGGTTAAAAACCTTCCTGCCTGTAAGACGTTTAAGCGAACCAGTGGGCACCCTCTAGAACCCTTTTAAAAATATTCACATAAAAAGATAGTGTGTGTGCATGTTTGTACCTTATTTTACTTAGATTATATCTATTTAAACATTATTTCATGCTGTGCCTCTGAAACATTTAGGCCTTGTTGTTTTTGCTAAGAGTTGTATTTACCTGTAGTCAATGAACGGTGAGGGTTGTGGAATGTGCCCACTGGCAGAGCCTCAGCTGAGTGGTTGAGTCATGGTGAGACCTCCTGGCTTTCTACTAAAAACTTTTTTTCCACTCTTATCACGGGGCTCTTCTCCATATCCTGCCCATACTTCCCTCCTTCATGAGAACATAAAATCACAGCAAATCATAGATCTGCAACACAGCTGAGATCGCTGTGACATTTTACATTGTTTCATGGAAACAAATACAAATAATAAATTGTTGCAATTATGTTCCTCTCCTGTAAAACAGTGACAATAGTAAGGTTGCTGACACCCAAGGTCGAGGTTACCTTAGGAGAGTCTCGATCATTTGCAAGACTGTCTACACATATGCATGCACACACACACAAATAAGAGATCATTTAAATATATTATATTCCAAGAGAGAAGACTGGCCTACTTTGCATACAGATAGTACCTCTTGTACCCTAAGTAAGGTCTGGAGGTAAGTAAAGACTGGAGGAACAGCTCCTATGGTGTAGAGAGAAGAATAGAATAGTGAGAACTCTTCTGAGATTTTGTTACTTACAAGTCATGACCTTCCTTGCATAACCCATCCACGTTCTCTGGCCCTCTGTTTTCCCCTCGGCAAATGGAACTGAATCATTATACCAGAGCCTTCCTTATTTCAATTGCACGCTCAGCCATACACTCCTATACTCATGATGGAAGTCATAATAATAATTAGGGAATATTATGTGAATAGATGTGAAAAAAGGAGGCAATACAAAATATATTTGGGGGAATCACTGGATTTAACAGTAGACTCCCTCTGGTACATTTCCCATCCAGGGGAGGGGAGTTCTACTTAGGTAGGTTCCAAGTACATTTAATATGCTTCTTTGAATTTGGTGGGTTTTTTTTAAGATTTTATTTATTTATTTGAGAGAGAGAATGAGAGATAGAGAGAGAGCATGAGAGGGGGGAGGGTCAGAGGGAGAAGCAGACTCCCCGTCGAGCAGGGAGCCCGATGCGGGACTCGATCCCAGGACTCCAGGATCATGACCTGAGCCGAAGGCAGTCGCCCAACCAACTGAGCCACCCAGGCGCCCAAATTTGGTTTTGAGAGCCCTCCTGCCGCAAACAGCCCTGAGGGTGGAGAATTAAGACACATGCCATGATTTCCCAAGACTTGAAGTCTCCTGTGTTTGGTTTCTTGGGCTGTGACGATTCCCCTTCACTGCCCCTGAGTCACCTGAGCCATGGTTTCTGCAATGGCACCAGGGGAGCTGGGATCACACAGCGAGAAGAATTCCAGCAACAACTTCCATGCCCGTGTCTGGGTCACCATTTTCCATTCTGTCCCAGGATGTATTCTGCAGGTGGCTTTAAACGGCAGGCGCATAATTGCTTTGTATGGGTCATTCTTGATAAGTGCTTCTGCTACTTTGATAAAGTTCAGATTTTAAGCAGTAATGACACACTGGAAAAGTGTTGTGTGCTTTTTTTAGAAAGGCATTTATATTACGCCCATCCAAAAAATTAATGTTAGCGTCCCTGTGCATTGGTGTCCCTGGTCACCTACAACTGGAAAGAGAAAGAAGAGAGGAAATTCCTCATGCCCATGTTCACCGCAGCGTTATTCACAGTAGCCAAGATACAGAAACAACCTGAGTGTCTGTCATGGGATGAATGGATAAAGAAAGTGTGACATATATATACAATGGAATATCACTCAGTCTTAAAAAAGAAGGAAATCCCGATGTTAAGGACAACGTGGATGAACCTGGAGGCCATTATTACACTAAGTGAAATAAGCTAGACACAGAAGGACAGATACTGCATGATCTCACTTATATGTGGAATCTGAAAAAGTCAGCTCCTAGAAACAGACAGTAGCATGGTGCTTTTGGGGGGCGGGGGGGAAATGGGGGGATGCTGGCCAAAGGCCACAAACTTCCAGTTATAAGATGAATACATTCTGGGGATCCCAGGTAAAGCATTTTGACTATATTTAGTAATACTTGATTGTGTCCTTGAAATATGCCAAGACCACGGGTGGGATGAGCTGATGGATGTTTACTTTAAATTTTTTTAGTGTTATGTTAATCCCCATACATTACATCATTAGTTTTGGATGTAGTGTTCCATGGTTCATTGTTTGTGCATGACACCCGGTGCTCCACGCAGAACATGCCCCCTTTAATACCCATCACCAGGCTAACCCATCCCCCCACCCGCCTCCCCTCTAGAACCCTCAGTTTGTTTTTCAGAATCCATGAGCTGATGGATGTTTAGATACCTCCACTGTGGTGTCATTTCACAACATGCGTATATCTCAAAACATTGCATTGTACACCTTAAATATATACAATTTTTATTGTCAATCATATTCCATTAAAGCTCGGTGAGGGTAAAGAGGGCAGAGGGTATTTATCTGAGAAAAAGAAAAAAAAAAAGAAAGCGAGAGCTCCTAAGTTGAACAATCAGGTGGGAAAAGCAAAGCCTGGCAGGGCATATTTTACTATCAAAAAGAGTGGATCATTACGGGATCGTTCATTATTATTATTGTGTCCCAGGAAAGCACTGCATGGACTCGCTGGACACTTTGTAAATCACTCCCCCGGTCAGAAGGATCAGGTGCGGATTTTGCAGAATGACGCCTGGAAAGCCAGCAAGATCAAAATCTCTCCAGAGATGCCTGGCGCGTTTCTGTCGGTCTCATCTTTAGATTCACTTCAACTTTCTGGGTCTGATTTTTCTCACGCGAAAAACGGAGACACAAATCATTGTTTCACCTTCCTGTCTGGGTTTTCCTGAGGACCGATTGCCCATTAAGGGGCTCTGTATGCAAAGTGAGAGGTCCGATGTTAAATGCACAAAGGGAGGATCTCTGCTGGACGGGCAAACAGCGGTGCCGCCATATTGTTCCACAATCACGTGTGAAATTGTGGCTTTCGGGGTTCTCTTGTGGTCGTTTTGGGAGACAAGTGATAGAATGAAAACATTTTTAAAACAAGGGAAGCCCTTAAAGATGTCCCATAGAATTCCTTCATTGGAATATAAGTGCACCTCAACCCAGAGGGAAGTTTATTTATTTATTTTTGGCAGATGGACTTCAACCCTATGAATTCCTTTTTGTCTTTAAAATATATACTTTTGACAAAACATCTGCAAATCTGCAAACAGAGTTCATTACAAAATTAGGAAGCAGCTGCTAGGAAACTAATGTTCAAAATAAAAATTGTGTTTCACTTGGAAGAAAGGGCAATGGTTTAAGCAAGACTTGCCATCTCTTCTGGTTCCCAGATATAAAGACCAAAGAACCATGGCTGTGAACTCTCAGTTTTCATCTCCTTTTGGCCTAGGCTTTTTTTTTTTTTTTCCACTAGCAAAGAAGTCACACCAGTTGTGTAAAAAAAAAAAAAACCCAAAAAACTGCCTTTATTATCTGCGACTTTTTTAAACTTCAGACAGGCTTTTCACATCCATAGTGACTTAATGGAGTCTAACAACCAATTAATGGCTTTAAAACCAGCGGGGATCCTGTTCTGCCCCATAACCTAAAATAAATTATTGATAGATGCTTTCAGCCCTATGTCCCGTCAGACATTTCAAAGTCCGTGTGCAGCCTCTGCGTTTCTCATTCATTCTCTGCTGAGGTCAAGATTTGTGAAGCGGTGCTCTCCCAAAAGAAAGGAAAAAAAAAAAAAAAGAGAGAGAGAGAGAGAAGAAGAAGAAGAAGAGGGAAAAAATCTAGCTCCCTGCAAAGTGTGGAGCCAGACATAATTGGCCTCTCTTTAGACCAAACCTCTGTAAGATATTCGCAGCCTTGACGTGCAGTAGTGGGATCAATGGCCATTATTCCCTCAAAGCAGGTGGAAACGCGCACCTTTTGAAGGGAATGGCACTGACAAGCGCATTTATAATTAAGACAACAGCTTTCCAATCAGGCTCACGTTTGCTTTCATTTGGTGTCGGAACAATCCTGCCAGGTGTCATTGTTTGTACCCGATATGGAGAGCAGAAAAACCTGAAACCCTGACTTGTCCAGGCTTTCCCAGCCCCTTGTCTTCTCCTCTCTGCCGCTTCTCCTCTGCCTCCTTCTTTATTAAATTTGTGCAATCGTCGTGCAATTATTAGAACTCTGCTTGACAATAAGAACGCTTCAAAAAGGTGACTTTTAATGACTCAGATTTAATGGCCCTCTGCTGTAGCAATCTCTGAATTAGCCATTTCTCAGCAAAATAATTAGTACATTATTAAAGTGTTCCTTTTAAGTGGTTTAAACTGGGGGCTTCATTATAAGAACACAATAAAATATAATGAGTAAATATGTGATAAAATAATAACCCTTAGAAAACTTCCAAATAAAAGGCACTTAGGGTCATGAAAATATTTTATACACACAGTTAAAGACTTTGAAAAATCTCTTACTGAAAGCAATGTCTGGAAAAGGCACAAAAATTAATCACTGCTGACTACCCATAAGTGTACATACACTTTTGACATATATGTTATTATTGTATCTTATTTTGCTTTTTAAAATTAATTACATCCATAATATATTTTCTGGGATGCCACACACTTTTCATGATTACAATTTTAATGAGTAAATATTATTCCATTTAGATCATTTCCCAAAATTAATTACTCCCCATTTCCTTATTATTGGCCATGAAGGCCCTTACCAGGTTTTCTCTATAATAAGTAATGCAACAGAGAAAGCTTTCACAAACATAAAATGTTCCTTTATTCAAATTATTTCTCTTGACACCCAACAGGGGTGATATTACAGGATCAAAAGCGGAGACTACTTTTCTGGGTTTGTCTGTGTTTTCCACCCCAGGTCTGTCCAAGTCCAGCATGGTAACCCAACACTGTGTGCGCGTCAACACCACCTCAAAAGTACCAACAGCGGTTGTTATCATGTTTACGTTTTGAAGCAGCACATGTATATAGCATTCTTAATCCGTATCAAATATGAAAACATATCATCAAACCATTTATTTATTTATTTATTTTCAAATTTTTATCTAAATTCTAGGTAGGTAACAGACAGTGCAATATTGGTTTCAGGAGTAGAATTCAGTGATTCATCACCTACATACAACATCCGCTGCTCATCGAAACAGGTGCCTCCCTTATGCCCATCCCCCACCTACCACCCTCCATCAGCCCTTGGTTTGTTTTCTATTTTTAAGAGTCATCATTGAACCATTTATAGAACAACGTGGTATTGACACATGAAGAAACAGTTCAGTGAAGCAAAATAGAAAGTCCAGAAACAGATAAAAAAATGGAACAGATTTTTATTTCATATGGGGTTATCTAGGGGAAAAATTGCTTACTCAGTAGGGAATAAAATGTGACTTATTTTATAGATTCAGAATAATAAATATTTTAGAGCTATGATTTAGAACAGAGAAGCCATAAGGCACTGATAAATTTAACTGCATACAAATACAAAATTTCTGCATGGTAAAAACCACCGGAAGGAAAATGAGAAGACAGGTAAAAATGAGAGGGTAAATTATTGCAAATGATATTACACGCACTCATTCCCCACTAATTTCCCCAATGCATGACTAGCTCCTTCAAATTCACAAGTAATGAACCAAAATCTCAATTAAAAAATCGACAGTGGGTAAAAACAGACTGTCTACAAATAAATATAATTGAAAGGGGGTATAAGAAAACTCTCTGTACTATCTTCAATTTTTTTCTGTACATCTAGAACTGTTCTAAAAAATAAAGCCTATTTTTAAAAAGTTAGTTAGGACGTGCCACGCTTGTAACCAGTTTAAGGTAGTATCCATATTATAATCTTTATGGCCAGTAGCAGGTGTCCTGGTCAAATATGAGCTATAGATTTACATCTATAGATACATCAAAATCCACATCTGTATCCTGTTGATTCTGTTTCTCTGGAGAACCCTGACTAATATAAATAAGTTAGGACAAAGATGTCCATTATCACCAATTCTATTTGACATTGAATTTGAAGTACTAGGCAGTGCAGAAAAAAAAAAAAAGGAAAAAGAAAATGAAATAAGGATAAGGGCTGACAAGAAGGCTAAGCAACTGTCACGTAAACGGCGGGCAGGAAATGGTCCAAGATCAGAGCTCTGCGAGCAGGCCGTGTGGATTTGTATTCCAGCTTCCTCATCGACCAGCTATGTGATTCTGGGCAAGTTGCTTAACCAGCCTGGGCCACATTTCCTCATGTGCAAAATGGATAATAGCTCTATGCTTAATAGGGTTGTTGAAGGGATTGCATAAGGTCACACATGACACACATGTCAGGTACTAGGTTTGCGATAAATGTTTGCTGTTATCCCGTATTATAGCTGTAAATATCGACCCCCCCTATCTTTGTTGCTGTTTAAATATTGACCTTCTGTTTGGTTCTTCTGTTAATTTGATTCCAGCTTCTTCTTGTTTTACCTTCAGAGACTACAATTTTTGGCTCCACCACGGCATTTCCTCCTGTTCCCTGTGTAGTCAGAAATTGATAACTTAGGTTTTCAGTGACAGATAGGCTTCCAGGGGCTGTCCCTTGCTGGGCTATATATTTCTTAACTGATTTTTAAATTTTTTTCAGAGAGTCTATCTTTTCATAGAAAGGGAAAACAAATATTTTAAAATCCAACAACAAAAAATTCACTTGATTATTCGTTTTGGCTTACAATCAACCTACTGAGTGTAGATAGTTTATTGACTCAATTAGGGTCTGGTAACTAATATTTGACTCGTTATCTTATTTCTGAAAGATAATTCATGGATCATTTTAATTTCGAGAAACAGCAATAACTCTTATAATAGGGTAATCGGGAAGACTTCATCAGGGAGCACACTGTGGATTGTCTAGCAGATTCCATGGCAGGGGGCCCACGGCATTGTTGAGCAAGGAGCCACCACACAGAACCCGGCAGCTCGCAGACCCTCTCTCCTCAGGCTCTTGGGGGGTGTTCTTATCCAGGGGGGCTATGCAGACGGCACTGAATGACAGGGTCAGTCAGCCAGGTGACAGGACTTTCTACTTGAGTGAAGGACAAGCGTCTCCCTGGGTAAATGTCCCCCCACCTCGGGGATAGTGGAGGTTTTAGAAGGATCTGTGAGACAGCAGAGCTGGAGGTCAGAGTGCAGGGCCATCCCTCAGAACGACAGGTGCAAAACTAAGGACCCCTGCCACTGAGGGTGGTGGCTCTGGAAGGGCTATCCCCTGGGGCAGAAGCTGCCATCAGGAGGGACCAGAAGGCCACCATCAGCTGTCTAGATGTTTAGCAGTCCTTGGGAGATGCAGGACGGCCATGATGTGCCAAATCGTACACTGCAGTGGGGGTTACTTTGAGTCAGGAGCAGTGAGTGGGGGGACCGAGGCCAGAGAAGCAGTGTCCCCATGCATGGTGACCCCCAGGAGGACAGTCAAGGGCACACTGACTGGCTGCAGCCCCGGTACCTTCTTGCAATCCCTAGAGGCAGGCTCAGCAAGCAAAACCAGGACTCATGGCTGGGCCACAACCCTCAGATTCAAAGAGGCAGGTGCAGAGGGGGCGTAGCAAGACGGCGGAGGAGTAGGAGACCTGAATTTCATCTGGTCTCAGGAATTCAGCTGAATAGGGATCAAACCATTCTGAACACCTACGAACTCAACAGGAGATAGAAGAGGAGAGTAGCAACAACTCTCTGAACAGAGAAGCGACCACTCTCTGGAAGGTAGGACGTGCGGAGAAGTCAATCCGAGGCGATATTCGGGAGGATAGACGGCGGGGGAGGGGGCCTCCGTCGGCCGCTTCTGGCAAGTGCTAGAGCCGCGGAGCACAAAATCGGACCTTTGAGAAGTCGGCTCCGCTGAGGGACGTCGCTCCAGTGACTAAGCGGGGGGTGGAGCCGTCACGGGACAGTGTGGTCTCAGGACCCTCGGGGTCACAGAAAGACCGGGGGAGCCTGAGTGCGGCAGAGCTCCCAGGTATCAGAGCGGGGAAGCCGGCTGCAGAGACGGAGCCGAGGCGCGGGCTCTCAGCTCGGGGTGGCCATAAACTGTGATCCGCGGCCCAGTCGGGCCACTGCTCCTCCAGCAGGGACCCAACAGGTGGCAGATCCGGGGAGACTCCCCTCCCTCCCCCAGGAGGAGCGGCGCGGGAGCGCACCGCAGGGATCTGCTGGGTTTGGAGACTCCACACGGGGTCGGGTGCCGGAGATAGAAACGCTCGGTCACAGGCCGGGTGAGCACGGAGTGCGGCCGGAGACCGGGGAGACGGGAGTGACTGCTTTTCTCTGGGGGCGCACTGAGGAGCGGGACACCGAGTTCTCGGCTCCTCCGGGTGGAGATTGGGAGGCCACCATTTTCACCCTGGTCCTCCAAAGCTGTACCGAGAGCTTGCAGGGAACAAAATCTCCCGAGAGCAAACCGGAGCAGCTTGCTTAGCCCGGACCGACAAGGGCGGGGCAATTCCGCCTCCGGCAAAGACATTCGGGAACCACGGCAACAGGCCCCTCCCCCAGAAGATCAGCACGAACAGCCAGCAAGCCAAGACCAAGTTTACCGATCAAGGAGAACGGGAGAACTCCAGCGCTAGGGGAATACTGCACATAGAACTCATGGCTTTTTTACCATAATTCATTAGTTTTTCAAAGTTAATTTTTTTAACTGTTTTTTTTTAATTTTTCTTTTTCCCTTTTTCAAACAACATCTTATCAATCCCATTTTTAAAAAAACATTTTTTATTTCTCATTTTTAGAGTGATATTTTTATCCCTTCATAGTAGTTACCCTTATTTTTGGCTTATATATATAAGTTGTTCTCTCTTTAAAATTTTGAGATACAGGGCGCCTGGGTGGCTCAGTTGGTTAAGCGACTGCCTTCGGCTCAGGTCATGATCCTGGAGTCCCGGGATCGAGTCCCGCATCGGGCTTCCTGCTCAGCAGGGAGTCTGCTTCTCCCTCTGACCCTCTTCCCTCTCGTGCTTTCTATCTCTCATTCTCTCTCTCTCTCAAATAAATAAATAAAATCTTAAAAAAAAAAATAAATAAAAATAAAAATAAAATTTTGAGATACAGTTTCTTCTAACAGATCAAAATATACCCTAAATCACTAGTGTATGGCTCTGTTCCATTCTCCTGCCTGATCACATTCTCTCCCCTTTTTTTTCTTTTTTTCTTTTTTCTTTTTCTTTTTAAATCTTCTTCTTTCTTTTTAAAAACAACTTCTTACCTTATCAATTCCTTTTATAAAATCTTCTATAATACTCATCTTTACAGTCATCTGCCATCCCTTCATTGTATCAACCCTTATTTTGTACATATATAAGTCTTTCTTCCTTTAAAATTTTAGCAGGCCCTTTCTTCTAACAGACCAAAATATGCCCAAAAGCTAGTCTGTGACACTGATCTATGGACTAGCCTGATCATATTTGATCATATTCTGTTTTTTTTGTTTTGTTCTGTTTTTGTTTGTTTTTGTCTTTTTCTTTTTCCTTTTTTTTTTTCTCTTCTTTCTTTCCCTTTCTTGTCCCCTGGTTTCAGGTCTTTTCTGATTTATATAGAGTATATTTGCTGGAGACGTTGTTAAACTCTTAGCATTCTGTTCTCCAATTCATCTGTTCTCCTCTGGACAAAATGACAAGATGAAAAAAATCACCTCAGCAAAAAGAACAAGAGGTAGTACCGTCTGCCAGGGACCTACTCAATACGGACATTAGTACAATGTCGGACCTAGAGTTCAGAATCATGACTTTAAAGATACTAGCTGGGCTTGAAAAAAGTGTGGAAGTTATTAGAGAAACCCTTTCTGGAGAAATAAAAGAACTAAAATCTAACCAAGTCGAAATCAAAAAGGCTATTGATGAGGTGCAATCAAAAATGGGGGCACTAACTGCTAGGATAAATGAGGCAGAAGACAGAATCAGTGATATAGAAGACCAAATGATGGAAAATAAAGAGGCTGAGAAAAAGAGGGAGAAACAACTACAGGATCACGAGGGCAGAATTCGAGAGATAGGTGATTCGATAAGACGAAACGACATTAGAATAATTGGGATCCCAGAAGAAGAAGAAAGAGAGAGAGAGGGGCAGAAGGTATATTGGAGCAAATTAGAGCAGAGAACTTCCCTAATGTGGGGAAGGAAATAGGCGTCAAAATCCAGGAGGCACAGAGAACCCCTCTCAAAATCAATAAAAGTAGATCAACACCCCGACATCTAATAGTAAAACTTACGAGTCTCAGAGACAAAGAGAAAATCCTGAAAGCAGCTCGGGAGAAGAGATCTGTAACCTACAATGGTAGAAACATTAGATTGGCAACAGACCTATCCACAGAGACCTGGCAGGCCAGAAAGGACTGGCATGATATCTTCAGAGCACTAAACGAGAAAAATCTGTAGCCAAGAATACTATATCCAGCTAGGCTGTCATTGAAAATTGAAGGAGAGATAAAAAGTTTCCAGGACAAACAAAAACTAAAGGAATTTGCAAACACGAAACCAGCCCTCCAAGAAATATTGAAAGGGGTCCTCTAAGCAAAGAGAGAGCCTAAAAGCAGCATAGATCAGAAAGGAACACAGACAATATACAGTCACAGTCCCCTTACAGGCAATGCAATGGCACTAAATTCATACCTTTCAATAGTTACCCTGAATGTAAATGGGCTCAGTGCCCCAATCAAAAGACACAGGCTATCAGATTGGATTAAAAAACAAGACCCATCAATATGCTGTCTGCAAGAGACCCATTTTAGACCCAAAGACACCCCCAGATTGAAAGTGGGGGGTGGAAAATCATTTACCATGCTAATGGACACCAAAAGAAAGCTGGGGTGGCAATCTTTATATCAGAAAAACTAGATTTAAAAACAAAGACTGTAATAAGAGATGAGGAAGCACACTATATCCTACTTAAAGGGTCTATCCAACAAGAAGATCTAACAATTGTAAATATCTATGCCCCTAATGTGGGAGCAGCCAATTATATAAGGCAATTAATAACAAAAGCGAGGAAACACATTGACAACAATACAATAATAGTGGGGGACTTTAACACCCCCCTAACTGAAATGGACAGATCATCTAAGCAAAAGATCAACAAGGAAACAAAGACTTTAAATGAAACACTAGACCAAATGGACTTCACAGACATATTCAGAACATTCCATCCCAGAGCAACAGAATACACATTCTTCTCTAGTGCCCATGGAACATTCTCCAGAATAGATCACATCCTAGGTCACAAATCAGGTCTCAACTGGTACCAAAAGTTTGGGATTATTCCCTGCACATTTTCAGACCACAATGCTTTGAAACTAGAACTCAATCACAAGAGGAAAGTCGGAAAGAACTCAAATACATGGAGGCTAAAGAGCATCCTACTAAGGAATGCATGGGTCAACCAGGAAATTAAAGAAGAATTTTAAAAATTCATGGAAACCGGTGATTAATGAAAACACAACTGTTCAAAATCTTTGGGATACAGCAAAGGCAGTCCTGAGAGGAAAGTATATAGCAATACAAGCCTTTCTCAAGAAACAAGAAAGGTCTCAAATACACAACCTAACCCTACAGCTAAAGGAGCTGGAGAAAGAACAGCAAATAAAGCCTAAACCCAGCAGGAGAAGAGAAATCATAAAGATCAGAGCAGAAATCAATGAACTAGAAACCAAAAGAACAGTAGAACAGATCAACGAAACTAAGAGCTGGTTCTTTGAAAGAATTAACAAGATGGATAAACCCCTGGCCAGACTGATCAAAAAGAAAAGAGAAATGACCCAAATCAACAAAATCATGAATGAAAGAGGAGAGATCACAACCAACACCAAAGAAATACAAACAATTACAAGAACATATTATGAGCAACTCTATGCCAGCAAATTAGATAACCTGGAAGAAATGCGTGCATTCCTAGAGATGTATCAACTACCAAAACTGAACCAGGAAGAAATAGAAAACCTGAACAGACCTATAACCACTAAGGAAATTGAAGCAGTCATCAAAAATCTCCCAAGAAACAAAAGCCCAGGGCCAGATGGCTTCCCAGGGGAATTCCATTAGACATTCAAAGAAGAATTAATACCTATTCTCCTGAAACTGTTCCAAAAAATAGAAATGGAAGGAAAACTTCCAAACTCATTTTATGAGGCCACCATTACCTTGATCCCAAAACCAGACAAAGACCCCATCCAAAAGGAGAATTACAGACCAATATCCTTGATGAACATGGATGCAAAAATTCTCACCAAAATACTAGCCAATAGGATCCAACAGTACATTAAAAGGATTATTCACCATGACCAAGTGGGATTTATCCCTGGGCTGCAAGGCTGGTTCAACATCCGCAAATCAATCAACGTGATACACAATACATTAACAAAAGAAAGAACAAGAATCATATGATCCTCTCCATAGATGCAGAAAAAGCATTTGACAAAGTACAGCATCCTTTCTTGATCAAAACTCTTCAGAGTGTAGGGATAGAGGGTACATACCTCAATATCATAAAAGCCATCTATGAAAAACCTACAGCCAATATCATTCTCAATGGGGAAAAGCTGAGAGCTTTTCCCCTAAGGTCAGGAATGTGGCAGGGATGTCCACTCTCACCACGGCTATTCAACACAGTATTAGAAGTCCTAGCCACAGCAATCAGACAACAAAAAGAAATCAAAGGCATCCAAATCGGCAAAGAGGAAGTCAAACTCTCACTCTTTGCAGATGATATGATACTGTATAAACCCAAAAGACTCCACCCCAAAACTGCTAGAACTCATACAGGATTTCAGTCAAGTAGCAGGATATAAAATCAATGCACAGAAATCAGTGGCATTCCTATACACCAACAACAAGACAGAAGAGAGACAAATTAAGGAGTCGATCCCATTTACAATTGCACCCAAAACCATAAGATACCTAGGAATAAATTTAACCAAAGAGGCAAAGGATCTGTACTCAGAAAACTATAAAATACTCATGAAAGAAATTGAAGAAGACACAAAGAAACGGAAAAACTTTCCATGCTCATGGATTGGAAAAACAAACATTGTGAAGATGTCAGTGCTACCTAGAGCAATCTACACATTCAGTGCAATCCCCATCAAAATACCATCCACCTTTTTCAAAGAAATGGAACAAATAATCCTAAAATTTGTATGGAATCAGAAGAGACCCCGAATAGCCAGAGGAATATTGAAAAAGAAAAGCCAAGCTGGCGGCTTCACAATTCCAGACTTCCAGCTCTATTACAAAGCTGTCATCATCAAGACAGTATGGTACTGGCACAAAAACAGACACATAGATCAAGGGAACAGAATCGAGAGCCCAGAAATGGACCCTCAACTGTATGGTCATCTCATCTTTGACAAAGCAGGAAAGAATGTCCAACGGCAAAAAGACAGTCTCTTCAACAAATGGTGTTGGGAAAATTGGACAGCCACATGCAGAAGAATGAAACTGGACCATTTCCTTACACCACACACAAAAATAGACTCCAAATGGTTGAAAGACCTAAACGTGAGACAGGAGTCCATCAAAATCCTAAAGGAGAACACAGGCAGCAACCTCTTCGACCTCCGCCGCAGCAACTTCTTCCTAGAAACATCGCCAAAGGCAAGGGAAGCAAGGGCAAAAATGAACTATTGGGATTTCATCAAGATCAAAAGCTTTTGCACAGCAAAAGAAACAGTCCACAAAACCAAAAGACAACCGACAGAATGGGAGAAAATATTTGCAAATGCCATATCAGATAAAGGGCTAGTATCCAAAATCTATAAAGAACTTATCAAACTCAACCCCCAAAGAACAAATAATCCAATCAAGAAATGGGCAGAAGACACGAACAGACATTTTTCCCAAGAAGACATCCAAATGGCCAACAGACACATGAAAGAGTGCTCCACATCGCTCGGCATCAGGGAAATCCAAATCAAAACCTCCATGAGATACCACCTCACACCCGTCAGAATGGCTAAAATTAACAAGTCAGGAAACGACAGATGTTGGCAGGGATGTGGAGAAAGGGGATCCCTCCTACAATGTTGGTGGGAATGCAAGCTGGTGCAACCCCTCTGGAAAACAGTATGGAGGTTCCTCAAACAGTTGAAAATAGAGCTACCATACGATCCAGCAATTGCACTACTCGGTATTTACCACAAAGATACAAATGTAGGGATCCGAAGGGGTACGTGCACCCCGATGTTTATAGCAGCAATGTCCACCATAGCCAAACTGTGGAAAGAGCCAAGATGTCCATCGACAGATGAATGGATAAAGAAGAGGTGGTATATATATACACAATGGAATATTATGCAGCTATCAAAAGGAATGAGATCTTGCCATTTGCAACGACGTGGATGGAACTGGAGGGTGTTATGCTGAGTGAAATAAGTCAATCAGAGAAAGACATGTATCATAGGACCTCACTGATATGAGGAATTCTTAATCTCAGGAAACAAACTGAGGGTTGCTGGAGTGGTGGGGGATGGGAGGGATTGGGTGGCTGGGTGATAGATATTGGGGAAGGTATGTGCTATGGTGAGCACTGTGAATTGTACAAGATTGATGAATCTTGGATCTGTACTTCTGAAACAAATAATGCAATATATGTTAAGGAAAAAAAAAGAAGAAGATAGCAGGAGGGGAAGAATGAAGGGGAGTAAGTCATAGGCGGAGACGAACCATTAGAGACGATGGACTCTGAAAAACAAACTGAGGGTTCTAGAGGGGAGGGGGGTGGGGGGATGGGTTAGCCTGGTGATGGGTATTAAAGAGGGCACATTCTGCGTGGAGCACTGGGTGTTATGCACAATGAATCATGGAACACTACATCAAAAACTAATGATGTAATGTATGGTGATTAACATAACAATAAAAAATTATTAAAAAAAAAAACAAAGAGGCAGGTGCACACACAAGAAGGACCAACCATGGAAGCAAAGAGACGCTACGTACAAAGATGAACTAACCTGCCAAAGAGAACAGTTGCCATCCAGAGAAAGTTAAGAGGCTCCTATTAGATATGTTAATATTCTCCCAGAGATGACAGCAGTCATCTGTAAAAAATCACTTAGAGGGCGCCTGGGTGGCTCAGTTGGTTAAGCGACTGCCTTCGGCTCGGGTCATGATCCTGGAGTCCCGGGATCGAGTCCCACATCGGGCTCCCTGCTCAGCAGGGAGTCTGCTTCTCCCTCTGACCCTCTTCCCTCTCGTGCCCGCTATCTCTCATTCTCTCTCTCTTAAATAAATAAAATCTTTAAAAAAAAAAATCACTTAGAAAACTCAGTGGCTGAGATAAACAGCAGAAGGGACACAGCCAAAGACCAAATTAATAAAGTGCATGTTTAAGCCAAAGAAAGTCCCCGGAATGCAATGCAAAGGGACAGGGAGACAAAAACTATGTCCAAAAAAGTCATATAGAAGGCAGATTCAGAAGTCTCACTATCTACTTCTTAGAATTTCCTGAAAGAAAACAGGGAGAAGTGGAGGGAAAAATATTAAAAGAAATAACAACAGACAGAATTTAATCTCCAAGAAAGCTTCTGATGATTCTCAGTTCTCTGGCTTTAAATTAATCAGCCTAAGGACCTAAAGGGGAAGAGGGATTTGCCAGGAGCCTAAAGCATCCCCGTCTCCACTTACTGACCAGTGGGGGCTGACACTTGGCAGCAGAAGGGTCTTTCCGGAAGCATGCACTGACCTAAAGGGCCAGCATGGAGTGGGGAAGGACAGCAGAGGCTGAGGGCAGAATGCCAAATCCCCCTCTGTTCAGACATCTATTCATCAAGCAAATGTTTATTTAGTACCTACTATGTGCCAGGCTCTGCATACAGTGGTACGCTGGGTCAATTCCTTGCTCTCACGGAGTTTAACTTCTAGCAGGACAGACCAGCGGTAAGCAAACAGATGTGTGACATAATTTTGAGTAGTGACACCTGCCTTAGAGAGAAGCCAAGCAGACTCGGGGGTTGGGGGGTGGGGTGTGAACTGGGACTTTCTGGTAGGTTCAGAGGCAGGAAAACCTCTCCAGGAGATATTTGAGCACATACAGGAAGCGTGTGAAAGGTTGTGCACGTGAAGATCTGGGGAGCGGTGTTCAAATAAAATGAACGGCAAATGCGTGGCCAGCCTGATGTGTCTGAGGAGTGGTTAGAAGCTCTTAGCCCCAGTTTCTTCATCCGTAAAGACAGGGATAATATCAGTACCTAACTTGCAAGGCTTCATGAGGATTACATGGCATCATCCATTCAAAGCAAATAGCACCCTTCCTGGCAGATAAAAAATGTCTGATAAACATGGCCTTTCATCTTCATTATCTTTGAGAGCCTTTGCCTTGAATAGTTTGTAAATGAGCTCTGAGCCACACACTACCCCTTTATGCTTAATTTCTCCAAGGCAGCCTTGTGAAGAATATGCAAATCATATCATTAATATGCTCTTCTCCCTCCACGGAGCTGGTCTTCAAACAGTTCTTTGCTGTTGATTGAGAGCTGCACTTGTACCCCTGGCCCAGCGGGGTCAGGCCACCTGAGGTGGTCACCCTGGGGAGCTCCTCAGTGCAGGGCTGAGCCGCGTCTCCCCACCGTCGGCTCTGCTCACAAGATTGACTTCTCTTTCTGAAGACTCCTGTCTGGGTATTACGAGACCCAGAGCCTGGTCCTAACTCTCTATCTCCCTGGTCTTTCTTGGATTTCCTCAATTGCAAAAGAGGCGACAGAGTGTTGGTGGCATTGATGAAGGGCTGAGGTGTGACAAGAACACCCAACCACTCAGCGGGAGTTATCATCCGCCACGGGGGAGCTGGGCACCAGCGGATCCCTACAAACATGCACAGAGCACCTCAGTTCCTGGGACGGGCCGCTTTGCGCAGTGTCACTGTCCTTCCAGACTCGGTCGGCACCCAGCCACACCTGCGGGTAGGCCCCTTGGTTTCACTCTGTGCCCCACTGAGGTGGAAGTGAAAGCTTTCACTCCCCGCCTTCATGTCTTCAGGGGAGAACTTGGCCACCCAGGATGAGGCGGTTTCAAACATTTACAATTTTCTTTTTACCGCCTTCACACCTTTCCAGGGGTGATGGTAGAAAGCACAGACGCGTACGTGTGTGCACGTGTCTGTATGTGCATGAATGTGTGTGTGCACATGTGTGTGTGCGTGAGTGTGTGTGTGGATGGATGTGCATGCACGTGTCTGTGCATGAATGTGTGTGCACATGTGCGTGCATGAGTGTGTGTGCGTGTGTGGACATATGTGCGTGCACGTGTCTGTATGTGCATGAATGTGTGTGCACATGTGTGTGTGCGTGAGTGTGTGTGCATGAATGTGTGCATTCATGAGTGTGTGTGCGCATGTGTGTGTGCACATGTGTGTATGTGCCTGTGCGTGCAGTGTCACAGCTCTTCAGAGAGCCTGCATCTATCAACCTATCTGCAGGACACAGCCAACTCTCTGCCTTGCCATGACCTTCCCTGACCAAGGCAGGTGTTGTCCCTGAGAAGTGGTGGGAGAAGCCAGCAGCTCTTGGAGGGGTCCCCAGGCTCCATCATGTGGCAAATGTAAGAGCCAGCTCTCTGTCCTGGTGCCACTCAGCACCAGCCATCCCTCTACTTCTAAAGAGCCCTGAAATAATCCTACCAAACGCACATAAGTACCCTGTGGATGGTGTCACTGCTTCCACTGTATGGAAGACAGAAGTGGGGCTCTGAGCGGTGAGCTAACTTCTTCACGGACCCCGAGTGACTAGGACTAAATATCCTGATCTTGTCTGATCCTAAAGCTTATATCTTCAATCCCTCCAACGCTCAGGCTCCCGACCTCTCAGTGGGGAGCCCCAGGGACCAGGAGACCTTGGTTGTGCGGCACTTTTGTGTTACTGTCTGCAAGTCGTTCCATCTCCTTGGGGTCTGATTCCAAATCTGGGCTTTACCGCCTTCCCAGCTGTGAGACCAGAAGCGAACTGTCTGAACCTCCGTTTCCTCTGCTGTGAAATGGGGACAATTACAGTCCCACACGGTAAAATCACTGTGTCGGTTAAATGAGGGAAGACATGCTAGGCACTGCACAGAGTGCTGGGCAAATAGTTCCCAGAAAACATGAGGGGCCAGGACGATGGGCGAGGTGATACGGGAGCAGTCAGGGTGCTGTTTGGACCATGTGACCCCTGGGTGCCCTTCTTTGCCAATACAGAATAACGTCCCCAGGGAAAGATCCTTCTGGAACAGCAGTCCCCTGGTTATATGGGTCAGATGGCCTGAAAGGCAACTTGTATTTTGGAATTAAATTTAGGGCATGACTTCCATTCCCTGTTTCTTGTTGAAGGGTTTGGTGCTTCGTGGACGGGGGCCAGAATCCTACAGAGCCATGTACCCGAGACTCGCGGTCCCCAGCGCGGGTCTCAGCCCTACTTGTGGCACTGTCATCAACGGGATTGAGAAACTCCATCAGGCAGGAGGGCTTTCGAGCTCCCTCCACACAGACCCGAGCTCCGAGGTCTCGCTGCCTGTGCCCTGTCCCTCGTCCCCATGGTGACCTGTGGCTGTCCCCTCCTGGCGGCTTCCTGAGCACGGGCCCAGGGACTCGCCATCCCTGGTGCTGAGGGGGAGGCCCTCACGGGCAAGAGATCGCGGCTGCAGGGCGGCTTCTCTTTGCCGCCGGTGGCCTGGTCCTCTCCGCCTGGGTCAGTGTCTGTGACGGCATGTGACGGAAGGGCCTGCTAGCCTCCGAAGGGAGCTGGAGAGATTTAGGGGGAAGAAACTCACACACTGTGTCTTGTGCCCGGGGCCAGGGAACAGGCAGGTCACTGGGCGGGGGGGGAGAAAGAGAGAGAGAGAGACAGAGAGGAGACTGTCTCCCCAGGGACCGTCGATGCCCATCTGGTTGTGAGGGGAAGCCAGCTTCCTGTCACAGGACAGACATGCGCTCTGACCTCACAGAACCATGCGGCCCCCTCATGTGTCTGTCACAGAAACGCTGGAATGCCAGAATCAAAGCTAAAAGTAGGAAGGGGCAGAAGCTTAGAGAACATTGAATTCCAACCTCCATGCCTGTCTTGTTGCTTGTTGATGGGAGCACAGGGGCCAGTGACATTGAATCCCGCGCCCTGGGGGATGCAGCAGCTATCCGCGGTGCGGACCCAGAGACCCCGCTGTCCACACCCACTGAGTGTCCTTCAAGCAGAAGCAAGCGAACACCCATCAGGACTCCCTTCCCATGGAGGGTGGGCTCAGGCTCCACTGAGGGTCCTCCCAACATTGCGGTTCCCCAAACCTGAAGTCTTCTTCCAGTCCTTTGGATAACGGTGTTGGGATTGCAGGGAAACGTTATAAATGAGGGCTGAGTTTGTTTGTTGGCTGGCTTCCTGGAAACAGAAGCCGCACCGACATGGGATCAAAGCGACAGAACCATGAAATGCCTGTCACTGAAATATGAAACTTTGGAGCAGCAGGTTGTGCTGGGAGGCAGTGGGGAGGGGCCTTCAGAGACCTGAGCTCCAAACCTGCCCTGCTGCAGACTCTCTAGCTTGGGGGCTGTCCCTCCCCTCCCTTCCCCCTCCCCACCTGTCATGGGAGATGCTCGGTCCCCAGCGCTCTGCTGTGCGACACACAGAGCTCCATGGGTCCCCGTGTGTGGATTCCCCTTCCTTGCTTTCAGTCAGTGACACTTCTAAAGCACCTCTGGCAATCCAAGAAGCCTTTGCTAGATACCACGCACAAAGACTCTGTTAGCCACGCCGTGTGTGTGGCAGAGGAGGGAGGGACAGCAGAGGGAATACATGAGCTGTGTGCCCTGGGAGCACCCACACACAAGCTCTGGGGAGCGATCCAGTCAGGTGCGCATGGAGCTCACGGCACACGTGCCACTGGGGGGTTGTCCATGACCTGGTCTGTGCCCGAGCCCCAGGGAACATGGGAAAGTGTGTGTGTGTGTGTGTGTGTGTGTGTGAGAGAGAGAGAGAGAGAGAGGAGAGAGAGAGGGTCTGTGGGCACCCCATGAAAGGTGCCATCCTTCCATATCAAGCTGAGAATTGGGATTTGATTCTTTTGATTCTCTGGGCACTGATGTCAATGAACCATTTCAGCCTGGGTGGCAGCAGTGATCTGTAGAAAATGGATGGGAAGCCAAAGACTGGTATCACAAAACCCATTTCAAAGGCTGATGTGGGGCCATCATAAAGGTCTGAGCAAGGGCAGTGGTGTCCAGAGACTGGAGAGAGACCAGGACACTGCAGTTGATAAGCCCTGATTTGCCTGGGTGTGTGTGTGGGGGGGAGGGGGAAGGGCATACCAGAGCCACCTGTGCCCCAGGTTCGGGGAGGTGGGACCCACCTGAAGCTGAGGACCAGGGAGCCACGTGCGTCCCCTTGGGTGCATTCCTGCATTTATCCACATATTCCTGTTTCTCCAGACTATGAGCTTTTTGAGAGTAGGGGCAGAGCCATCTCATTTTTGTCCCGTCCAAACGAGAGCACTCACTATGTAGTTGATGTTCAAACGAGTGTCAGATGGATGAGTCGTGATGAGTTGGGTTTTCAATACTGTATTTGAGATGAGGCAGCATGACTCCACAAGGAGGCCCCACAAGTAGCTGGCAATCAGCATCGTCAGGGGAGAGGTTGATGGGTCTATAAGGTCGACATTGGATCTGGAGTTGTGCTTATGTGCAGGTTTCCAGAGAAGACACACAAAATGGAAGGATATAAGTAAGCTGCATGATGAAAGAGGCAAAACAAACATAATGGGAGGAAAAACAGAACCCGTGACTCCAGAAAGTGGGAAGAAAATCAGGAGCAGGTGCCTCTCATTGCTTGAAGGAGGAGAGCCCGTGCAAGAGCTTATCCAGTGGAGAGGTGATTGAAATGTATCAATTTGTAAAAGAAACATTCTGCAGGGCATTCCTGATTGGTTTCTCTTATGGGTCTTCAAAATGTTATTCTGGACTCCTGAAGAATGTCATTATTCTGTGTTTCGAGGCTGAACACCTTTTTTAATGGGTAGATCATCTCCTCACACTTGGCCTTTTCCAGAAAAAAATCTAAGTTGGCCGAGTACTCTCTCCATAAGGAGAATATGAAAGGGAAATGCAGAACCAGGGAAAAACGGTCAAGTAGAAAGCAGTCCAGGAGCTATCAGAACAGTGCCCCATATTCTTTTTACATGTTTATCAAAGTTTTAAGAGAGTGCATGCAACTTTCCACTTCCTTTTCCGTAACCGCAGCGTGGTTCTATGGCCCACTGTGAATTTTGCTTTTAATAGCAGCTTAGAATCATCCAGAACTTATTCCTCTTCTGTTGAATCAATTCTCAGATAGATGTTTGCAGCTGGTAAAAAAATTAAAACTCGCTCATAGAGTTGTCTGCCATAACAGTAATGCAATATAATGGCACACTGATCATTATTTAAATCCCACACACGGTATAAACTCCACAATAATGGTGTAGTATTTCGTGTCCATTTTTTTCCTTTGATTTACAATTTCATTACCATTTTTTTCAATTAACTCAATTAATTTTAATTAGCAGTTATTCCAATTAATTCTTTGTAAATTGTTTTGAATAAGTAAGCCAATTGTTTTTCCTCTTATCTCTGAGTGCTAACATAGCAACCCGTTTAATATGCTCGTTAAATTGTCATTATTTGAAGAACACCACTTCATTTCTCAACATCTGAAAGGTAAGCATCTTTCATGTAAATTTTAATTGCCACTACCCTATCTTTAGCCCTTCAAAATAATATTTGTATGTTCTTAAAGAGATCAATCTGTTTCATTTTTATTTGATCGACATGTAATCCAAGCAAACATTGCTTTCTACTCTCTGAGGTCATGATGACTCTTGAGGGTTTCAGTACATTTCAGCAGTCTGAAAGCCTGAGACCAGCAATGTCTGTCATGTCAAAAACTGATTTGAAATAAAACAAAGGATGCAAACTTTGATCAGGTTAGATAACCATGAGTACTAAATTTTCTCCTTTGAAGTGTGTTAGAAAAATATATTTTGTTCATTGCACATTTTGTTTGATTCTCTATTGTTATCACTGGATCATAATTTTAAAAACAAAACCCACGGGAGGGATGGGGTGGCTGGGTGATAGACATTGGGGAGGGTATGTGCTATGGTGAGCGCTGTGAATCGTGCAAGACTGTTGAATCACAGACCTGTACCTCTGAAACAAATAATGCAACATATGTTAAGAGAAAAGAAAAAGAAGAAGATAGCAGAAGGGGAAGAATGAAGGGGAGTAAGTCAGAGGGGGAGACGAACCATGAGAGAGGATGGACTCTGAAAAACAAACTGAGGGTTCTAGAGGGGAGGCGGGTGGGGGGATGGGTTAGCCTGGTGATGGGTGTTAAAGAGGGCACGTTCTGCGTGGAGCACTGGGTGTTATGCACAAACAATGAATCATGGAACACTACATCAAAAGCTAATGATGTACTGTATGGTGATTAACATAACAATAAAAATTAAAAAACAAAACCCACCTTTCATTAAACAGAATTAAATGGGATACTGCTGATCGTATAGGATCATAAAGACAAAATCATTACCAAATCCTATCAAGTCCAATAATTCATCAAAATGAAGTTGCTGCTGACCTTCATGTACGCTCCGTTGACCACAGGGACTATGCTTTTATTTACTATTACTTTTATCTTTCTTCTGCTTTTTCATTTTGTTTGAGAATATTCTCCTAATCTTCTTGATCCTCTCGGTTTTCTCAGCTATCGTAATTCTTCTCCTTACCATTAGTACTTTGACCATCAGCTTAGAATTTTGCTTTTTATTGTGATATAATAAGAGATAACTTTTTGATGTTTTTAAGCTTCTTTGAGTCTTTTATTTTTTACACTAGTGACTTCTAATGAGGTACTTTCTCTCACTGTATTTGAAGATTGGTATAATCAATCATTAAATACACCAAAATTAATCTAAAATTAAAGATACTCAAGAATGATCCCAGTGCACCTTAAAATCACTGCTGCATTGTATTAAGATACACAAACACGTAACCAAATTAACACTATACGCACTGACCCTGGGTGAATATGTGTGGGCATCTTGTCACGGAAGCATGACTCCGCTGTGCAGGTGCTAATGTAGAGCTACTAGACATTCTCAGGTAAGAAATGTCAGGTACCTTAAAATGAGATCTGAGGTGGGATGAAGAAAGTGTGACTTCCTACAAAGAGTACTCACTGTGTGTAGTATGTTCCATGCTTATGCCCGACAAACAGAATGCTGAGAAATTTTACTTGGGATGGTACCCATCGAAAAAGAAAATACTATATGTGGAATGTTACAACTGTTAAAATTATCTAGTCAAAATTCTATTGTGAGAACTGAATCCACTACTTAGGGATCTAACAATTGGAACCTTTCTCTACGTGTACCTTTGGTTCTGCACACTTGATGTGTTATTTCTGCATATCCCACCTGTTTTTAGCTCTGGACACCAAAAGACCCTTTTGCAGCACAGTACATCGTTTGGCCTGGCCCCTTTGTGCGAGGGTGCTGAGTGAGTGAGCACAATGGTGGAAGGAACATTCCTGGGAGATGTTCTACCCCAACAATAGCTAAATATGTTTCCATTCTTTTCATTTAGTTTCAACTTTCAGTGTATTTATGTTTTAGATAACTCATAAAAATGGTATATGGGTGGGATATTTTTCTCCCTTTTTATGTGATATACCTCGATTAAAGCTATTACTGTACTAAATGAACACTGTTTTTCTTTTTAAGGATTTTATTTATTTATTTGACAGAGAGAGAGACAGCGAGAGAAGGAACACAAGCAGGGAGAGTAGGAGAGGGAGAAGCAGGCTTCCCGCCGAGCAGGGAGCCCGATGCGGGGCTCAGTCCCAGGACCCCTGGGATCATGACCTGAGCCAAAGGCAGACGCTTAACAACTGAGCCACCCAGGCACCCTAAATGCACACTATTTGTCCCTCCTGTTATATATGCCATTTATTCCCTTTTATTGGCTTCTTTTCAGTGGGGAATTGTTTTCATTATTTTAATATTTTTTCCCAAGTAGCATAGACACCATGCTGTCTTTTACCATGCACTTCATGGTTACTCTAGAAATTACAACATCGTGTTTTGACTTATTCTAACTTAACATTAACTGATATTTTTATATTCTCCTCCCTAATAATGCAAGTACCCTAGACCTTAGACTATATTGGCTCCACTTTTCCTAGTCCCACTTATAAAATGGTGTGATTTTCCATTCTCTTATGTAGTTTAATCCTTGCAAGACAATATTATTCTGCTTTGTACAATAAAAGATTATTTACATTTATTTTAGTTGTTATTTTCCTTGATCTTCATTCTTTATTGCATCTCCAACATCTCTCCCTTCTGGGAGCATATGCCTTTTATCCTAATTATACCCCTTAGACTTTCTCACAATGTAGATGTGTGGTGGAAAGTTGTCTCTCTTTTTCCTTTCTTGCAGGTTTATTTATTTTTCTCTCACTCTTGAGAGATGTATTCACCAAGTATAGATAGAACAGCAGTTATTTTTCTTCTGCTCATTAAATTGATCTTTCCATCATCCTTGGCTTCCATTATCATAGTTGAGAAGTTGGCTGTCAGTCTAATTTTTGAAACTGAAGGTAATCTGTCTTTATAACCTTTTTTTCCTTTTTGGTGCCTGGGTTTAGATTTATTTTTGTTTTTCCTGCTTCAGATTCGTTGGGTTTCCTGAATCTATGAATTAGTGTTTTTTCAGTACTTCTGAAAAATTCCCAACCATTATTCTCACTCATTCTCTCTCTTCCTTCTGTGACTTCAGTTCAGTGCATTTAAAGATTTTCACTGTATTCAGCAACTTACTCTTTGTCTCTTTGTCTCTTTCCTCCTGCGTCTTATTTTGGATACTTTCTTTGACCTCTATTCCAATTCTAATTCTCTTTTCAGCAATATCTAATCTGCCCTTAAGCCCATGTAATAAATTTTTGCTATCGTGCTTTTCAGTTCTAGAATTTGTTCTTTGTTCTTTAGAAAGTTTGCTATGTCAATTGTTAGTTTCCTATTCCTTACAGAAATTTGCAAACATGGCTTTTGTCTTCTTTGTCATGACAACACAGTTATATTACAAGATGTACCTGATTGTTCTGGTAACTGGAGTCCACAGAGGTTTATCCTATTGTTGTTTTGCTTCATAGGTCTCTTTTATGTTATATGATATTCTTGCATTCCCGGTTACCATTGAGTCTATGCTGGATATTGTATTTGTAAAACTACTTTAGAAATTATTTGTGGTCTAGAGTGAGGTGATCTTCACAGGGAGAGGAATTTTGTTTGCTTTTCCAATTGTTTTGGGGCACTCAAAGTGTGGGATATTTGCCAATATGTTAGGTGGAAATGAGATCTCATAGCTATCCCTACATTTTACTTTTTTTTTTAATTAGCAAAGAAAATCTGATTAAATATTTTATTTCCATTAAAAAATCTTGGAAAATGCAGATAAAGAAAACGTTAAATAACTAACAGTTCTGTTATTAATAATAGCCATTAAGTGTTTAACTAGATATTTTATTAAACATTATATTTAACTGATAACAACCTGAACTAAGAACTGGCTTACACTTCTACTACTAGATAGTTGTGTTAGCAGATGCAGCACTTAGATCTTTCACTCATGCATTCTTATTGTCTTTGCTATGCAAAACTATCTCTCAAAGACTGGTGAGAAATCTACCAATGCATTTATAGTGTTTCATTTATTTTGATCTACAAAGTTATCTATTTTCCTGTTTGAAATCTATGTGTGTGCCTATGTGTGTACCCAGGACGTTTTGAGATATTAGCCAGACTTTCGTTTTTTTTTTTCTTAAATTTTTAATACTATTTCCTTTTCTCCATAGTCAGGGGGCTGCGATAACTTGTATGAAATGACCTGAGCGGAAAGACAGAGCTCAGGCCCTAGAACCACAACAGACATCAGAGAAGTTGCTGAGTGGATTTATTAAACTCATAGCTAACCATCTCCAGAGCCAAGGTTTTCAATTACAGGATATAAATCTTTTGTTTGATTATTTGTTTTTGAGAGAGGAAGGAGATCTTTTGAGACTAGATCACTCTAGACCAAAAGCTCTAAAGGAGGAAGGTATAAAGTTTCTATAAACAAACAAACAAACCAATAGTTTGGAAAGAGAACACATGCTATTATAAGATCCAGTTCTTGTCCAAAAGGAAATAAAAATTCATCAGGGTGGCTGGAGGAAGACATGCTGCCTCCCAGGTGGGTCTGGTGAAGAATTCCAGAGGGTTACAGGAAGAACCTAAGAACATTGGTTTTTATGTCTTGCTTTTTTTGGGATGACATCTGTGAACCTCTCATAGAGACCCTGCATTCCTCATAAAACCAGAAGTGTAGAGTAGTAATGACCGGGAAAGGCAGTCAGGACGGGGCAGAGGTACCTCCAGAGTCCTAAACACCCAGGACTGAATCACAGCCCCCATGGAGGGTGGGCTCAGGGCACGGGGTACATGTCATGGGCTGTTAAAAGCCATGGCAGAATGGTGCACATCACAAGTGCATGCTGGAGACAAAAAGACGAATGGAACAGAATAGGGACCCCAGAAATAGACCCACATAAATACAGTCAACTGATCTTTGATCAAGGAGCAAAGGCAGTGCAATGGAGAAAAGATAGTCTCTTCAACGTAAGCTGCTGGAACAACTGGACACCCACGTGCAAAAAAAAGGAATCCAGACACAGACCTCACATCTTTCCCAAAAATTAATGCAAAAGGGATCATAGGGACAAAATGTAAAATGCAGAAATGTGCAAGTTCTAGAAGATCACATAGGGGAAAAATCTAAATGATCTTGGGTTAGCTATGATTTTTTAGGTACGACACTAAAGGCATGATCCATGAAAGAAAGAACTGATTAACTGGACTTCATTAGAATTAAAAACTTCAGCTCTGCAGAAGACACTGTCAAGAAAATGAGAAGACAAGCCCCAGCCTGGGAGCTAATATTTGCAAAAGACACATCTGATAAAGAACTGTTATCCAAAATATACAAAAAAACCATTTAACACTCAACGGAACAAACAACCCCATTTAAAAAATGGACAAAAGGCTTAAAGAGACATCTCACTGAAGATATGCAGATGACAAATAAGCATATAAGAAAAATGGTCCACATCACGTGTCATCAGGTAAATACAAATTAAAACAATAATGAGATACACGCCTGTTAGAATAACCGAAATCTAGAATATAGCTGGGGATGTGGAGCGACAGAATTCTCCGGTGCTGATGGAAGTGAGACGCGGTGCGGCCACTTCATCAGTTAGCCTGGTAGTTTCTCACAAAACTAATACTCCTACCATAAGATCCAGCAATCGCTTGCCTTGGTATTCACCCAAATGAGTTGAAAACCGATGTCCATGCACGAGGATGTTTCTAACAGCTTTGTTCATAATTGCCAAAAAGTGGAAGCAACCCAAGTGTCCTTCAGTAGGCACATGGATAAACCATGGCACACACAGACCATGGAATATTCTTCAGCACTGAAAACAAATGAGCTGTCAGGCCATGCACACACATGCAGGGAGCTTAGATACATATTATGGAGGGAAAGAAGCCAGTCTGAAAAGGCTACATTCTGTATGCTTCCACCTCCGTAGCAATCTGAAATGGCAAAATTACAGAGACAGTGAAAAGATCAGGGGTTGCCATGGGTTGGATGGGGAGGAGGGATGGGTCGGCAGAGCACAGAGGATTTTTGCAGTGAAACCATGCTGCATGATACGCTAATGTTGGATACACGTCATTATACATTTTCCCAAACCCATAAGAGGTACAACACCAAGAGTGACCCCAGATGTAAACTCCTGACTTTAGGTGATAATGATGTGACAATCTGTCGATTCTAACAAATGTGCCACGCTGATGGGAGACGTTCATAGCAGGTGAGGCTGTGTACGGGAAAGGGGATGGGAGGTACATGACCTTTCACTCAATTTTGCCGTAAACCTAAAAGTGCTCTAGAAAGTAAAACCCATCAAAGAAATAGTGGATGCTAACAGGTCAACAGAGACGACGTGGGATGAGAAACACTTCATTTGAGGACAATCTGAAGGGGAGACTGTGGACCCAGATCTGCCATTTACTCTGGTGTCAGAATTCTTTCTCTTTCCTCACCCTCAACTCCAGAAAATTCTATCATCTCCAGGGAGAAAGGAAGAAGAGATAAGAGCTGAGCTGTGAGAAAATCTTCCAAATGGCTGAGGTTGTCCAAGAGACTGACTCTCAAACTGGAGGTGATGGGCTTTACCCTGAGTTGGAAAAATCAACTTTTCTGGCATCAGCAGCATTGAACACTGGAGAACCAAACTAATTGGATAGGGTTCAACTACAGAGAGAAACAAAGACTATCAGGCATCTGGGTTTTGTCACTCTCCATATTCACATCCACTCCATGTATTTAATGAAGTCACATGTAAATGTCTGATCTTAAAAAAGAATCCGCAGAAATATGCACTCAGCTTACAAACAGCACCTATGAGGTGGCATCTGCCAGGTAAGACACACCAACACACCTCCTTGCTGGCATCTTCCCCATCCCTCAGGGTGTGTTCACCCCTTTCCCATTGAACCTGCCATTCTAGGGCATGTAGGGCACACAAGCCTCACCGGGGAGGCTACCTAAAGTCAAACACCAAACAGGGCTCAACATCTAGAGCATCTGGATACACTCAGACTCACTGCTCACTGCTCGGAGAGAGTAAACCTGCAGAGGCAGGCTGCACAGGGCAGGCGGGGGAGCGGGGAATTGGTTGGACACTATCCTTCCGCCTTTCCTCGAAGACGAGACGGTGATATACAAGGGCCACAGGCTTCCTGCCTTTATGTTTGTGCTCATCCCAAAGGCTCGGGGTTCAGGGGTTTGGACAACAAAAAGGTCTTTGGATTAGATCTACCTGAGCCAGGACAGGTAGGGGGGCTTAAGTCTTCGAAAAGAAGGAGCCCGAATTGTTGTTCCTAACTGAAATGTTAAATATGTGAGGAAACTCGCTTCAGTATTTGCAGACTGGAAGAGGCAAGGAGGGATTTGGAAAGCTCACAGTGGGTGGCAAAAAAAGAAAGGCTCAGGAAAGAACTCACGGTTGGGGGACTTCCAGGCGTTCTCTCTCCCTTTATTTTCTCTGTCCTCTGAGAACCCATCCAAATTAGCTACGTGCTGGGACGGGGCCAGCATCATGGAGCTACAGCAGTCATTTGGACGTAGGGTTGAATGCAAGACGAGGTTTCACTATTGGCTAAAGAAGCTCCTTTTTCTAGAATCTTACTGTACGGTACATGCCCTGTTACTGCAGGAACGGTTAGCAGTAGACAAAAAATCTTCTCGTGCTAAGGCGCAACCCGTGTGATGGCTGGGGATGGAGGGATGGCAGGCTGATAGTCAAATGAAGGTGACATAACAAAGGGGCACAATAACATGGAAGGTTAGAAAATGTAGTGAGGAAAGCTACAAACCTATAGGAGAGGGACACCTGGGGGTGGGGGGGGGAGGGCGCTCAGTCAGTTGGGCATCTGCCTTTGGCTCAGGTCATGATCCCGGGATCCTGAGATTGAGTCCCACGTCGGGCTCCCTGCTCGGTGGGGAGCCCGCTTCTCCCTCCATCTCCTGCTCCCCCTGCTTGTGCTCTCTCTGTCTCTGACAAGTAAATAAATAAAATTTAAAAAAAAATCCTATAGGAGACAGCTGAGTTCAATTTAAGAGAGATTTAAAAAGAGACAAAGCCAGTGGAGACTCAGACCACATGCAGCTCATCAGACAGAACATTCTGGTGAAACTTTCTTGAAAAAATAAAAAAAAATAAGAATGAGCAGGGACATAAGATTGGTAGTGATGTGGGGCTGGGTCAGAACCGGTCAGCCCAGTAGCACTGGACAAATAAGGATCAGGGAGGGAAAGAAGGCACGAAGGGGGGTGTTTGGGTGCGTATTGGTGATGGAGCTCGAAGTGCCTGGAGAAAGACAGTGGGCTACAATGAGAAGTGAATGGAACAGAAGACGGAGCCCAAGCTTGGTGAACACACAGATGTCCAGCTCGCGCCCACTGGATTGATGGCAGAGAATCCGAAGAAAATTATTCGCCACAATAATTTTAGTCAAAGGCAAGCAAAAAGAATTGTAGGACCAGAATGCCCAATCAGACACGCCTAAAGAAGGGGAGCAGGAGAGCACAGGTGGTAGAGGGGCAGGCTGAGGGCACGGGGGGGGCCTCTCCTGACAGTGGACTTGTAGCTCCTGTCTGATACGGACCTGAGGACCCTCAGACACAGCCCTTCCTGGGATTGCTCTGCACCAACGAGCCTCGTACCCAACCCAGAGAGACATGAATACGAGGTCCCTCTGCAGATCTGTCTCCCTCTGGAAATGCGGAAGTCTTCCTGGGGTTATCATTAAAATCTATTAAGGCAGCGAGGATAAAAACCCATTTAAATACTTTTTGCTTGTGTCCTCTTTGGGGTCATACACATGACACATGGGATCGGCACCTCCCTGGGTTATGAGCACTATCTCTGACACCGAAGGAGCTTCGGAACCTTGGGTAGCTGTCCTCACTGTATGTTTGACCCAAGGGCTGACCATTTCTCCCTCCTCCTGGACATGGCCAAGAACCAAAACGTGGAAATCGCACTCGGGCATAAGAAACACCCAGAGGGCTTTTCCTCTGCAGACTCACGAAGCATTCATTGCCCCAGAGACCATGGTTCCTCTCCATTTGGGAGAGAGATGGCCATTTTCCTGGGCGCTCCTACCTCGCTTCCGTCCGTGTTAAGGGTCACGCTCTCCAAGACGATATCACGTCCCGGCCAGCCTACCCCGCAGGTGCCTCAGTGGGCCACAGTGATGACCAGGCGTGCCATTAAACTCTGCCTGACCTCCGCATGATTGAGGCTGTGAGGCTCTCAGTCGGTGTTCAGATTAGATTATACATTGGAGAGAACCGCCAGAAATGCGTCATTATCCACCAAAAGTCAAGGGAAGCCCTGCAGAAACCTTTTACCTCTTCCACACATCTTGGCAAAGAGCACGCGGTGCTGATTACGTTCTATTTGTCCTCCTGCCCACCCCCGCATAAGCTGGAGGCTGTTCTCTACCTTTCTCTGTCATTCTCTGCCTGTTTTGTGCCTTGTGGCTGGACCTACTGGACTCATCATCCAGGTTCCCTTGTCCACCAGCCTCTGGTGGATCGACCAGTGGGAGGCACCATCAAGAGATGGGGGGGCTGGGGTAGAGAGGGGCCAAGGGGTCTCTCCTCAGTTGCCTCCTGCTGAGACACAGAGGCTGTGTCCCTCAGTGGCCACAGCTCCTGCTGGGCCCATCCTCCACAGCTCTTGCTCTCATGGGCTTGGAGAACAGGGTGCAGCCACTAACCTAGTCCTGTACCCCTTTGGGACAGGGCTGCAGTGGTGGCGGTGGGGGTAGGGGTGGGGGGACAAATCCCTGCTCTTACCAGTTTCGGGGTCCCCTGCCGGTTCTGCCCCACACTCTGTTCTCACAGAGCCATCAAGTGCTGCCGCAGCCCTGACTCACCACGGGCCCCTCCTCTCGGGGCAGATGAGATAGCAGAAGAGCCTGAGAGCCTCCAGTGGAGTTGTGTTGTTGCCAATGAGCTGTGCTTCAACCCTGTGTTACTTCCTGTTCTCCAGAATGGACCCTCTGCCACTTTCTGTGACCAAAGAGAGAGAGGAGACTTTCCGGAAACTGTTGACCGGTTTTGAATACTGTATGATTATCAGGCTTGGGACTTCTCCGGGAGCAGGAAGCCAGCTGTGCCGGTGACTTGTACCTTTTCTCTTTTGATTCCTGGGATCGATAGGACCCAGGAATAAAAAGACTATATGCAAAGGAATCTGATTTGATGCTTATTTTTCAGAAACATAAGAATGTTTGAAGGAAAAAACCATTTCTTACTAATTTAAGCAAGGGAATTCCATTGATTTCAACCGGATCTTATAGTAAAAGCCCCTACCGGTTTTTCAAGGGACCACTTAATGATAATTTCACGGGGCATAGCAGAAACTAGGAACGTGTGGCTGAGACATCAATATGGATGTTTGCAGAGAAATTATTTTACTACGAATTGTAGAAACTTTGACCCTTCATCCCACCACCCTCGATCTTTTTCTAGGTGTTCTAGTCATTATTAATAATGCACATTTATTTTTGGCCGGTTGTAGGCTACAAATGAATTTCTATTCTGCTGTTCTTTGTGGAATCTTATTTCACAGACAGTTTTGGGTGTCATTTACTCATGGTTTTTAGTAGCTACGTAATATTCTACCAGGTATTATTGTTCGCTAGCTCATGCCTATTCACGAGTATTTGATTGTTTCCAATAAACAGGCTGTGATAGCTGATTTTATGCATCAATACAGGATGCCCAGATACTCAATCACCCAAACGTTATTCTGGGTGTTTCTGTGAGGGAATCTTTGGATGAAATTAACATTTAAATTGGTGGGCCAGTGCCCTCCATAATGTGGGTGGGCCTCCTCCAATCAATTAAAGATGTGACCAGAACAAAAGAATGACCCTCCCCTAAGAAAGAGACTTTTTCCAGGAGAAGCCTTTGGACTTGAACTGGAACATCAACTTCTCCTGTCTGCAGACGCAAATAAAACATCGGCTCTTCCTGGACCACCAGCCCGCTGACCTTCAGACCGGAGCTACACCACTGTCTCTCTTGCATCTCTGGCTTCACAACCCACCCTGCAGACCCTGGTATGTGCCAGCCTCTCTAATCACGTGGCCAATTCCTTCTAATCATCTCCGTCTACACATACACATTCTACTAGTCCTATTTCTCTGGAAAACCCTCACTAATCCCCAGGTGGTCCCTAGAAGTGGACTCTTCAGGAAGCCAGTAGAATCACATTTGCTGCACTTGAGAATCTGAAAACTGTTTTTCTCTTTCTCGGCTGAAGCGTCATGGGGTTGCACTTAACGTGCACTGTTCTCTTGCACAAGGAGACGTGACCCTTTGTGGCTGATCGAACCCATCAAACTGAGTTTAGGAGTTTTATTTCACAACATAACATTATGTGACTACCCAGTGTTTCCTATTTCCTTGCGCATTCTGCTTCAACTTTGCTTATTCTGACAATAAATTATTAAAATGTAATTGCAGTTTGAAAGTAAGAAGAAATGAAAAACAATGTTATTCTGAGGTTAAGCATCACAAAGAAGGAAGAAATGGTTTGTTCTTCGGAAACTTCTAGATATCTAATGATCGCACTGAGGGTGGGGTTTGGTGGGAGAAGAGGCAGACGACAGAGGCTAACAATGTAAAGAAACAGGGAATTGAGAGAGACAAGTAACAAAGAAATACAAAGAGAATAGCAGAGCAAGGACAAATGCCTTACGGTTCGGCTTTGAACAAGACGAAGACACAACATGGCACTCTGATGGCAAGGAGGAAGCCCAGACCCGGCTTCCAGACATGCGGGCGGGTGAGGACTTGCCCCCTCTGCTTGGGTCTGAGAAAAGTCATCACAGGTAGAGTGAAGACCACAAATGGCCACAGGCAGGCTTGGAGACTTCCCTTTTGGCCAAGCAGAACTGACTCTGGTAAGTAAGCTTTTCTTATCTGACACATAATTCTGCAGCCTGGAAGCCAACGAGCTGGGTGTGGTCCCTACTAGGGAAGGTTAAAGGACCTAAGGGGCTGACATGACAGCTGTCTTCGAATATCTGAGGACTCACCATATGGAAGAGAAGATGTACTTCTGGCCAGTGGAAAGAATCCACAGAGAAATAGAGTTTGGCTCAATGGAAGGGACATTTTCTAATAATTAAAACTGTCACACAGTGGAGTGGGTAAGCTGGGGAATGTTGAGACCCCTAGACACTGGAAGTGTTTAGGCCAACAGACCATCTGTCAGAGATGCTATCAAACCAGATGACTCACTTTTAAAAATAACATTTTGTAATAATTATTAGAGTGGAATATGTCCACAGATGACTATTTGAAAAATAAAGTGTTAAGAAGAAAAGAAGCATCCTTAACCCCACCATCCATGGTTGACCACTGTTAACAGTTTGACGTGTTTCCATTTGGTACCTTTTCTATGCAATAAAAATCTACATAAGTACTTTGTAAGAGTATATCTGTCTTACACATCAGATGGTTTTCACAAAATACATATGTACTACACATAGAGTGTGGTTTATTTTCTTTAAATTATATAAGATTTTTCTGGGTTATTAAATAATCTTCAGAAACATGATTTAATGTTGTGCATGACTTAGTCCTATGAATGAAAGTGTCTGTATTCTTCAAACAAACAATCTCCCACTGAACATCTTCACACACATACTTTAAGTGTGGGGGGGGGGGAATCTTAGAAATATTGAGTCAGAAAACATGGACATTTTTGAGTCTCTTGATACAAAAGAGGCTTCCAGAAAATATATATCAACTTACAATGCCAAAAGTTTATGGGAGCTCTGTTTTCATGACAATCCTGCCAGTAATCAATCATTCTATGTTTTAAGATACTTGCCAATTTGATAGCTAAAATTCCACTTCATTTTTTAACAAAATGAATTCCTGTTATTAATAGACTGCATAATTTGTAGCTTTTCCTTATTCATTTGTATTTCTCTCCTCTTTAGCTTCTTAGCTCTTAAATTGAGGTGCCACCTTTTTTTATTGATTTATAAGATCATTCTATATATTTTTGTCCTAATGTGTTAGTAGTTGAATATCTTAATACTTCATCATATTATGACACATATTTCTGTGTGTATCACTAAAATTTAAGTTTGTTTGCATATTTTCAATACCCAAATACTCTGTATTATTTTTAAATTTCTATCTTCTTGGTCTGTCAAAGACTAGGAAGAGTGAGGCAACATCTCTCACTACAATTGTAGTTCTTCCTCGTATGTCTGAGAACGTTAATTTCAGATATCATCTTTCCATTAATACACCATTGAATCTCATTGAAACTAGAATATATTTTTCCCATATTCTTACAGTAAATCTATTTCATAAGAATAATTTGCATGATCATTCACATCAGCGACCAACACCTCCCTTCTCTTAACCACTGTGCATTTTCATATATTGTGTGATTTTTTTTCCCCTGTGGGGTTATTCTTAGATTTTAATGATATGGAACAGAGTGTGAGCTCTGCCTGGACAGGGATCAAAAATTGTCTTGTTCATCACTATGCATCTTGCTCCTGAAAAATCACTTAATGCATAGTCAGGTTTGATAATGGGGGTTACTTGCAGTTAGGTCACCTTACTGCACACTTATGTATTACACAATTATATTTATTTCTAGTTTTTCTACACTAAACTAGCTTTCAAACATTATAAGACGTGTCCGTCAATTTGGGCACAAACGAATTTTCCTTGCACCATGAGTAAGTTCTCAAAATACCGTAAGTTAAATATTTTATCTTTTCTCCCATTATTTGTAATGTCATCTTTGCTTTATGTTAAATGTTATACTAAATCTGCTTCAATGATATGTATGCTTGTTCTTGAGCCAGTGTTCTTTTAATTCGTAGAAATTTATAACATCTCTTCATTTTCGATTGGCAAGTAACCCCTCATTATACATTGGATTCAGAAAATTTATTGAAAAGTCTTGACCTTTCTTCTGTATTCATTTGTCCACACAAATGTTAGGTGGTTTTTTGTTTGTTTGTTTTTGTCAAGACAAATATTGTGAATTTTGATTGATACTGTATTAGAGTTATAGATTTATTTCTTGACAGAACACTGAAAGTCAATAAAGTGATAATTACTGAATTTTTCAGGAAGAAGAATGCTATCCAGACATTATTTCCCATGAAGATCATCTTGTGAGGGTGAGGGAAACTGAGAAACATTATCAAATATGCAAAAACTCAGAAACAACATCTATGTATGTTTGTTTCAAAAAGCCCTTGCCTCTATAGGGAGGGAGCAAGATTAAGGGCTCAAGAAGAAATAAGGAAGTCATCATAAACTAGAAGTGATAGTGAGGGTTCAAGCTAGTTCAACAGAGCATAAATCAAAATAGGAGCAAAGCATGGGCGCCTCGGTGGCTCAGTTGGTTAAGCAACTGCCTTCGGCTCAGGTCATGATCCTGGAGTCCTGGGATCGAGTCCCACATTGGGCTCCCTGCTCAGCAGGGAGTCTGCTTCTCCCTCTGACCCTCTTCCCTCTTGTGCTCTCTATCTCTCATTCTCTCTCTCTCAAATAAATAAATAAAATCTTTAAAAAAAAATAGGAGCAAAGCAGATTGTAATGCTGAATGGATATATGTTTCCAAAATAATTCTTGAAATACATAACCTGCCACATTTGAACTATAACTTACTAGTAATGATTAGAATTTAAAACTTCAGGTTCTATGAACAAAGACAGAGGGATAGGGGAGGTGCAAGGAAGACAGGAGCATGATCGGGCACCATTCTTAAATAAGAGAAACACAAAATATAGACAGGTCAGCTGAAAGTGTTTTCAAAAATTTTAAATTGATAGTAAATATAATTTTTAAAACACTATCAAAGAAGAGTTCTTCTAGAAGAAGATGGAAACCATATTTAACACACCTCAGAAAAAACCAGCATGGACCCAGATAACAAAAGTCAGTATTAGAATAGATGATGTGCTCCAAAACAGTCAGTGTATCTTAGGTATGCAACTATTTTACATGGGTTAGAGCTCCCTGCTAAAAGACAACTTCTTGCAGATATGATAGAAAAAATATCTAACTATGCACTTTATAAGAAAGACACCCAAAACAAAGAGGCAGGGGGAAGTAAAGTACAAGGATAGGTCAGGATTATTTTAAACAGATGAACCTAAAAGGAATAGACTTGAAACCATAGCAAGGGGGAATTAAAACAAGGGCTATTATCTAAGACAAAGATGGTCATTTTATATTGATGTGAGTCCATCTACTCCATAAAAGGAAGAAGGAAGTGGATGGACTGATAACCTATGGAAGTCCCCAGGGGAGACGCAGGGGGAGGGAAGAGGCAATGGGGAGCAGAAAGGTGTCTAGAGACATAGAAGAGGGCTGAGAGGCATAGGGTTGTCCTGAAGGAGAATTTGGGGACCTCAGACATACCCCTGAGGAAGCCATTGCTCCGGGAGAGAGAAAAACAGCAGCTCAAGCCCAGCACCCCATAAAGCAAGGTGACTGCAACCAAGGGAGAGAAACCATAGAGCATTTCAGTGTGGGACAGGGCAGAGACAGGAAGGTAGGTGACAGAGAGGGTGGGCTAGAATGAAAGCATGGCCAAACTCGCACTCTCCTCTCCGCACCCATCACCCAAACTTTCCTGCCTGAGAGCTTTGCCTCTGGGCACCCACGATCTGCTAAGATAACTGCTGTTTTTAGTAAAATAGGAGGAACTCAGGGAGGAAAATGTCAAGCTATCTGAGCCAATCTGCATACAAGAAAGACGATAAACTGTGGAGATTTTATGGAGAAGAGAAAAGCAGGAATATAAAATAAATGTAGAAATTAGTCTTAATTAATGGAGAGTTTGGGTAGCATGAAATGGAAACACGTGCATGTAAAAAAGGATCAGTTACAAATACTGGATATGAAAAATATAAGAATCGGGATAAAGAACACAATGGATGAGCTGAATAGCAAAATCTGTAGGCTGAAGAATGAATTAGATCCTAGAACAGGTGAAGATACTCTCAAAGGCGTTAGCAAAGAGTAGAACCACGGAAAAAAACAAGAGAAAAGTTGACAGATGGAGGATGTTGTAAAAATGTCAACATCTGCATCATAGAATACAGAGAGGAGGGGAAATGTAAGCAAAAGAGAGAATGCTTGAAAAATATTTCAAAGAATTTCTCAAAATGAGAACTTGAAAAAGAAAAAAAAAAAACAACCTTTCACTGAAAAAGCTAATAGGGAAGGGAGAACAGTCACAGGTTTAGAAATGTTTAAGAACTGTATCAGCCAAATATAATGCTTTGATTTTGTTTGTATCCAAGTTTGAGCAAGTGTTAAAAGACATCTTTCTGATTATTTGGTCGGAAAAATCTAACACAGATTAGGGCGCCTGGGTGGCTCAGATGGTTAAGCGACTGCCTTCGGCTCAGGTCATGATCCCAGGGTCCTGGGATCAAGTCCTGCATCGGGCTCCCTGCTCCTTGGGAGCCTGCTTCTCCCTCTGCTTCTCTCTCTGTCTCTCACGAATAAATAAAATCTTTAAAAAGAAAAAGAAAAATCTAACACAGATTAGATATTAAAGGATATTAAGGAATTAATGGAATATTTCTAAGTGTAATAATAGTATGGTAGGTATGTTTACTTAAAGATACTGAGTTTATGGGGCGCCTGGCTGGGTCAGTTGGTGGAACATGCAACTCTTGATCTTGGGGTTGTGAATTCAAGCCCCACGTTGGGTGTGGAGCCTACTTAAAATTAAAAAAAATTGGGGTGCTTGGGTGGCTCAGTCGGTGAAGTGTCTTTGGCTCAGGTCATGATCCTGGAGTCCTGGGATCGAGCCCTGCTTTGGGGGTCCCTGTTCAGCTGGGAGCCTTCTTTTCCCTATTCCTCTGTGCCTCCCCCCACTTGCTCTCTCTCTCTCTCCCACTCACGCTCTCTCTCTCTTTCAAATAAATAAAATCTTTAAAAAAATTTTTTTAAAGGTTTTAAAGATACTGAATTTATTATGCATGTAAAGTTATGATGCTTGGGGTCAGATGACGTGGTGGGGGGGCAAAGTAGGAAGAGTATAAATGAGGTAAAATTGGCTATTTGTTGATATTTGTTCAAACCAGGGATAGACATGGGACTGAACTGTAATCTTGTCTCTAGTTTGTGTATTGGAAACTTCCTATTAGAAATAATTTTTAAAATGAATTTAAAAAAAGAAATAACTTGTAGCATGAATACCAGAATGAATAAGAATACACACACACACACACAGACATGTGTACACACTACCTCACAACTACTCACAATACAGTTAAATTTAAGAAGGTTAAAGTCAGACAAAATCCTAAAGGGTTCCAGGGAGAAACAGAAGATCACCTACAAAGGAAGAAAACCAGACTGACTTCATACTTACCAGTAGCAGTGTCAGATTCCAGAAGACAACGAAATAGTATTTCCAGTTGTGTGATAATGGTAACTTAGAGCTTAGAATCGTATATAAAACCAAGATATCTTTTTTTTTATTGTTACATTAATCACCATATATTACATCATTTGTTTTGGTGTACTGTTCCATGATTCATTGTTTGTTCATAACACCCAGTGCTCCACGCAGAACGTGCCCTCCTCAATACCCATCACCAGGCTAACCCATCCCCCTACCCTCCTCCCCTCTAGAACCCTCAGTTTGTTTTTCAGAGTCCATCGTCTCTCATGGTTCGTCTCCCCCTCTGACTTACTCCCCTTCATTCTTCCCCTCCTGCTGTCTTCTTCTTTTTCTTTTTTCTTAAAATATGTTGCGTTATTTGTTTCAGAGGTACAGTTCTGTGATTCAACAGTCTTGCACAATTCACAGCGCTCACCATAGCACATACCCTCCCCAATGTCTATCACCCAGCCACCCCATCCCTCCCACCCCCCACCACTCCAGCAACCCTCAGTTTGTTCCTGAGATTAAGAATTCCTCATATCAGTGAGGTCATATGATACATGTCTTTCTCTGATTGACTTATTTCACTAAGCATAACACCCTCCAGTTCCATCCACGTCATTGCAAATGGCAAGATCTCATTCCTTTTGATGGCTGCATAATATTCCATTGTGTATATATACCACTTCTTCTTTATCCATTCATCTGTCGATGGACATCTTGGCTCTTTCCACAGTTTGGCTATTGTGGACATTGCTGCTATAAACATTGGGTTGCACGAACCCCTTCGGGTCCCTACATTTGTATCTTTGGGGTAAATACCCAGTAGTGCAATTGCTGGATCGTATGGTAGCTCTAATTTCAACTGTTTGAGGAACCTCCATACCGTTTTCCAGAGTGGTTGCACCAGCTTGCATTCCCACCAACAGTGTAGGAGGGTTCCCCTTTCTCCACATCCCCGCCAACATCTGTCGTTCCCTGACTTGTTAATTTTAGCCATTCTGACTGGTGTGAGGTGGTATCTCATTGAGGTAAAACCAAGATATCTTTTTAATGTAAGGACAAAATGAAGATATTTTTAGACAGGAAAAAGCTTTAGAAAGCTTCCCCAAGACCCTCTTTGAAAGCTCATAAGAAGGAATACATTAACAAAAGGAAAACTAAATTCAAGACCCTGTGAGATATATGTAAAGAAAGAGTAAGTTTAGTCTCGTCCAGATAAATAATTATCCCACCTCTCCAAGTTAATTATAATAATCAATAAAATTAAAATGAACACTATGGCTTGGGATTTGAGGTGGGGCAGTAAGCAGAAAAGAGAGAAACCAGAGGGAGATGAGCACTCACTAAAGATTTTTTTTCTTATTTGGTGGAAATATTTGAAAAATTTAAAATATTTGAGAAGTATTTATCTATTGGTGAGCCTTAGAAATAGGCTGGGAAAAAATAAGTATGAATTTTAACACTTTACAAGAAAGCACCAGAATGATAGCAATGTATAACTTTCAAACCAATGGAAAGCAGAAAAAGAATATAAAAAGACAGTGTGATGGCAGAAAAAAGTTTTAATTGACCATGGATTACCATAAATATTTCAGATAAGAGATACTCAGAATTTAAAAAAAAACAATGGCATTCCACATCACGTTTTCTTCAATAGGCAGGCTGGAAAAGATAGAAAAAGATTGAAAACAGCATCAAAAACTAATGATGTAATGTATGGTGATTAACATAACATAATAATAATAAAAAAAAAGAAAAAGATTGAAAACAATAAGATGTGGGAAAAAAATCTCATGCCAGTCTGAACCAAAAGAAAACAAGGGTAATAACTTTAATATGACACAAAAATAATTATAGTCAAAATCATAATGAACAAAAAGGGACAATAAATACTGTGGAAAAAAACACTACACCCTGAAGCATAAGCACATATCCAATTAACAATATATTTCAAGGGGGCGGAGCAAGATGGCGGAGGAGTAGGGGACCTGGATTTCCTCTGGTCTCAGGAATTCAGCTGAATAGGGATCAAACCATTCTGAACACCTACGAACTCAACAGGAGATCGAACAGGAGAGTAGCAACAACTCTCTGAACAGAGAAGCGACCACTTTCTGGAAGGTAGGACGTGCGGAGAAGTGAATCCGAGGCGATATTCGGGAGGATAGACGGCGGGGGAGGGGCCTCCGTCGGCCGCTTCTGGCAAGTGCTAGAGCCGCGGAGCACAAAATCGGACCTTTTAGAAGCCGGCTCCGCGGAGGGACGTCGCTGCAATTGCTAAGCAGGGGGTGGAATCCTCCCAGGACAGTGTGGTCTCAGGACCCTCGGGGTCACAGAAAGACCGGGGGTGCCTGAGTGCGGCAGAGCTCCCAGGGATCGGAGCGGGGAAGCCGGCTGCAGAGACGGAGCCGAGGCGCGGGCTCTCAGCTCGGGGTTGCCATAAACTGTGATCCGCGGCCCAGTCGGGGCACGGCTCCTCCAGCAGGGACCCAACAAGCAGCAGAGCCGGGGAGACTCCCCTTCCTCCCCCGGGAGGAGCGGCGCGGGAGCGCACCGCAGGGATCTGCTGGGTTTGGAGACTCCACACGGGGTCGGGTGCCGGAGATAGAAACGCTCGGTCACAGGCCGGGTGAGCACGGAGTGCGGCCGGAGACCGGGGAGACGGGAGTGACTGCTTTTCTCTGGGGGCGCACTGAGGAGCGGGGCCCCGAGTTCTCGGCTCCTCCGGGTGGAGATTGGGAGGCCACCATTATCCCCCTGGTCCTCCAAAGCTGTACCGAGAGCTTGCAGGGAACAAAAGCTCCTGAGGGCAAACCGGAGCAGCTTGCTTAGACCAGACCGACAAGGGCGGGGCAATTCCGCCTCCGGCAAAGACATTTGGGAACCACGGCAACAGGCCCCTCCCCCAGAAGATCAGCACGAACAGCCCGCAAGCCAAGACCAAGTTTACCGATCAAGGAGAACGGCAGAACTCCAGCGCTAGGGGAATACTGCACATAGAATCCATGGCTTTTTTTACCATGATTCATTAGTTTTTCAAAGTTAATTTTTTTTAACTTTTTTTTAAATTTCTCTTTTTCCCTTTTTCAACCAAGATCTTATCAATCCCTTTTTTTAAAAAAAACATTTTTTATTTTTCATTTTTAGAGTCATATTTTATCCCTTCATAGTAGTTACCCTTATTTTTGGCATATATATATAAGTTGTTCTCTCTTTAAAATTTTGAGATACAGTTTCTTCTAACAGATCAAAATATACCCTAAATCACTGGTGTATGGCTTTGTTCTAGTCTCCTGCCTGATCACATTCTCTCTTTTTTTTTTTTAAATCTTCTTCTTTCTTTTTTCAAACAACTTCGTATCTTATCAATTCCTTTTATAAAATCTTTTATACTTTTCATCTTTACAGTCATCTTCCATCCCTTCATTGTATCAATCCTTATTTTATACATATATGTCTTTCTTCCTTTAAAATTTTAGGAGGCACTTTTTCTAACAGACCAAAATACGCCCAAAATCTAGTGTGTGGCACTGATCTATGCACTAGCCTGATCATATTTGATCATATTCGTTTTTTGTGTGTGTATTGTTCTGTTTTTGTGTTTAATCTTTTTCTTTTTGGTTTTTTCTTTCTTTCTTTCTTTCTTTTCTCTTTCTTTTTTCATTCTTTCCCTTTCTTTTCCCCTGGTTTCAGGTCTTTTCTGATTTGTATACAGTATATTTGTTGGGGACGTTGTTAACCTGTTAGCATTTTGTTCTCTCATTCATCTATTCTCCTCTGGACAAAATGACAAGACGAAAAAAAATCACCTCAGCAAAAAGAACAAGAGGTAGTACCGTCTGCCAGGGACCTACTCAATACGGACATTAGTACGATGTCAGACCTAGAGTTCAGAATCATGACTTTAAAGATACTAGCTGGGCTTGAAAAAAACATGGAAGATATTAGAGAAACCCCTTCTGGAGAAATAAAAGAACTAAAATCTAACCAAGTCGAAATCAAAAAGGCTATTGATGAGGTGCAATCAAAAATGGGGGCCCTAACTGCTAGGATAAATGAGGTAGAAGAGAGAATCAGCGATATAGAAGACCAAATGATGGAAAATAAAGAGGCTGAGAAAAAGAGGGAGAAACAACTACAGGATCACGAGGGCAGAATTCGAGAGATAAGCGATACGATAAGACGAAACAACATTAGAATAATTGGGATCCCAGAAGAAGAAGAAAGAGAGAGGGGGGCAGAAGGTATATTGGAGCAAATTAGAGCAGAGAACTTCCCTAATGTGGGGAAGGAAACAGGCATCAAAATCCAGGAGGCACAGAGAACCCCTCTCAAAATCAATAAAAGTAGGTCAACACCCCGACATCTAATAGTAAAACTTACGAGTCTCAGAGACAAAGAGAAAATCCTGAAAGCAGCTCGGGAGAAGAGATATGTAACCTACAAAGGTAGAAATATTAGATTGGCAACAGACCTATCCACAGAGACCTGGCAGGCCAGAAAGGACTGGCAAGATATCTTCAGAGCACTAAACGAGAAAAATCTGCAGTCAAGAATACTATATCCAGCTAGGCTCTCATTGAAAGTTGAAGGAGAGATAAAAAGCTTCCAGGACAAACAAAAACTAAAGGAATTTGAAAACACGAAACCAGCCCTCCAAGAAATATTGAAAGGGGTCCTCTAAGCAAAGAGAGAGCCTAAAAGCAGCACAGATCAGAAAGGAACACAGACAATATACAATAACAGTCACCTTACAGGCAATACAATGGCACTAAATTCATATCTTTCAATAGTTACTCTGAATGTAAATGGGCTAAATGCCCTAATCAAAAGACACAGGCTATCAGATTGGATTAAAAAACAAGACCCATCAATATGCTGTCTGCAAGAGACTCATTTTAGACCCAAAGACACCCCCACATTGAAAGTGAGGGGGTGGAAAACCATTTACCATGCTAATGGACACCAAAAGAAAGCTGGGGTGGCAATCTTTATATCAGACAAACTAGATTTTAAAACAAAGACTGTAATAAGAGATGAGGAAGGACACTATATCCTACTTAAAGGGTCTATCCAACAAGAAGATCTAACAATTGTAAATATCTATGCCCCGAACATGGGAGCAGCCAGTTATATAAGGCAATTAATAACAAAAGCGAAGAAACACGTTGACAGCAATACAATAATAGTGGGGGACTTTAACACCTCCCTAACTGAAATGGACAGATCATCTAAGCAAAAGATCAACAAGGAAATAAAGACTTTAAATGACACACTGGACCAAATGGACTTCACAGACATATTCAGAACATTCCACCCCAAAGCAACGGAATACACATTCTTCTCTAGTGCCCGTGGAACATTCTCCAGAATTGATCACATCCTAGGTCACAAATCAGGTCTCAACCGGTACCAAAAGATTGGAATTATTCCCTGCATATTTTCAGACCACAATGTTTTGAAACTAGAACTCAATCACGAGAGGAAAGTGGGAAAGAACTCAAATACATGGAGGCTAAAGAGCATCCTACTAAGGAATGAATGGGTCAACCAGGAAATTAAAGAATAATTTAAAAAATTCACAGAAACCTATGAAAATGAAAACACAACTGTTCAAAATCTTTGGGATACAGCAAAGGCAGTCCTGAGAGGAAAGTATATAGCAATACAAGTCTTTCTCAAGAAACAAGAAAGGTCTCAAATACACAACCCAACCCTACACCTAAAGGAGCTGGAGAAAAAACAGCAAATAAAGCCTAAACCCAGCAGGAGAAGAGAAATCATAAAGATCAGAGCAGAAATCAATGAACTAGAAGCCAAAAGAACAGTAGAACAGATCAACGAAACTAGGAGCTGGTTCTTTGAAAGAATTAACAAGATGGATAAACCCCTGGCCAGACTGATCAAAAAGAAAAGAGGAATGACCCAAATCAACAAAATCATGAATGAAAGAGGAGAGATCACAACCAACACCAAAGAAATACAAACAATTATAAGAACATATTATGAGCAACTCTATGCCAGCAAATTAGATAACCTGGAAGAAATGGGTGCATTCCTAGAGATGTATCAACTACCAAAACTGAACCAGGAAGAAATAGAAAACCTGAACAGACCTATAACCACTAAGGAAATTGAAGCAGTCATCAAAAATCTCCCAAGAAACAAAAGCCCAGGGCCAGATGGCCTCCCAGGGGAATTCTATCAGACATTTAAAGAAGAATTAATACCTATTCTCCTGAAACTGTTCCAAAAAATAGAAATGGAAGGAAAACTTCCGAACTCATTTTATGAGGCCAGCATTACCTTGATCCCCAAACCAGACAAAGACCCCATCAAAAAGGAGAATTACAGACCAATATCCTTGATGAACATGGATGCAAAAATTCTCGCCAAAATACTAGCCAATAGGATCCAACAGTACATTAAAAGGATTATTCGCCATGACCAAGTGGGATTTATCCCTGGGCTGCAAGGCTGGTTCAACATCTGCAAATCAATCAACGTGATACAATACATTAACAAAAGAAAGTACAAGAATCATATGATCCTCTCAATAGATGCAGAAAAAGCATTTGACAAAGTACAGCATCCTTTCTTGATCAAAACTCTTCAGAGTATAGAGATAAAGGGTACACACCTCAATATCATAAAAGCCATCTATGAAAAACCTACAGCCAATATCATTCTCAATGGGGAAAAGCTGAGAGCTTTTCCCCTAAGGTCAGGAACGCGGCAGGGATGTCCACTCTCACCACTGCTATTCAACATAGTATTAGAAGTCCTAGCCACAGCAATCAGACAACAAAAAGAAATCAAAGGCATCCAAATTGGCAAAGAGGAAGTCAAACTCTCACTCTTTGCAGATGATATGATACTGTATGTGGAAAACCCAAAAGACTCCACCCCAAAACTGCTAGAACTCATACAGGAATTCAGTAAAGTAGCAGGATATAAAATCAGTGCACAGAAATCAGTGGCATTCCTATGCACCAACAACAAGACAGAAGAGAGAGAAATCAAGGAGTCGATCCCATTTGCAATTGCACCCAAAACCATAAGATACCTAGGAATAAATCTAACCAAAGAGGCAAAGGATCTGTAGTCAGAAAACTATAAAATACTCATGAAAGAAATTGAAGAAGACACAAAGAAATGGAAAAACGTTCCATGCTCATGGATTGGAAGAACAAACATTGTGAAGATGTCAATGCTACCTAGAGCAATCTACACATTCAATGCAATCCCCATCAAAATACCATCCACTTTTTTCAAAGAAATGGAACAAATAATCCTAAAATTTGTATGGAACCAGAAGAGACCCTGAATAGCCAGAGGAATATTGCAAAAGAAAAGCAAAGCTGGCGGCATCACAATTCCGGACTTCCAGCTCTATTACAAAGCTGTCATCATCAAGACAGTGTGGTACTGGCACAAAAACAGACACATAGATCAATGGAACAGAATAGAGAGTCCAGAAATGGACCCTCAACTCTATGGTCAACTCATTTTGACAAAGCAGGAAAGAATGTCCAATGGCAAAAAGACAGTCTCTTCAACAAATGGTGTTGGGAAAATTGGACAGCCACATGCAGAAGAATGAAACTGGACCATTTCCTTACACCACACACAAAAACGGACTCCAAATGGTTGAAAGACCTAAACGTGAGACAGGAGTCCATCAAAATCCTAAAGGAGAACACAGGCAGCAACCTCTTCCACCTCAGCCGCAGCAACTTCTTCCTAGAAACATCGCCAAAAGCAAGGGAAGCCAGGGCAAAAATGAACTATTGGGATGTCATCATGATAAAAAAAACTTTTGCACAGCAAAAGAAACAGTCCACAAAACCAAAAGACAACCGACAGAATGTGAGAAAATATTTGCAAATGACATATCAGATAAAGGGCTAGTATCCAAAATCTATAAAGAACTTATCAAACTCAACACCCAAAGAACAAATAATCCAATCAAGAAATGTCTTTTTTCCAAAGAAGACATCCAAATGGCCAACAGGCACATGAAAATGTGCTCCACATCGCTCAGCATCAGGGAAATCCAAATCAAAACCTCCATGAGATACCACCTCATACCCGTCAGAATGGCTAAAAGTAACAAGTCAGGAAACGACAGATGTTGGCAGGGATGCGGAGAAAGGGGAACCCTCCTACACTGGTGGTGGGAACGCAAGCTGGTGCAGCCACTCTGGAAAACAGTATGGAGGTTCCTCAAACAGTTGAAAATAGAGCCACCATACGATCCAGCAATTGCACTACTCGGTATTTACCACAAAGATACAAATGTAGGGACCCGAAGGGGTACGTGCACCCCAATGTTTATAGCAGCAATGTCCACAATAGCCAAACTGTGGAAAGAGCCAAGATGTCCACCGACAGATGAATGGATAAAGAAGAAGTGGTATATATACACAATGGAATATTATGCAGCCATCAAAAGGAATGAGATCTTGCCATTTGCAACGACGTGGATGGAACTGGAGGGTGTTATGCTGAGTGAAATAAGTCAATCAGAGAAAGACATGTATCATATGACCTCACTGATAGGAGGAATTCTTAATCTCAGGAAACAAACTGAGGGTTGCTGGAGTGGTGGGGGGTGGGAGGGATGGGGTGGCTGGGTGATAGACATTGGGGAGGGTATGTGCTATGGTGAGCGCTGTGAATTGTGCAAGACTGTTGAATCACAGATCTGTACCTCTGAAACAAATAATGCAAGATATGTTAAGAAAAAAGAAAAAGAAGATAGCAGAAGGGGAAGAATGAAGGGGAGTAAGTCGGAGGGGGAGAGGAACCATGAGAGACGATGGACTCTGAGAAACAAACTGAGGGTTCTAGAGGGGAGGGGGTGGGGGGATGGGTTAGCCTGGTGATGGGTATTAACGAGGGCACATTCTGCGTGGATCACTGGGTGTTATGCACAAACAATGAATCATGGAACAGTACATCAAGAACTAATGATGTAATGTATGGTGATTAACATAACAATAAAAAATTAAAAAAAACAATATAGTTTCAAAATGTATGTAACAACTATAGAAATATAGAGGGATATGGAAACATCAGCAATTGTGTACCCAGTCAGAAACTGATGGATCAAACAGAGAAGAAAAAATAAATAAGTTTACCAAGGATTTAAATAACACAATTAAAAAAGGGAATTTTTAAAATTCCACATATAAAATTCAAAATCCTTCATGTGTGATTAAAAAATAACTAGTAAATTAGGAAAAGAGGACTTCCTTAATATGACGAATGGTATCATCATTCTTTCTCTGAAATAACAATAAACCTCAAACAAGGAACCTACATTAAACATTATCCTAAATGAGAAAATATTATGAAAGCATTCCCTTTAAAATGGGTAATTACAAAAAGATACCCACTTTTATTGCTTTTTTCTTCCACATCATGATGGCGGGCATAACCAGTAAAGAACCAAAAGAAAAGAAAGACATCCAGCATTTGAAAGGAGATAACACAATTGTCTACACGGAACATCACTCAGAAAACATCTATAAATTAATTATCAGAAATATCAGGAGACTCTTGGGGCGCCTGGGTGGCTCAGTCCTTAAGCATCTGCCTTCGGTTCAGGTCATGATCCTGGAGTCCTGGGATCGAACCCTGCATCGGGCTCCCTGCTCAGCGGGAAGCCTGCTTCTCCCTCTTCCACTCCCCCTGCTTGTGTTTCCTCTCTCGCTGTGTCTCTCTCTGTCAAATGAATAAATAAATAATCTTTAAAAAGAAAAAAAAAGAAATATCAGGAGACCCTTGCAAGGTAGTTAGGTATAAGATCAATATTGAAAACGTAATCGCACCTCTATACAATGGCAACAACAAATGGAAAATGTGATTTATGTAGAACAGTACTTACAGCAGCAACCAAAACCATACAATACTTAGTAATGAATCTAACAAAGTTTATGTAAAGGAAGTGTACATATCAATTATAAAGTTTCACTGAAAGACATTAAGGAGACCTATGTAAATGGAGAAATATCCCATGCTCATGGATGGGAAGATTTCATGTAAAAATCATGTTGAATTTTTATTTAATCTACAAGTTTCACACAACTCCAGTTAATAGAGTTTCTCGTGGAACTCAACAAGATGAGTTCTAAGTAGCCAGACATGTCTGAAAAAGAAGAAGAAGGAGAGATGTGCTTAAGTAGAGATTAGGACTGGCAGTGCGGCAGGCATATCTAAAGCAGCATGTGATTACAGGGGGATGAGCACATCACCCAGCGGAACAGAACAGCGAGCTCAGAAACGAACCCCCACGTTATAGGACTTTGATAAATGACAAAGGCAATATAATAAATCACTGGGAAAAGATCCCTTAATGAATTGAGCTGGAAAACATATTTTCCACGGGGGGAAGGGGGTGGGGGGAATTAAGTTGTATGCCTACTTTACATGAACAACCAAAATCAATTCCAAAAGGATTAAAAGCATAAATGTTGAAAGACGGTGGTAAAATTTTAGTAGAAAATATTGATGAATATCTTTCTGTCCTTGCAATTGGGAAAGATTTCTTGAACTGGGAAAGATTTCTTGAACAGGAACAGGAAGGGTTAAGTATAAAAGAAAAGATTGCTAAATTCGGCTGTCTTAATATCTTAATCTTACAAAAAATGAGAAGATGTTACAGACTGGGAGGAGCTATTGGCCACATGCATCTAGAAGAAGCTAGATTGTTCAAATAACTATTGCTTGGGGGGGGGAAATGGTTCGCTTAATGAAGGAAAATAAGTTTGAATTCCTATCACATGATATCTGCAAATTTCAAATGGAGATGGATTAATATAAACTATAGAGACTGAATTTTTTCAACCTTTAAATGGCAAACGTCTTTTTAAGCTTCCAAAACCATGCAACTTTCATAAGGCAAAATTTTATATATGACTCCATCAAAATTGAGGATTTCTGCTTAATAAAGGACACCCCAGATAAAGTTAACAGAGAGCTGACTGGGAGGATGTATTTACCCTGAGAAACAGGTGCAAGATACACAGTTAAGAAAGTGGGCAAAGAATGTGACAAGACATTTCACAGACAGACCAGTACTGGAAATGCAGCTAGTCTATGAAGCGATGTTCAGGATCACTGGTAAGGTTATTAGTCAAAGAGGTTGCACATCACAGCTACCAGATTCGTCCCACAAGAAAGTTGAATGCTATCTTTTGTTAGCAGAAATGCTAAGAACAAGAACCTCTCCCTGCTGGGGGGGAGCAATCTGGCCGCCTTCCGTGAAGTTCTGCTGCTACAGTAACCTACCAATCACCTTCCTGAATGGGTGCCCTAGAGCAGTGGGCTGACAGTAGAGCAGTTTTGTCCCCTAGGAGACATCGAGCAACGTCTGGAGATTTATTCTGGTGTCACGATTAGGAGGTTGCTGCTGGCTTCTGGTGGGGAGAGACCAGGGATGCAGCTCAACATCCTACATCGCCCAGGACAGCCCCGCACAACCAAGCACTTACTATCCAGCCCCAAATGGCAGTGGTTACTAGATTGAGAAGCCCTGCCCTCCAGAAGCTCTCCCCCTGCCGGATGTGGAGAGGGCTCCTGTGAGGATGGGTTTATCTATTGGTAAGCCTTAGAAATCACAGTGCTGTTTGTGGAAGTATGGAGCTGGGACACATAAAGACCGAATATGAAATGAAATGAAAAGAAATGTACAGCATGGCAGATGCACCCTACAGCAGGTAGATGTAATAGAAAAAAAAAAAAAAAACACACAATATGGATAGATCTTAAAAGACAGTGTTGAAGGGAAAAAGGTAGGAACTGAAGTTAGATCCCTAGCATAAGAAGATTTATACAGACTAAAGACACACAGACACAAAGTAACATAATAGTTTGCAGCAATTTATCATTTCAAAAAACATTAGCAGATGCATTAGAGAAAGTAACTGTGGAGAAAGAGGGGGTGGGTGTGGGAGATAGCAACTAGATTCAAGCAGGTCAACTTAAAGAAAAAAGAATCCTGGCTGGAAGGCAGGATGATGAAGCCTCATGTGTGGAGCAATATGGCTGATTTGACTCTCTGAAGCTGAGGCAAAATAACCACATAACCAGTAAATATCTTACTACATATTTTTTACTCTCTAGGGAATATACCTTATGTTCAAATGCCCATGAAACGTTTATAAAGAATGGATGATGTATTATGTCAGGAAGAAAACCTCAATACTTTTCAAGAACCAGAATTCATAAAAACTACATTCATGGACATTAAGTTAAGAATTTAAAAAAAATAGTTGAAATAGAAATCCCATTTGCAGGCGCCTGGGTGGCTCCGTGAGTTAAGTGTCTGCCTTCGGCTCAGGTCATGATCCCGGGGTCCTGGGATCAAGCCCCACATCGGGCTCCCGGCTCAACGGGGAGCCTGCTTCTCCCTCTGCCCTTCACCTGCTCATGCTCTCTCTCTCTCAAATAAATAAATAAAATCTTTTTTTTAAAAAAAGAAATCCCATTTGCCTTTAAATTCAAAAACACTCTCAAGCCGTTCTTGGGTCAGAAAGCAAAAGAAAAGCAATTACAGATTCTGCATGGACCAGGAGGACAGAGCAATTGTGCATCAAAACTTATTACGTGTGCTCAAAGTTTTATTCAGTATAAAATTCATAAGGTCTCTATGGCTTTTATTATTAAAAGAGAAAGAATATAAATATATGATCTAAACATTCACCTCAGAAAGTTTTTAAAGAACATCAAAATAAACCCAAGGAAAGCGGGAAGGGGGATGGAAGCTGGGGTGCCCCGTCCAGGGTCCTATGGTGGGAAGGGCACTCTGAGTGAGTGCTCATCAGACCCAGCATGGGGAACCCATTCTGTGCAGTTTCTCTGGGTTTGGTGGGGCCCCGAGTCAAGCACCAGTTGGGCAGGCTTGGTGTCCTGTCCAGTGTCACCTCTCCTCCAAAGTCCCCTTCAGATCTCCTGCTCTGAGCTACTCACTCCTGGGTAATGAGACACCCTCCCCATCCAGCATCCTGCTTTTGTGGTTTTGCTTGATCTTCTTTCTTTGGGCTCCAGCTATTGTTTCAGAGTGAAACGGTCCCCATGCATGTGTCCGTGCTGACAGCATCTCAACCTGACTGGGGGCTGACTCTGGCCCAGTCTCCTCTACCCACTCCCCGGATTAGAGCCCCATGATCTCAGGAAGGCAACTGGGGTGTTCTTCAGAGGGGTCCCCCAGGCAGTGCCCGGCTGATTCCCTCACAGACTCCTGCATCTGAATGACATTCTCCCCTGGTGCTGAGCGCCAGGGAGAGGTTCCCTTCATTGGTACAGGACTGCGATCACCCCCAGCAGGGTCTAGGAGGGGCGGGCGAAATTAGATGTTGCCCATCCAGTCACCTGCATCCTCTCGGGTTCTTCTGCTTTTCCATAAAGCAGCCCGCAGCCTATGTTCCTGGGGAAACCAAAGCATACAACCTCCTACATCTTTGCATCCAGTTTTTTTTTTTTTCGTATTCATAGCAGATATAAGTTCAAGGATAAAGGGGAAAAATGCCATCAATTTTCTTTAAAAATAATAATTTACCTATGTAACGACCAAAATAGTGCATCCTTATTGTAAAGAGCCAACAACAGAGATATTGAGAGAAAAGAGTGTAACCTTCCTCCAACTCCTCCAATGTCATCCACTCTCCTCTCTCACCATAAGATAACAAATGTGAACAATTTGGAATATGTTTTCATGGTTTCCTCTCTGTCTGATCATACATACGGTCGGTGGATGTCAAATGTTTAAATGCACATGACTTCATCTTTGTGGATTGACAAAAAACCACAGCTCCCCGTCTGGTGGCCTTTTGCTTCACAGCTACTTTTGGTGGTCAAGTCGTGAGTAAAGGCTCAAAGGAACATGTGGCCTAATCACCAACTGAGAGTCACTGGACCATGGCTCATCCCTCTTTGGTTTTAATATAGAATTTCCATTTAGCAAGCAGAACTAGCTGGATGAGTGGCTCAGAATGCCTGGTTCTAGAAAACAGATCCAGTCAGAAGGCTCTGATTAAAACCCGCTACACTATCAACACCTCTCCCGAATTAAGAGAAAAACTTTTCATAAGATACCAGTAAGTGACCTCTGGTTTCCAAGTGCCGTGATATCATAAGCAAAATATCCACTGTCAAAAAATTGTCATGTGTTGAACATTTACAGCATGAGTGTGAATGACCCCTGGGCCACCCACTCTCCCGTCAACCCCTGGGAGAAACAGAGGGAGGGATGTGACCTTCAATCAAGTGGGAGTGGGTCAAGTACAATCTGATTACAAGGACCAGAGTTCCCAGGGAGTCTTCGCTCCTGTTGTTCTGGTCACTGCAGTCTGAGCGCTCCAATTCAGGCCTGATACTTGCTGAGGCTCACTTATTCCCCATGGCATGAAGCCAGAGTCCAGAAAGATGGCTTCGTTCCATGCTAGTTGGGACAAGCACAAATATTTGCAAGGCCCTGTGTATGCCATTTTTTTGCACATGAAATGGATGTGAGCTTGTGAGTTTTGGAAATGTCAATGAATAGAATTGTCTGATCACCCAAAGGACTTGTTTTGTGGGCGTGTTTCGAAGTGGAGAGGTGCAATGTGACTTATCAGCCAAGGGAGTGTCCATGGCAACCAGCTCCAGGTTTCCTTGGAGACCTTGTGCTTTGGCGGGAAGCCAGGGCAAGAAGCGCATTGGAATGGAGTTGGGGAAAGAACAATGGTACCACCTTTGCACAGGGAACCATTGCTCCAGACGCAGATTTCACACTGTAAATGGACGTGAGACTCCGAGGATAGAACACATGCGACAAACACATCCAAATTGAGGATTCTGAAAAAGAGAGTCTTAAGAGAGAATCAGCCCTGGCCCTAATCTCAACTGAGCCAAAGAAGCTATGTGCTTAAGCCTTTTAAGCAATTCCTCCAAAGATCACCATTTACCCGCTAAATGAGTAAAAGTGTTTCCAAAAAATAAAGACAGGAAATATGAACACAAAATTAGAAAGCCCCAATGAAATGAGCATAATAACTTTGACATTGAAACTTATAGATTCCACTAGGTCTCCCTCTTTTTAAGGAAGGCACCTATTTACACTCTTGTGTCTCTCTTATTTCTCTTGTTTTTACCTTTGCTAACTCCGGTACTCAGGGAACAAAAAGAGGAGGGAGAGATTGAGATGTGAGATATTAGAATAGTTGACAAGGTTCTGGGGAATATGCAGGGAAATCCCAGATGAGAATTAAACGGCAGTGTGTGGTTGGCCTGGATATGCACTGCACCCCATTATTCTCACGACTAGTATTGGTGCTAAACTGAGCCAATATTTATACCATGCAAACGTTCCGGGAGACCCATAGCCAAATCCCTTTCCATAGGCCTGCAGCCCCTTTGACATTCATTGTATATTCTATGTCACTATGTGTGTGTGGGGGGGGGGGGAGTTTCCTCTCGGGGGAAAAGCGAAGAAAACAAATTTTGGCTGTTAGCTATTATTCTCAACTTGAGACCCATAATGATCTGTGTGCACTGTTCTCAGAAAGATCAACTTTACATTTTAGGAACAAATGGACATGAAGCAGCTGAAAATGTTTCTGGAAGGAAACTGCTCAAAATCTGTACCAGCCTGTTCTTTACGGCTGCTGCGAGAGAAGAAAAAAAGACCTGCCCATTATGTCACTTCAACTGAGGGCATAATGTTCTGGCTGAATGGTATCGCAGTTCATCATTTTTGCCTTCAGAGGAGCATTAGGAGGAAAAGAACCCTTTCTCCTATTTGAATTAAGATGACTTAAGTCCTGCGTCCCACACACAAAAAGAGGAGGTTTTAGATCTGCTCAGAGAGAGGAACTAAGAATCAATTTCAAAAGCAGAGGGCTAAATTCTCAGGCAGAGAGTATTTGACTATTCTTACACACTGTACAGGGTGTGTGCATGTGTGTGTTTTCTATTGAAAATAAATGCGAAGTTATATAACCATTTGATGGGTCTCTAAGCTTCTTGGCGTCTTGAAATTTTGCCTCGTTGCTCATTAAAATAGTCAACTATGTCTAGTCCTACCGAAGGAAGTCCCCTCTGATTTTGTCAAGCACCTAAATATAATAAAGCATTCATAGAGGAGGGCAATATTCCAAATTCTCTCTTGGTTAACCAAACACGTGAAGGATTAGGTTCCTAGTGTTTTAGGCTATGGCTTTAAACTACCCAGGTGAATCCTCCATAGTTCAAGCCTGCTTCAGTGGGATGCTGTTCAATGTTAACAGCTCCCTCAGGGGAAAAATACCCTGATTTGTAGCATTTGCCAATTTCCATGGTATAAAACTTCCATCATGGCTGATTTCAAGCTACTGAGGGTTTAACAAATGGCTTGCAAAATTCCTGAAAATATGACATTCAACTTTCGCAAACTGGCATGATGTGGCTCCAGCCTCCCACCACACATGGGTTTCCCAATGATTGCCCAAGTCACGGCAGTATATTCTCATTGCAGACAGATTAACTAAATGCAACGAGAAATAAATATCCTCTTAGAGCTGGAATTTAAGTCCAAAATTTAAATAACCTTTTGTAGAACTCCTGGGTTCCACAAAGGTCCAAAGTTTGTGAAGAGCCATTCTATTTTAGTTAACTTTTCTTTTTAATCAAGAAAGAAATAGAATGCTCGTTATAAAACAATTGGAAAATGCAGAAAATAATGTTCTCTGGAAGCCCACAGCAATGTCCCTTGGGAATCAATGTGAAAGTCACTGACAGGGACTGAGAAATGACCCAGAAATGGAAAATCTGATGCACATTTTCTGATCTGTTCCATACATTGTGAATTGATCACCCCGACCCTCCTTGTCTTGGAGTATTACTTGGCCTGTGTTATTGTCATACAAGCCTTTGTGCCTTGCAGAATGTATGTGAATCCTTGTTCTGCATGACCAGGAAGAAAGGTGAGGTATAACAAGGTATGACCCTATCCTGGCCTCATCATTTTTATGGTTACCCATTTGATAAACAAAGGAGTTCCTGTAGCTGATGAGCAATGAAACTGGTAACATACAGATTTAGGTTCAAATCAATTTTTGTATGATTATGCAAATTAATATCTAAGATATTCATCATTCATGTATTCAACTTTTTTTAAAGTTTTGGAGATAAAATGATTGTCAAAACACAGTCTCTGTCCACATGGAATTCAGACACCAGTGGAGAAAAGAGACAGCATATAATTTCCCACAAATACATCATTATGAATTCTACCAAATGCCACAGTTGAAAAAGGACAGAGTATCAGGGTACAAGAGGTGATGCTTGACTTGAGATATGAAGGATGAGTGGGAATGTTAATTAGGAGAAGGGGAAGAAAGGGAAGAATACCCCAGGCAGAGAGTACTGCTTATGCAAGGACCCTGAGGCAGAAAAGCACATGGAGCCACTCCAGAACCAGCTGTCGGCTGATGTGGTTGGAGACTGAGCACCTCGGGGAAAGCAGAGCAGGTGGCATGCAGAGGCGGAGGCAGGCCCTAGGTCATGAGGGTCTTGAAACAAAGGCCTCAGAAGTAAAAAATGAGTTAATTTTAATCATAGAGCTCAGGAATTACATATTTCAGCCACAAAAGAACTGCTAAGTGGAGCAGAAGGTAAGACAGAAGGGAGTTAAATTCTGCTTAATACTTCACTTTTAGAGGAGGATCAATAGGTACTAATTAATTTTTGACATTAATTGAAAAGTGGTTTTTAAAAATATTGAATTACCAATGATACCACTTACTTTAAAATAGAAATAAAATGTATAATTTTCAAATGTGCAAGAAGAAAAGAGAAATTGATCAAGAAAAATGATATGAAAACAAATAAACTAGAAACAGCCATTCTTGTCTTCTGACTTAAGCTGTTGTATCTTTAAATAGAATATCACCCTTTGGCCTGACATTTTTCAAATTAAATATTATAGAAATGTATTTCTAATCTTGGCTTTAAATTTAGGGAGAGGTTAAATTTTATTAAATACTTTTTTGTCAATTGCTATTTTTCTATGACCTACCAATGTTATTGAATGTGTTGATAAATTTTATGACATTGAATTAACCTTTCATTCCTGAAATAAAACCTACTGGTAATTTTTTTTACATAGTTTCTGGTATGACTGAAAATACTTATCATTTTACTGAAGAGGCTAGCCAAGATAATAAATAAAAAATAAATCAAATAAAGACTTGTTGTTAATATGGGTCATTGGAATATGTATTTGGCTTAAAAAGCCAAACGACCAACTAAAAAAAGTCATTGTACTAAAAAACAAATTGAATTGTTCTAGAAAGAAAAAAGATAATAAAATTCATCTGGTATAATGCTTATGCAAGAATGCTTCTCCGTGTCTGTCTCTGTCTCTCTCTCAGCATGGGATGGACTTGATCTATTGGATTTTTAAATAAGTTTAGAAACAATTGAGTAATCACATATTTACACAAGTTAGCTCTGGACCTCAGCTCAGTCACTAAAATAAATCTCAAGTGGTTTAGAGGTAAATGTTAAAATGGAACCATAAATGAATGAGAAGAAAGTATAAGCCCATGTATATATGTGAAAGGCTTTCTGACATAAATATCAGAAAGCATTTCAGAAAAGCTGATTGACTCATGAGGTCATGAGTCATGCAAACCAAAAACTTGCATATATTTAAAAAAATGTAACATACACTATTGAAGAGCAGAAAAAAATTGAGGGAGATACTACAAACAGGCAGTGAGTGCATATCCAGGTCCAGGAAGCCCAAAGAGTTCCAAACAAGATGAACCCAAAGAGATCCACACCAAGACACATTATAATTAAAACAGTAAAAGTTAAGGATAAAGAGAGAATCTTAAAAGCAACAAGAGAAAAACAACTTGTTATGTACAAGGGAACTCCCATAACGCTATTGGCAGAGTTTTCAGCAGAAACAATACAAGCCAGAAGAGAGTGGCATGAAATATTCCAAGTGATGAAAGAAAAAGAAAAAAAAAACTTCCAACCAAGAATTTTCTACCCAGCATGGTTATTTTGAGAATTGAAGATGATTCATAAAGAGCTTCCCAGATAAGCAAAAATTAAAAAGCAATCTCATTTACAATTGTATCAAAAAAAATTAAAATATTTGGGAATAAATTTAGCCATGGAGGTGAAAGACCTGTACTCTAAACACCATAAGACACTGATGAAAGAAACTGAGGAAGACACAAATAAATGGAGAGATATTCTGTGCTCATAGATTTGAAGAATTAATATTAAAATATCGATACTACCCAAAGCAGTCTCTAGATTCAATGTAATACCTACCAAGTTCCAATGACATATCCACAGAAGTAGAACAAATAATTCTAAAATTTGTATAGAACCACAAAAGACCCCACATAGCCAAAGCAATCTTAAGAAAGAAGAACAGAGCTGGAGGTATCATGTTCCCTGATTTTAAACTATACTACAAAGCGATAGTAATCAAAACAGTATGATATCAGTGCAAAAACAGACACATAGATCAATGGGAAAAAATTCAGAGCACAGAAATGAACCTGCACATATATGGATGATTCACGTGTGACAAAGGAGCCAAGAACATGCAATGGAAAAAGAAAAATCTCTTTAATAAATGGTGTTGGAAAAACTGGACAGCCACACACAAAAGGATACACCTAGAATATGATCTTACACCACACACAAAAATTAACTCTAAATGGATTACACACTTGGAAGTAAGATCTGAAACCATAAAATTCCTAAAAGAAAATAAAGGTGGTAAGCTCCTCAACATCAGTCTTAGTGATGTCTTTGTGGATCCGACTCCAAAGGCAAGAGCAGCACAAGCAAAAATAAACAAGTGGGACTCCATCAAACTAAAGAGCCTCTGTATCACAAGGGAAACCATCGTCAGAATGAGAAGGCAACCTACTGAGTGGGAGAAGATATATGCAAACCATATATCTGATAAAGGGGTTAATATACAAAACATATAAAGAACACCTTGAACTCAACAGTAAAAAGACAAACAACCTGATTAAAAAGTGGACAGAGGATCTGAAGACACATTTCTCCAAAGAAGATGTACAGGCGGATGAAAAAATGCTCCACATCACTCTCACCAGGGAAATGTATATCAAAACCACGATGAGATGTCACCTCACACCTGTGAGGAGGGCTAGTATCAAAAAGTCAAGAAACAACAGGTGAGTGTCGACAGAGTCAAGTAGAGGTCCGAGGACTGAGCCCTGAAGCACTCCCTTATTGGAGGTCGGGAAACGAAGAATAAGGTAGGACAGGAACTCCGAAGCCAAATGAGGACAGTTTATCAAGAGGAGGGCATGATTATTGTGTCTAATTCTGCTGATCAGCCAAAAAGAGAGAGGCTAAGAAGTGACCCTGGTAAAGCGTGGATGTGATCAGTGACCTTGGCTGGAACAGTTAGGTGTTGCTGATCAGAAGACTTAGAATATTGACACCATTGAAGTGAAAGCGATTATTCCAAGTCTGTGGTTCTCAAAGTGGGGTCCCAGCATCAGCATCACCAAAGATCACATTAGAAATGCAGATTGCTAGGCTCCATCCATATCAATGAATCAGAAACTCTGGGGCGTGAGGTCCAGCACTCTGTGTTTGAACAAGCCCAACAGGCAACTCTGACTTTGACCCAGGCAGGGTAAGTTCAAGAACCATCACTCTAGGGGATGGGATGATTACAGATTTTCATTTTCTTCTATTTTCCTATTTTCCTATTCACCATATATTTTTGCCTTGTGTATAAATTACCCATCATAATACACTCCATTTTTAAAGGTCCTTTATCTGGGTTGAGATTGCAATATTGTACCATTGAAATATTGATATATTCTTTATAGATGAGCTAAGTTATCGCAAACAGTGAATTCCATATTTCATAAAAGTACTTCCATGAGGGCTGAAAGCCTTTATTCAGATCACTGCACACGTGTTCTAGAATTCACCCTTCTGTCGGCGGCACATGAATATTGTTCTGCTAAATAGGGACGGGTGTATCTGACACGCTTGAAGCCGTTAGCAGAAAAGGCAAACCATTTTTAAGTGCCTTTGTTGTCTTCTATGTGTCAGTGTTGACTATCACTAGGCAATCTGTGTCACCAAGGCTGAGGAGTGAGCTGTGTCACCAAGGCTGAGGAGTGAGAGAGGTTTGCAATGCTGTGCTCTCCTCATTGAGATCAGGGGCAGCGTGCAGGCCTTTCAGACTTTGGGTGCTATTCCACATTTTAGTTTTGTAGTTCATTCATCTTGAACTTCTAAAAAGCCATCCAGAAGCTCTGATTTTTATTACATAAACCATACAGGAATGTTAAAACTCCAAGACATCATTTCTGGGCCTCCTTCCAGCTTCCCCACTCCCAAAGAGAAATAATGAAGAAATAGCTTTAGTTTTAGCAAAACTAAAAACATTTGTTTTTCTCCACCAGGGAAAAAAATGGATTTGGGTTCAGATTCTTCGTTTGTAAGGTTTTACTCTGAGTTAGGATTATATCTGACTGTAACAAGGAAAAAAATAAGCAAAACTGATGTGCCTTTAACAAGGTAACATGTTCTTTCTCATATAAACTGGAGAGAAACTGTCCAGGGCTGAGTGGTATCTCTTGAAGCAGGACCCCAGCCTTCTTTCTTGTGTCCTGCTGGGCATCATCTCCTGCCCCAGGGCCTCCTTGTAGTCCCAAATGCCTATTGTGATTCCAGTAAAAAAATGGAAATTTAAGGATGCTTCTCAAGGTCATTCACACGATTTCCACTTAGATCCCATTGGCAGACCTCATGCACAGGCCCCATGTGGCTGCCAGAGAGCCTGGGAAATCTCACCTTCATTGAGGGTGGCCATAAGCCCAGCTTAAGCTGGGGGTGAGGGTCCATGGCTGTAGGAGAAGGAGAAACAGATCTCAGGGGATACCAAGTAGTCTCTGCCATAATAGCCATTTAACTCTTCATTACTGATAGAAATATTCAGGAAAAATGCTTATTACTTCAGTTAAGGCAGTAGAGCATGGTAAAAGGCTTCCTGGACTGAAAGCCAACAGAACAGAGTGTAGTAAGAGGCCACTGGTAACGAGGTTGTGTGAGCCTGGGGGATTATAGGAGAGTTCTTAAATCCACACAAGCAGTACTGTGCCTGGAGACAGAAAACTTGGATTTGAATTCTGGCTCTGCAGTTCACAGATGCGTGACTTTAGTGTCCTCATGTGTAAAGTAGAAATAACAACACCTAACTCACACAATTGGTGGCAGGATTAGATAATGGGTGTATGTCGGGCACATAATTGTGATTTAATCAATATTAGTTTCCTTAGCTTCTTGAGCTCCTAGTTCATCATTGGTGAGGTTCTTAACATTGCATGAAGAGTTATGAATCACCATAGAAATATAAAGCATTTATATACTAAATGTGAAAAGTGCTTATAAAGAAAACCTAGAAGGTAAGGGATCTCCAATGAAATCAAACCCAAATGGGAGACGGACAGTGAAGGTAGATCTTGGCAAAACTCTGTTTTCCTTCTTAAGAAGAAACGGCCAACCCGTTCCTACTGACACATGAGCAGAACCTCCAGCTAATGTTTTTAGTTCTCTCTAGTCATTTTCTTCAAGTAAGTAAGACATTGTTCCCAGCCTAATGACAAAACTGAGGAGAATGCATGATGGAAACAGAAGACCGTGCATGTATAGCGCCAGCCAAAGGCTACAACAGATCAGGAGAAAGACTAGTCCCAGTCGTGTGTATGAGTGGAAAACCCACCAGATTAGGAAAACATTTCAGGTTATTTAAATAGCCGGGTTCTTCATTTGTTACACCAGCTGAAATAAAAGTACCCTATACTTGTGAAGAATTTTATTTGAAACTTTCACAGTTGACCGTTGAACAACATGGGGGTTGGGGTGGCGACCTTCCACGCAGTCGAAAATCCACATACAACTCTTGACTCCACGAAACCTCACCTGCTAATAGCCTCCTGTTGATAGGCCGCCTTACCAAAACATGAACTGGCGATTAGCACATATTTTGTATGTTATCTGTATTCCATGCTGTATTCTTACAATAAAATAAGCTAGAGAAAAGAAAACGTTATCAAGAATATCATAAAGAGGAGAAAATATGGTAACAGTACTAGACCGTATTTATTGAAGAAAATCTGTGTATACGTGGACCCACGCGGTTCAGACCCATTTGCTCAAGGGTCAACTGTATTTATCCACTTAACCTCAGAGATGTATGGAATAGGGTCATGTGATGAAACTACTTTTGAAAAATATGTATCATTTCCACAAGACTGAGGATGAGAGGCTTGAAAAATCCTCTTGTTTGAAAAACACTTAAAATTTGGAAGAAAACTCTAGCGTCCCCAGATTTGGACTATTGGAATAGAAAAGATAAATATAAGGGTGCCTGGCTGGCTCAGTCAGTAAATCATGTGACTCTTGATCTCGGGGTGGTGAGTTCAAGCCCCATGTTGAGTATGGAGCCTACTTAATAAAAAAATTCTATAAAAAAAAGAAAGAGAAATACACTGACAATTTTAAGCAAAAAGAGAGCATTGAACATATAGGGAAAAATTTTAAACTCTACAACTAGCTAGTTTTATTGACAACCTCTCTTAAATATTTAAGGACTAGTTATTTTTGAACTTACCTAAACTATTCCAGAAAATAGAAAAGAAGGAACATCCCTCAACTGGTTTTTGAGGCTAGTCTAACCAAAACCTGAGAAGGATAGAATGAAAAAGGAAAATCACAGGCCTACCTCCTTCATAAACACAGAGACAAAAGTCCTCAATAAAGTATTACCAAACCAGATCCACCGACGTATTAAAAAAAAAAATAGAGCGTTGACATATTGGGTTTATTCCAGCAATGCAAGGTGGGATTAGCATAAAAAAATATCTAATTTAACATACTGACATTAAGAGATCTATTTTAAGGTAGCGATGTAATTCACTATCTTAGGAAATGTAATTCACTTCTTAGAGGAAAAGAGAAACACCATATGATCATTTCAACTAATGCAAGAAAAAAAAGCATTCAATAAAATTGAACATCGAGTCCAGGCTTAAAGTGTGTTAAAATACACACACACACACACACACACACACTCACACACACACATACACACACACATACACACACACACAACAATTTAGGAATAGAGTGAAATTTCCTTATCTCCATAAAAGAGTATGTGAAAAAAAAACCTATAGTAAATGTTACTATTAATGGAAATACTTAAAACATGTTCCTTAAAATCAGGGAAAAATAAAAATGCCCATCACCATTTGTACTCAAAAAATGTACTGGCCACATAGTAAGAAAAGAGGACAAAGATTAGAAACAAAGAAAATAAACAATCATTATAAACACATGATACAATTATCTCATAAAAAGCCCATTGGAATCTTTAGATTATTTCCCATTATAAAAAAAGATGTAAAAATGCAACTACATTAAAATTTAAAACTCTTTTAATCAAAGACATCATAAGATTAAATTTTTTAAGTTACAAATAGGGAGCAGATGCTCACAAAAATGTATGACAGAAAATTGGTTAAGTTTGGGAATGAGATAATAAATTGAGAAGAAAAAGGTAATTTTAGAACTGAGCAAGTGACACAATCAGACATTTTACAAAAGAAGAAGCATGAATGGCCAATAAATACATGAAAAGATGCTCCATTTTATCAGTAGTCAAGGATATGCAGGTTAAAATCACAATAAGACATTGTTTCACACCAAATAAATTGACCAAAATCTTCAGATTAGAAGACACCAACAGGAACCACCAAGCTCAGGCCCCAGAGGAGGCTCCATGAGTTTGAAAACTAGTTTGGTGTTGTCTAGTGAGGTCGATGGTGAATATTCTGTGACCTGGCAACTCCTCTCTCTGTCACATTTCCCTGGTAAGGCCTTCCACATCCCCAGGAGACATGGTTAAGAATGTGTGATGGCTAATTTCATGTGTCAGCATCACTGGGCCGAGGGATGTCCAGACTGCTGGTAGAACCTTATTTCTGGGTGTGTCTGTGAAGGTGTTTCCAGAAGAGGTTGCATTTAAATCAGTAAGCTGAGTAAAGAGGGTGTTCACCCAGGTTGGTGAACATCAGCCAACCCGTTGAGCCTGACGAGAACAAAAAGGCAGAGGAAGAGCAAGTTTGCTCTATCTGCTCAACCTGGGACATTTATCTTCTCCTGCCCATGGACGTTGACACTCTGAGTTCTTTCAGACTCGGCTGTGACTTACACCATCGGGTCCTCTGGTGCCCGGGCCTTTGGACTCAGACTGAACTACACCATCAGCTTTCCTGGTCCTCTGGCTGTTACAAAGTAGGTCATGGGAATTCTCAGTCTGCATAATTGCATGAGCCAATTCCTATAATAAATCTCTCTCGGGGCGCCTGGGTGGCTCAGTCATTAAGCGTCTGCCTTCGGCTCAGGTCATGATCCTGGGGTCCTGGGATCGAGCCCCACATCGGGCTCCCCACTCAGCTTCTCCCTCTCTCACTCCACCTGCTTGTGTTCCTTCTCTCGCTGTCTCTCTCTCTCTCTCTCTGTCAAATAAATAAATAAAATCTTTAAAAAAAAATCTCTCTCTCTGTCTCTATATATACATACACATATGAGTAGAAAGAATATATACATATATATAGAAGGAACACACATATACATATATATCGTATAGTGTTCTGTTTGGCTATGTTTCTCTGGAGAACCCTGACTAATACATAATGTCATCTTGGTGTTTTTATTGTAGCAAAAACAAATGGGCATAATCTTAATATTTGAGAGGAAAAATGGATAAATAAATTTGGGTCTACTCAGAGAATGGAACATTACAGAGCAGTGAAGATAGAGGAATTTCAGCTGCATGGACCAAAATGGATTATGCTGACAAAGTGGGGAAAGGAAGTAGTCACAGAAGAATCTATACCACACGTACCATATTTAGGTGTATGAGAGCATCTTTGTAGAGCTCACAATCATGCAAAACTAAAATATACCATTGATCTGTATAAACCTGCATGTGAAGATTTAAAAGGTAAAGGAGTTATGAACACAAGGTTCAGATCAGAGGTGAATTCTGGGGGTCAGAGCAATAAGGATACATAAGGACCTCAAAAATAGAAGTAATGTTCTAATTACTTAGCTGTATGGGTGTTCATGTGCCCTTTACACCTTTTGCACATATATACATATGCTTTGATTTACAGAATATTTCCTTAAAAAGGGGGGGGCATAATATAGAGTGAGCTGAATGCAGATGGCTGCTTTGTCCGCATAACCAGTCCTTCCCAGGAACTGTTTTAAAATCCAACTAAATCTTACCTGAATCTCACCTATTGCGTTTGGTGCTATGCCCCCTCCTTCATGAAGCATTTCCCAGAGAGAGCCTTTGTGTTTTTGGACAGCCTGGTGTATGATGATAACAAGACAATTATCTTCATGCTTCTTCTTTTCTATGAAAATGTTCCAATCTGATTCTCCTGGAGTCAGCTGCTCCACGGAGCCAGACAACCCGCTTTGAAGGTGTTACTTCCATTTGCAGAAGCATCTCCAAGTACCAGTGACAGGATTCAGCACCTACCCCACCCCCAAGTCTCTCATGCAGCTGCTCCCAGATCGTTCTCAACTCTTCACGCTCAGATAGGACCCCAAAACAGAATTCTCCCAGACCAACTCAGTAATCACCTTAGTCCTTCCACTCTGCCTCAATGTTTCCTTTTCAATCAAGCAATTCTCCCCCACCCCCCACCCCATTGTAACTCGAAACAGAGTAAAACAATCTCCTTCCTGGTGATTACTCAGCTCTGTCTACCCATTTCCCAGATTCTGCTCAGCCCAAGCATAGCAACTGGGCCAGCACCCAGACTACCCCCTAGAAATTAATGAAAGGTTCATTACCTGCAAAAATAGAATTTTCTTGGGGCACCTGGGTGGCTCAGTCGGTTAAGCATCTGCCTTCAGCTCAGGTCATGATCTCAACGTCCTGAGATTGAGCCCCGCATCGGGCTCTCTGCTGCTTGAGGAGTCTGCTTCTCCCTCTGCCTCTCCCCTGTTTGTGCGCTCGCTTCTGCTCACTCTCTGTCTGTCCAATGAGTGAATAAAATCTTTAAAAAAAAATAGAATTTTCTTTATCAGAATTGTTCTCTAATAGAATTTTCTTTTAGGAAAAAGTTTAAAACATCTTTATTTTAATAACTTTTCTCCTATCTCAACCATATCCATGTCCTTTTGGGTGAAAGCACCTTCGTGGGATGGTCTTAAGACTATGGCCTTTAAAATCTGGCCACCTGGGATTAAATCCCAGGTTGGATAAATTATTTACTAAGTTGGCACCTCATTTTCCTCTTCCGTTGACTTGCAGTATCAATACCTACTTAACCAGGCTGTTGTGAGATTAAATATGGCAGGGGTCATGGCGCATCTTGTGGAAGGTACGGACCCTCGGAAAGCACTCTGTCACCAGTGCTTTAATTACATATTCAACACTCTGCAAGAAGCAGCAAGGGGAGAGGAAAAGAATGGAAGCAAGAGTCAACGATCATAGGAAAAATAATTGTAGTAGCTGAGACACGCGGAGGCATGATCTGTAGCCTGCCTAGATCATTCATTCATTCATTCACTCACTCATTCTGTATCCTTCAATTACTTCAATCGGGAACAGAATGAACCTCTCTGGCTTTAAAAGCAATTAGAACCCTGTTTTCTGCATCCTTGTTTGTCCCCTCCCCCCGCCCCCCCGCAATCAGTAGCTCTGAAATAGGACTGTGCCCACAAGGGAATGGGCAGCTGGGGCTCTGCTGTATGGCCACGGCGCCGTAACATCCTGAAGGCCGTGCAATTCTTCATTCACGCTCATCTGCGCTTCTCTTCTACATCCGATCCCAGGTGGCCACGTCCGGGACACAGCCGGGCAAGGGAGCGGAGGAAGGACTAGCAAGAGTTTCTTACAGCCTGGAAGGAGCAGTCCCCACAGCAGCGTGCAGAAGGGGAAGGAGGAGAGGTGGAAAGAGCTGTAACAAGGCAAAACCAAAACCAAATGCAATCCCCGTGATCCCGGGCTTCACGCACGGCTCTGTCCAAATGTGTCCTTGTAACTGCACTGTGAATATCAACGGTCTGGTCATCTACTCGTGGATGAGAGAGAAGTTGAGTCTTTCTCCAGGAATCACGGCCCGTTTGACTCACTGAGAGGTTTGGAGCCTGGTGGTTGGTGGTTTAAGAGGACAGGGCTGGAGCAGACAGTCTGGCTTTGAACCCTTATTCTGCCCCTACTGGCTGTGAAAGCTTGAGCAAGGGAGTTAGGTTCTCTGCCTCGGTTTCTTCATCTGTAAAATGGGGTAATAATGGTATGGCTACTGCACAGGATTATCACCAGCAGTAGATGGGCTCATAGAGGAAGGTACTCAAGACAGAGTGAACATGAGGTCAGTGCTAACTGGTATTATTATTATTAGGGGTCAGAGGTGGAGGCGTTTCTCATTTATAATCAGAGCACCTGGCCCCAGTTCTGCCCTTTCGTCCTGACACGGCTCTGGCCCCCCTTTCAACCCCATGAGGCTCTCATTTGTCACCCAGATGTGACCAGCCTCCCTGGACCTATGCGCACACCACCTCCCATATCTCCCCGATGTTGGGGGCAGATGGCTGGGGGCCAGAGAAGAGGGGCAAAGGTTGGAAGGAGGGCTCCCCAGGGAGCAGGAGGCGACCTGCACAGGGCCACTGGCCTCGGGTTTCTATCTGGAGAGGGATTTCCAGCGGAGCCCAGTAAGCAGAGAGGGAGGGGCCCCACACAGCTGTGTTGACTGGGGGTGCGCAGACATGGGGAATGACGGGCCTGAGACAGTGCAGAACAGAGCAGCTAGACACAGCGGCAGGAAACACAGCGCGTGCCTGCAGAACGGGGCCGGCGGGGGGGGGGGGGGGGGGGGAGTCCCGCTTGCCCCGACAGGAAGCACCTGTGCTGGGGGAAAAGAAAAAAATCTACAAAAGGAGTTCCTCATAAGGAAGATCCTGAAAACATGATTTTTAAAGTGTTTAATAATTATGAGAAAGTTTGGCAAGTTTCCCTGTAGAAAACCCGTTACATGAAAGGAACAAAAATTAGGAATATATACCTACAAGACTGAACGCCGGCAAACAACAGAGCAATATCCTGAGACTTGAGGGAGAGAGGAAAACTCTAAGTAAGGACCCCTAATTTTTCACCGGGCCACTCGCCTTCGCCGAAGAGAAAGAGATTCTTAAATACACAAAACCTTGAAAAGACCTTCCTTACATACCCTCTGTGAAAATTAGACTTGAAACTCAAGGCAGTTGGCTGAGCTCCCAATAAAAATGTAAAACCTAAGGAATGTGGGGTGGGGGGGACCAGCAGTGTAGACGGGGGTGGGGGGGGACTGGCAGTGTAGACTGACCTGCAGGGCTTTTTCATTCAGGAGTACTAGATTTGTTTCGTGTTCTAAAGAATTAGTTATTCCTAACAAAAACAATAGCAAATGTAGCACCGTTGGAATCATTTTAGGAAAACTATTTTTTAAAAACCCAGCAATGCAGCAGAGAGCCACTAGAATGCTGGTACTCTCTCTGTGTGTATATATAATATATTAAGTAGCCCATTATATGTATTATATGTATATATAATATATTAAGTAGCCCATGTCATTTTGAAAGAAATAGAAGCCAATGCAAATCATGGCAGATATTCACCTTCATCTTTCACCAAGTACTTACTGATATCCCTTGTACTTAAAAATCAGTAGTTGCATTTTGCTTTCAACTAGATAAGATTATAATAACACACACACACACACACACACACACAAATCTGCACTTATACAGAATATGTCCACACAGAGTTTTATAATGTTGATGCACGGGCATGTGTTTGCAAAAATGGCGTTCTGCTCCACGCATTGTCCACTCAGCGCTGTCTCACAGGGAACCTTCTCTGCCACACCGTGTCACTCTATCCTTGTAGTTTTACTGGGTGTGAGTAGCAAGGAAGTGAACAATAGTGGGTTTTTTCTTTAATTAAGGAAATTTGTTTTACTTTAGACATTTGATAATCGGTGCCAATTTTTCATTGCAGTAAAAAACATAGCAATGAACATGCTTCCTTGTGCACACCTAATGCAGTTCTCTGTGGAGATACTGAGAATTAAAGGAGTATGGGACATACGTATTTTTAAATTAACAGACACTGCCCAGTAATGCCTTTCCAAGAGGCCCTGTCACTAGCAGCGTCGGGGGAACACCCCTATTTTCTCCAGCACTTCGTTGATCAACTCAACATTTTTTGCCAACCTCATTCTGTTGGATGAAGAAGTATTGCCTTACTGTTGTAATTTGCATTTTCCTGACGACCGGTAAGGTTGTGACTAAATTTTTGGTCTTTTAGATTTTTAGTCCCTCCTAAGTCACCTCTCCATCTGCTCTGTCGTCTTGACATTGTTACCTAGGTTGATACACCAGCTGGCTAGCTTGGGTGCTTTGGAAGCAAAAACCCAACAGAGACCTCTGAGTCACTTGTATTTGGCTGTGTACAGCAGGGATGGTGCGTGGTTGTTGGATTCCAACCCATCCCTTCTAGCCCCTTCTTTGGTTCTTCTGCAGCAGAGATCCACTGGAGTCATTGTCAAAAGATTCAGGTACAAGTAGAGGTTTGGCCACTTCTTGACTCTATGTCTTGGGTTAATTTTCCTCACTTCTTTGGCTTCCGATTCATCATTTATTAAGAAGCGTGTTCAATACATATCAGACCTACATTCCAAGCGTAGATGTGCCCTCCACAGGGGTAGGTGTGTTCCCCACTATCCAAGCTCACAGTACCTTTCCAACGACTTCAGTCAGTTCTAGCTCATATGAACATTTCCCTTCCTCATCCCCGTCCCACTGAAGTTGTCCACGTTTCCCACCCTATGTGAAGAGACCTTAAACCTCTCTAGACTTTGGTCAGTGAGTTGTCTACAAGCAACTGGTCAGCACAAGGGCTCGCATGTAAGACAGCTCAGCACGGAGGCCTCTCGGTTCCACTTCTTGGTCTTCCCGGATGGAGACCCTTTCTCACCTGCCTACATCAAGGACTCGGCTCTTTCTACACCTTTGGTGCCGTTCAAGCATCCTTCTGCCACTTCACTCTTTCTTCCCGTCTCTGGTCTTATCCAGCTGCAGGATTGGAAAACGGACAACTCTGCGATTGGACTTGCTTCTGGTTCTGTGTGGGTGGTGGTGGAGAAACAGAGGAGAGGGAGAGGGAAATACACACAAAACATGCACATGCACACATATGCTGACATATATGCACATGGACACGCATGTGCACATGCACACCCATGCATGTACATGCATGAGCACACATACCCATATGCAAGCACACACAGGCACGTACACATGCACACCTACACACATGCATACCTGCACACACATGCACACAGGAGCACATACACACATACATGCCTGCACGCATATGCACCTGCACACACAGGCACACAAGCACACATGCACATATATACACATGCACACACAGACACACATGCACACAGGCACACATGCACGCACGTGCACACACACACACAGGCACACAGGCACATGCACATGCACACATACACACAGGCATACACATGCACACATGCACACAGGCACACATGAGCACACACAGGCACACATGAGCACACATGCACATGCACACACACAGGCACACGTGCACACACATGCACTCACGTGCATGCACACACACAGGCACACAGACACGTATGCACATGCACACATACACACAGGCACACACATGCACACACATGCACACAGGCACACATGAGCACACATGCACATGCACACACACAGGCACACACATGCATGCACATCTGCACACAGACACACATGCACACATGCACACACAGGCACACATGAGCATACATGCACATGCACACACACAGGCACACACATGCATGCATGTGCGCACACAGACACACAGGCACACAGGCACACATGAGCACACATAGGCACACAGACACATGCACATAGGCACACACATGCACACAGGCACACATAAGCACACATGCACACACATGCACGCACGTGCGCACACACATGTACACACGTGCGCACACACGGGCACACAGACACATATGCTCATGCACACACACAGGCACATGCACAAACACACACCCTGAGCTACAACCCTATTCTCTAGGGCTCGTGTACAGAATCAAGTGAGATCGTATACAGAACATGCTTTGTAAACTGTAGAACCCCAGCCAATTAAAGCAGTCATTAATTCTGATGTTTTCCAGGTGAAACAGATATTTATTTGTTTTGAAATCTTTCAATATTTTCAGCTCCCAAGCAGGAGCAGCCTAGTGCTCTTACCAGTCCGTGTGAGCCCCACGCTCCCGAGGTCCTGTGTACAGGCTGGCCAGCAGGGCTGAGCCACACCAGACCCGCCCACCTGGAGCTTGTGGTCTTCCTAGAGTGGGATCCTCCTCTCCTCCTACCACCCTGCGCCGGCGACAGGAAGCCCAGCCCTCTCCATCTTGTTATCATCAGGGAAGAGCTGTGAGATGCTTTCTAGTCAAAGGGAGCTCCTTTCGTTTTTGAAACCTAAATGGCTTTGCTCCAAGGAAGAAAAAATGTGCAGACTATCACACACACACACACTTATGGATCAACTCCACCCTACAACGGGGCTTTCTGGCCATAGGAAGTGTATGGTTTCCACATGTTCTTCTGGCCTGAACATCTGTGTGCTTTGCTCACAGGCTCTTGGGGCATAAAATTCTGCCGCTGGCTCAGCCTGACTCGGTGCAAGTCCCAGGCCAATCAGTTGGTTTTCCATTCTGGTTTCTTATTACAGTTTCATGTTTTTGGGTGAATCTTCATCCTCCTACAAATCAGTTCACTGTCTGAAGGGCTGCAAGGAGCACGGGACTGAGCAGTGAGGGGCCACGTTTGGGACTGACTCTGCCTCCAGCAGGAAGCTATGTGTCTGTAAGCGTCACCCCCTCCCCGAGGTCCAGGGAGCACGATGTGGGGGGAGAGTGTTGACTCTGAAGTCCCGAATCACTCTGGGCTCCTCAGTTTCCCCACTAGTAAAATAAGGACAAAAGAGCACCGACATTGGGGTTTTGCAGGAGTTAAATGGGATCCTATGTGAAAAATATTTAAAATCGTGTCTGGTATGTGTTTGGTCTTCAGGAACTTCATTCATTTTCTACATCTGGAAATTGGAAAGTAGGCTGGGCTCTTCGATGAGGTCTTATTCCAGGTGATAGAAACACTCACTCATGAGCTAGGGCTGACTTTTGCAAAATAAAGACATAATGTTAGCACTGCACGTGAAGCCAGGCTTCCTTTCTCCCCGCCACACGCTGACCCTGTTCTCACCATCTCCCTCATACGCGCCTTGTCTGTTTGACAGATTGAGCAGTTGGTCCCAAACATGGTCAAGAAACTTGCTCAGTTAACAGCAAATAATTCTGCCCAAGGGGAGCAGGAAAAGCAGCAACAGATTTTGATCTGAGTCTGGGAGGATAAGGGTCACTTGGGAGGGAAACAAAGCCAGAGGTGGGGAGGCAGGGGCAGGCGCTGTCCAGCTGGGGAGGGCATGGAATGTCTGAGACTCCAGGGCCTGGGTGGAAGGTTTCAGGGGCTCAGAGAATGGGGCGGAGAGACAACAGCCCCAAATTCTGAACATTCATAAAGGCCAGGTGAAGAATTTGAGCTCTATCCTGACAGAAGGGAGAGGCCACAGAAATCTTTAGTGGAGGACTGATGTGAAGTTGGATTCTAGAGCAGCAACTCTAGAATCAGAGATTTGGCATCTCTAGAATGGGAGGGCCCGGGCAGAGACCTGCTTGCGAGGTTGGTGAGAGGCATGAGAAGCAACACTAAAGCTAAAGCAGCACAAGCTAGGAGCTGGGATTAGATTGAGGACCACTGCTCAGGCCCAGAGGACGAGATTTAGAAGTTGATTATGTGTGGGAGATGGGGTGAGACCCCGTTTTAGTGTAATCAACAACAGGAACAGGCCTGAGGAGGGTTTCCTTTGTGAGGCAATCAGTTTCAGATGTATGGGGGACACTCCCTGGAAACGATCTCATCGCCTTCCAGTGCTGAGCACTCCATGGCCATCCACAGACCCAACGGTAAGCAAGACAAGAGGGTCCCTGTCTCCATGCGGCACGCTTCCCAGTGCGGGAGACAGACAATGTATGTTTGGATAGGTAAACCAAATAATAACAGGGAGTGATGAGTACGATGATGGAAACGAGATGGTGGGAAAAGGTAAATGAAAAATTCAAGTTTGGTGTTCCAGAGAGATATTGAAGCAAGGAATGAAGGTTTGAAGTCATTACTACGCATGTTGATTGTTTGGGCTGTTTGGGGCTCATGGACCCTTGGAGAAAGTGACAAAAGCTATATACCCTGTCTCCAAAAAACACACAAACTCACGATCTAGTCATTAAAGAATCTGAAATTTTTTTTCACGCTTATCTTTTACTTAGTCCCTCTTTCTTACTCCTTTATGATACCGTAAGTAGATTCTATAACTTCTGAGTCATCTTTCTTTCAAGCACTTAGCTCGGGTCAGTTTGAAATGTGGACTGTGTACCTGAGACCAGGCTCCCCCTGGTCCCCAGCATCAGCCTCCCCTTCTGTTGTGGGCGTGGCTGCAGGATGAGCTCTGGCTGCCCTCCTCCCCCCACCCGCTTCCTCTTCCAGCAGGGTGTAGAGATGGAAGCAGAGCAATGTCTCCTTAACCAGCTGGGCAAAGTCACAGACCTCTGCTCTTTGTTGCCATTGTGCCCTGGGCCACACCGACTGGCAGTGAAGTTCCTAGGCAGTGTATGTGGACTTTTTAGGGTCCCCAGGATCTCCCTACTGCACACCTCCGAGTCCTTTCCCCAGCTTAAACCCACAGCCTGATCCTTGGTGCCCTCACCAGATGGGTGGGGTTCTGGCATGATGACTGAAACACAATCACCTTCACTTGTTTGCACTTGACCTACAAGACCCTCATGGAGACTTGGCTACAAAGAAGGGTAGGGTGTTCCTGAGCCCTACAGGCCTCACTTTCAGCCCTACCATCTCTTTCTATCCCTTCTAGTATAGGTACAATGTTATATCAGCAGTCCCTCTGCCTTAGCTGACATCCATCCAAGGGGAAAGCATGCCAATCTTCTTCGTTTCTTACAGATCCACTTCATCTTCACAGATCATTGCCTCATAGTTTTACCTGGTATGAGGGAGGGGAATTTTCTCTCCACACACGCTGTGTTTCTCATGGTAGGAAGTGCCCCTTCTCCCTCACTCTCCTTAGACAGTCTGGGAATGTGTGGTGGGATGGTGGGTGATGGTGAAGCAGGTTCTGCTGCCCCTAAAAAGCCCTTGGGAAACCCTGAGAACTGGCTGATGCCCACTGCAGGCAGGTCTTGGGGATTGTCTTCAGAATGTAGGTTACTTCACACTCCATCTCTGTGTTGGTGCCTTAGCAGCAATGCCAGGATAACAGGAAAAGTACCAGTCAATTCCCTAGAACAAAATTTAACCAGGGGAAGAGAAACAACCTCAACAATTAGCCACAAAGAAATTTTAATACAGGGAAAACTTATGCAAACAGTGGAGGGGCTAAGTAGCCAAGCAGAGTGAGGTGAGGTCAGTCACAGAATCACAACACCGGAAACCCACTTCTACGCCTGGGTGGGAATGGCATAGTGGAGGTGGTCTTACTGGAGCACAGGAGCTGAGGCTCATCAGAAGCTGGAACCACACAAATCTGTCTTGCAGAAACTGAGGCCCTGGAGGAGGTATAGGTCCTACGAGGGAAGTACCCTGACTTCTTCTCTAACCCTTTGATCTTCGGTGTCTAGCCAGTGTATCTTATTAGCCAAGACTAGGGGGGACATTAGCTGACATGGGAGCCTGGAACCAGATCCCACAAGGCAGCAGTCAGCCCCTCTGCTTTAGAAGCAGAGCCGGGAAAGAACAAGGAATGGGATCTGGGGGGACAGACAGACAGTTCACATATAAATTATTGAATACAAGCTCAGAAAGGTTATTGGCCTTTGAGAGTTGTTCTACTTAAGCTTAAGACTCTCTGATATGGGTGGTATGAAGGCATGTACGAGATGAAATTGTCCAGGGCAATCCTGTGTTGACTGGAATTGATGAGTCTTTAGGAGCTGAGAAACATAATGATACATTCATTCCCTTCACTGTTGAACTGGTAAATAGGAATCAATCTTTGAGAAGGGTTTCTGTCCCCCATAGTGCAATGCCTTTCACTGAAGCCTTATGATACAATCTGTATTTCCTATTAGTAGTACATTTTGCCTGCATTGCTTTTGGAATCCATGTTTAGTAAAGGGACAGAATCTAAAAGTTGACTACGAACTCGAGCTAAGGTTGAGGAACTGTCTTGGACAAACAAGAGCTGAGATGGAAAACTTCCAGGGATGGGAGCATCCTGACTTCTTGTTCAACTTGAACATTTTTTAAGCCATAGAAAAGTGTCTGGCAGTTGTATTTAAGGTTAAGTTCACTAAACTGAATTGAATTTTAGAACAAAAATGACATAATACACTCAACACTCTATTATCTATTCTCAGATAACCCCAAATCTTTTATATGGAATGCATTTTCCATTTTTGGCAGAAGATTTTTCATCATAATTATGCTTGGCTTTGAACGAGGTTTCAATTAGTTTACAGGAGAAGACAGCAGTGGTGCTAAAATGCTCCTTCCTGCAAGTCTCTTTAGAATACCAAAAGGTCACTGAAAAACAAAATATTTTTCAGCAGCAGCAACAAGATTTTCAGATCTTACCTTCTGAAAATCCTGGCATAACTCCCTCCATAATTCATGTAGCAGAAAAACATAAAAACATGTAGATGGGCCATTCAATCAGCAGCCCCCCACCTTCCCATGTTCACCTTTCCAGAATCCATCTTCTCTGTCAAACACAGTTGCTGCAAGTGTAGACTCTGAGAAAAGCCTGGCTGAGTTCTGATCCTAATTCTCAATTTAGAACTCGAGCGATCTTGAGGTAAGTCACTTATCTTTTCTTTACCTCTTTCTCCAAATAGGGAAAGTGTTTAATTTTTCTAGTAATTAAAAAATGTCAATTTCACCCATGCTTCCAGCTATGATGGAAGAGCTTGTATGAGATGAAATCTCCCACCAGGAACAAATATAAATTTCAGGTATATTGCAAAAACAAACAATGAAAGAGCTGCTTGCAGGCATTGGAAAATAATCAGAGCATGTGGAAGTTGAGGGGCAAACACAAGGGAACAGACTGAGGTGAGCAGGCCTTCACTACTATGTTTTTACCTTTCTGAAAATCAGTTTTGTTCAGGTGACAGTGGCAACATTACAATGCAGAGCTTTTAAATGTATGTTTGGTGAGTTTTGACAAATGTATGAACCTATGTAACTACCATCACACTGAAGCTACAGAATACTCTCACTGCCCAGAAAAGTTCCCTGTGTACCTTTGCTGTAAGGGACTGGCAATATGCACACTCTTAAGCAGCCCCTGATTGGATGTCTATTACCATAACTTAATTTGCCTGTTATAGAACTTCCTATAAATAAAATCATCAGCATATAATTAATTGTATCTGCTTCTTTTCCTCTGTGTTTTATTCATTGTGACATTCACCCATGTTTTGGGGTTTAACAGCAGTTCATTTTTATTGATGGTACTTCATGTATTTTGAAAGTATGTTATTAGGTAATACACCAATAGGATCATTATGTCTTCTTCATAAACTAACTTCTTCTTATTATAACAAGATTTAATGTCTTGAAGTCTATTTTCCTGGTATTTTTTTTAAAAATTTATTTATTTATTTGGGGCGCCTGGGTGGCTCCGTCATTAAGTGTCTTCCTTCGGCTCAGGTCATGATCCCGGGGTCCTGGGATCGAGCCCCGCATCGGACTCCCTGCTCCGCGGGAAGCCTGCATCTCCCTCTCCCGCTCTCCCTGCTTGTGTTCCCTCTCTCGCTGTGCCTCTCTCTGTCAAATAAATAAATAAAAATCTTAAAAAAAAATAAAAAATAAAAATAAAAATTTATTTATTTATTTATTTGAGAGAGAGAGAGAGAGAGCAGGCCAGGGGAAAAGACAGAGGGAGAAGGAGAGAGAAACTCAAGCAGACTCCACACTCAGCACGGAGCCCAACACGGGGCTTGATCTCATGACAGTGAGATCATGACCTGAGCTGAAACCAAGAGTCAGATGCTTAACTGAGTGCACCACCCAGGCGCCCCTATTCTCCTGGTGTTAATATACATAAGCTTTTTTATGCTTATGATTTGGGTAGTACATATTTTTTATCCTACTATTTTCAAATCTGAGTTTAAAGTGCAACTCTTTGTAAACAAACAAGGAGTTGGATCTTGCTTTTTATCCAATCTGAAAATCCCTGTTTTTTAGAGTGTTTAATCCATTTACCTTTAATGTAATTATGAATACAGTTGGACTTAAGTCTATCGTCTTGTTATCTATTTCCTATTTATTCACTCTCTTCTTTGTTCCTTATTTCACAAATACATTTTTAGAATTCTATTCTATCTTTTCTATTGTTTTTTTAACTACTTCTACTATAATTTAATAATTGTCCTAATGTTTATCAATACTAGAATGGAGAAATAAAATGTACTATATTTGCACCATGGAGTAAATGAACCACTGTTATGTACAGCATGGATTCCATAAACACAATGAGTGATTTCATCCAAAAAAAAAAAAAAAAAAAGACATGTTACATAATGGTATTCATCAAAATTTCAAAAACTGACAAAAATAACCTATAGTGATAGAAGTTAAAATGTTGATTACCTTTGGTCATGAGGTAATGGCAGAAAGAGGTACGGTATAGCTTATAGAAAGCTGACTGATAATATTATCATTATATGGGGATGTTCACTTAATAAAATTCACTGGGATGCACACACTGATTTTTGTATTCCTGTATATAAATTATATTTCAATTTAAAAAATTACTCAAAAAAATCACAGCATGAGGCACCAGTTAATGCCTTGTCAATTTTCAGAATACGAAAAATATAAATAATATTGTGAGATTTTAGTGACATTGATACTCTCACATAGAACTGTATAAATTTCTATGACTTTGCAATGTAATTTGGCAATAAAGCAAATCAAATTCCAGTAAAGGTCTACTACATCATAGTTTTCTGGTTAGAGGCTTTCACAACAAATCACACTTTATCTTCACAATAAATATGGGAAGCAGGTATTATTATGAACATCATACAGGTGAGCAAACAGGTTCAGAACATTTAAATGCCTGTTGAATGCCATAGGACTACTAAACAAGTAAGCTGAAATTCTTACCCAGTACTGCTATAACTATAGAAATTTCTGAGAGTGAAATAAGACTCACCAAAATTTACCCAGGGGGGAAGTGAAAGCGGGGAGCTGCCAATATGAGAAAAGTCCTGGATGCAAGAAGACCTACATTATTGCTTTACTTATAATACAGAAAATTGACAGCCAAAACAGCCACTAAAAGAAGGTGCTTCATTAAAGAATGTTTCTTAATGGCATATTATGGAGATATTAGGTAGCCTTTTTATTTTTTTAAAGATTTTATTTATTTATTTTGAGGGACAGAGTGTGTGTATGGAGGGAAGGGGCAGAGGGAGAGAGAAAATCTTTTTTTTCCTTTAAATTTTTTTATTGTTATGTTAATCACCATATATTACATCATTAGTTTTGGATGTAGTGTTCCATGATTCATTGTTTGTGCGTAACACCCAGTGCTCCACGCAGAACGTGCCCTCTTTAATACCCATCGCCAGGCTAACCCATCCCCCCACCCGCCTCCCCTCTAGAACGCTCAGTTTGTTTTTCAGAGTCCATTGTTGGGAGACAGAAAATCTTAACAGACTCCACTCTGAGCTCAGAGCCTCATGTGGGGCTTGTTCCCACAACCGTGAGATCATGAACCGGAGCCAAAATCAAGAGTCAGACGCTCAACTGACTGAGCCATCCAGGCGCCCCTAATGTAGCCTTTATAAAAAGGTAATTATTAAATTTAGGAAACAGAACAAATGAGCAAACAAAGTAAAAAGGGACAAACAAATTTAAAAAAAAACCAGACTCTTAACTACAGAGAACAAAGAGCTGGTCACCAGAGGGGAGGTGGGCGGGGCGTTGGAGGAAGGAGGGGAAGGGGATGGAGAGCACACTTACCGTGATGAGCGCCAGGTGACGTACAGAATTGTCGAATCCTATACTGTACACCTGAAACTAACATAACACTGCGTGTGAACTACATTGGAATTTAAAAATAAATAAATGATTAACGTAATTATATATTCTTATAATAACTGATTCATAGAAGCCCACAGAAGAGAGACTGTTGAATGAATGGGTTTTCCAGCAACACAGGAAATACTTAGAATATAATATTAAGTGAAAGACAAAATAAATCCCACTGAGACTATAACTATGTAAAAATTATGTGTGCATATACGAGAACTTGGTGAATAGATTCCCAGACGTGGAGAAAAGGGATGTATAACGACAATGGGGACTTCGGGGCGATTTAAAGATTTTTTTCCTCTTGTTTTATTGCTGCAAAAATAGTGTTTATGCAGTATATTAAAATGTAAAAATAAGAAACCAGCCGGAAAGCAAGAATGAGTAATCCAGGCTATCAGGGGTATGGCAGGTCTTTGTAAGACCTGTAATTTGATGGGAGTGTGCTGGGGATAGCAGAATCATAAATGTTTTAGAGAATAAAAGAATTTGGGGGGGGTAGTTAAAAAGAGTAAGTGGTTGTCCAGAGGGCACTGAGTGGTTTACTAGCAGTCAAGACTACAACACAACTATTTTGACTAAAATTAAATGAATTTAAAAATTGGACAGTTTAAACAACAACCATGTTTAAAAACAAAAAACAAGCAAACAAACAAACAAAAACAAAAAACAACAGCAACTTTCAACAAAAGCAAAACGTGGCCAGGGATAAATCATTAAATCGATCATTTATATTTAAGTGACATAAGAAATACATAGCGTATCTAACTTATCTTATGACTGCATTGTATTTAAATGAAGCATTCTTTGCATTCTTAACAATCTTCCACCACATAGCCATATGTAAGGACACTCTGAAAAATAATGCTACGATTTGCTTAAATGTGTAATGTAGTGGGGAGCCAGGGTGGCTCAGTTGGTTAAGCATCTGCCTTCGGCTCAGGTCATGATCCTGGGGTCCTGGGATCGAGCCCCGCATCAGGCTCCCTGCTCAGCGGGGAGTCTGCTTCTCCCTCTGCCCCCCCAATAAATAAATAAAATCTTTAAAAAAAGTGTAATGTAATGTCTATCTGATTCCTCGGGTCCAGAAAATGCTCATTATACATCTCTTTTTCCTCCCATTGGTCTTTATTAGTCTCAGTCTTTAAGCTCAAACACTTGGCCTCGTTTTAACGGTGTCACCAACAAAATAATTTCCATTTGCTTTGGTTGCTGAGAATTAAAAAACAAACCCACTTCCTTCCTGTCTGCGATTAAGCTTAACGAGAGTAGGAGAAGCTAAAAATAATATGGATGCATTAAGAGCATCATTTTAATTTATAGGAGCCATTACCCTCCACAGGATTAAAAAGGAGTTGGGACAAGCCCTCATTAGAAAAGCAGTGGACACACTGGAAAGAAAATTTGGGGGCGTCTTGGAAAAGGTGATTAAAAGTTAGATTTCCATGCTCTGTGCCAGTGGGTGCTGAGGAAGGAGGGGGGCTCAGGGTGTACAGTGGCTAGACAGACCATTAAATTGGTATTAAACACTTTTCCATATGAAGGAAGTGTCCTCCTGCCAAAAGCCAGGAGTTGAGAGGTCGGTTTCCACGCAAACGCTCTGTGAGAGGGCTGAGTAAACCTGGAAAGATCACGAGGTGACCAGGGTGAGAACCCAGGCCGCAGAGCGCGTCTGGCTCTACTTCCTCGCAGGCTCGGGGAACTTGGCACAAAGCAGCGGGATGAAGGGCCTATATAAACACACAAACCCACTGACTCTTTTTTTCCATAGAATTAACTCAACCAGAAATACATTACAAAAATAGAACAAAGCTGGCTTCCATCAGGGTTCGCCACACCAGCCCATAAAGGATTTCTTGTACCTTGTCCAAAGCAAAGTGGGGGAATGACAGCTCAGGGCCCGGGCTGCTCAGCAGTGGTTCCCTCAGCTGACCACTGCCTGACCTCCTCCAGAGCTGAGCTCTAACAAAGACCCCATTGAGCAAAAGGCAGCCCATATGGAGCAGGAGGGTCTCCCAGACTGACTTCCTCCACGAAAATCCTCAAAGCGATTCATTTGCAAAATCTTCCTAATAAGTACCACGTGGATGCCTGGATACCCCTGGGATCTGGGTAAGAATTTCCTTGCGGCGCTCAGACCCTGACCTGTGTTGACTAACCCTACCTACGAAAGAGAAGCATCAGCCTTACAGAACAAACTTGGGCTGTCTGAAATAAAGAATGTTATAAACATTTGGAAAGCTTTTAAAGATGGGTCTCCAACCCCCTTCACGTTTCCCGTCCTGGTAAATGCATTAGGTTTAGCGTGAAAGGTATCAGCTGTCGAATCAGACAGACCTGGACAATCCCATCGATTACTGGAGAGTGACCTTCCCCAGTTGTGTAAGCTGTTCTGGCCTCAGTGTCTTTATTAGAAAAATGAGAACTGTACCTACTTTACAGGGTGGTTGAGAGAAGTAAAGAAGGGAAATCAGTCTAGCGTCTGACACATGGAAATTCAATGAATCTGAGCTCCCTTCTCTTCTCCCACACAGAATTCGACCTCGATGTCATGACAGTCCCTTGTGTCTGTTAAGATTAGCAAGTGGTGGGGGCATCATTTGGGGGATTATAAATAATGGTCTGAAATTGCGGTCAGAAGTTCCTTACGGGACGGCGTTGGAAAATGTCAAAATGAAAATGAAAAAACAGCCCACACCCTGTCTTTGTGTCGGGGCCTTTAAAAGCAGGCAGAAGTTGAAGATGCTTACAGGGAGGTCAACTCAGAAAACCCACAGTGAAATCGTCCTGTGCTAAAGCCCGGGAGATGCTCAGAAAAGAAAGACACCACAAGTATCATAAAATCAATGACTTCTGCACCGAGCATGGCTTTTCACATTGAACTCTACCCAGAATCCATTGTCTTCTCACAAAAGATGGGTTTTATAGCCACATAAAATCCCTGCGGCTTGCCAGGGCACGGCTCGGAGGAAGACAAAGTGATTTGAAGAGCACGCAGCCCAGAACGGAGCCACGGCCTCGGGAGGGAGGCCGGGCCTCTGTTGATCTCGGACATGGGGTTTGTTCTGAAGTGTGCACATCGCAAGCACCCGGCTTTGCAGAGATCTGTCGAGTTTGTCTCAAAAAACGGGATGCTGAAAGATCGGGAATGGTGTAAGACTCTGCACCTGCCCGTGACTGATCTCGACTCAGTGAGGACAGGGAACCTGAGGTTGTTGGTTCGGTAACACCAGGGAGATGTGTTTAAGCACATGAGGGAGACAAAGGACATTCCAGACATACAAAGCATTAGACGCTAAGGAAAGACCCGCTCCGCCCGAGCCAGAGCAAAAACATTTCTCTCAGCCACATCTGGGTTGGGTATTTGCCGATTCCCTGGGGGAGAGAATGGGTTGGGAGTTTCTGCCAGAATCGTATTTTATGTTATTTGTCATCCCTTGTAAATGGATGCTGTCATTAATTCTTCAAATAAACTGTGAGGGTAGTTTAGTCCATGATGCGGGGGATGCTATCATTCCCGCTAAGCTTCCTGGTTTTCCTATGGAAGGGACTCCCTCAGGAATGGTGGGAGATCTTTTTCTGAAATCAATAGGCCTAAGAAATCATTTAGATCAGAATCCTTGGGGTAAGGGTGGAAGACAGACCCTCAGACGTCTCAGGCTTGCACCGTGGGAACGTGAACTCCACTGTCCATAAAGCCTCAAAATGTTCACAGGATATAGGACCCTCTTGAGTGAATTACTTTAGGGAAAAAAAATTACTGGTTTTTCCTTAAGCACTATTCCAGACATCTGTCTATGCATACATTTAGATCAATAAAGTCAGTGATGTCACAAAATTGAAAGGTAAAGACCAGGAGATGGGGGGTCTTTGAGGATGCTAAGTGCCACCTCTTTATTTGCAGGGGGTTAACGCCACCCAAAATTGAAATACATGATTTAGAAGAAACGACTCTAACCATCGTTCTCATGATGAGGGTAGGATTAGGGGACAGTCTACACTGCAACTCTGGGCTACCCATTAAGAATCTTTTGTTTTAGTATGGCGGTTCCTCAAACAGTTGAAAATAGAGCTACCATACAATCCAGCAATTGCACTACTGGGTATTTACCCCAAAGATACGAATGTAGGGATCCGAAGGGGTACGTGCACCCCGATGTTTATAGCAGCAATGTCCACAATAGCCAAACTGTGGAAAGAGCCAAGATGTCCATCGACAGATGAATGGATAAAGAAGCAGTGGTATATATACACAATGGAATATTATGCAGCCATCAAAAGGAATGAGATCTTGCCATTTGCAACGACGTGGATGGAATTGGAGGGTGTTATGCTGAGTGAAATAAGTCAATCAGAGAAAGACATGTATCATATGACCTCACCGATAGGAGGAATTCTTAATCTCAGGAACAAACTGAGGGTTGCTGGAGTGGTGGGGGGTGGGAGGGATGGGGTGGCTGGGTGATAGACATTGGGGAGGGTATGTGCTATGGTGAGCGCTGGGAATTGTGCAAGACTGTTGAATCACAGATCTGTACCTCTGAAACAAATAATGCAATATATATTAAGAACAAAAAAAGAAGAAGATAGCAGGAGGGGAAGAATGAAGGGGGGGAAATCGGAGGGGGAGACCAACCGTGAGAGACGATGGACTCTGAAAAACAAACTGAGGGTTCTAGAGGGGAGGGGGGTGGGGGGAGGGGCTAGCCTGGTGATGGGTATTAAAGAGGGCACATTCTGTGTGGAGCATTGGGTGTTATGCACAAACAATGAATCATGGAACACTACATCCAAAACTAATGATGTAATGTATGGTGATTAACATAACAATAAAAAATTAAAAAAAAAAAAAAAAGAAGGAGGCCAGCCTGCTGGGAATGATCCTATGAGATAGTGGAATGTGAAACCAATAACTCTTAGGTGAACAAAGAAAACTAGCTCCCCTAAACCTGGGTTGTAGTTCTCAGGTCCTGGGTCCCATTTTTGCTTCCTGGACAACAAAAGAGACATCTTTTGGGGTGCCTGGGTTGCTCAGTTGGTTAAGCATCTGCCTTCAGCTCAGGTCATGATCCCAGTGTCCCAGGATCGAGCCCCGCATCGGGCTCCCTGCTCCGCGGGGATTCTGCTTCTCCCTCTCCCTCTGCGGCTCCCCCTGCTTGTATGTTCGCGCTCTCTCTCTTTTTCTCCGTCAAACAAATAAAATCTTAAGTAAATAAATAGACACCTTTTGATAGCCACACTCCTTATAATAAAACTTATTCAGAGCACCTCTGATTTTAATCCCAATAGTCCATGTCCAAATTACATCTCAGGTAATTCTGCTTATGGACACAAATTCCTTAAGGCATAAACACAACAAACAAAATAAAAAACAACAATCAAAATCCAAGCTACCACATCCTCCACCTTCCCCCAAAGCTGTGAGACCAAAGGTCCAAAGTTTTATTTGCAAAAATAGGTACCACGGGCGGAGCAAGATGGCAGAGGAGTAGGAGACCTGGATGGTCTCAGGAATTCAGCTGAAATGGGATCAAAACATTCTGAACACCTACAAACTCAACAGGAGATCGTAGAAAAGAATAGTAACAACTCTCTGAACAGAGAAGCGACCACTTTCTGGAAGGTAGGACGTGCAGAGAAGTGAATCCGAGGCGATATTTGGGAGGATAGACGGCGGGGGAGGGGGCCTCCGGCGGCCGCTTCTGGCAAGTGCTAGAGCCGCGGAGCACAAAATCGGACCTTTTAGAAGTCGGCTCCGCGGAGGGACGTCGCTCCAGTGGCTTAGCGGGGGGGCGGAACCCTCGCGGGACAGTGTGGTCTCCGGACCCTCGGGGTCACAGAAAGACCAGGGGTGCCTGAGTGCGGCAGAGCTCCCAGGGATCGGAGCGGGGAAGCCGGCTGCAGAGACGGAGCCGAGGCGCGGGCTCTCAGCTCGGGGTGGCCATAAACTGTGATCCACGGCCCAGTCGGGCCACTGCTCCTCCAGCAGGGACCCATCAGGCGGCAGAGCCGGGGAGACTCCCCTCCCTCCCCCAGGAGGAGCGGCGCGGGAGCGCACCGCAGGCATCTGCTGGGTTTGGAGTCTCCACACGGGGTCGGGTGCCAGAGATAGAAACGCTCGGTCACAGGCCGGGTGAGCACGGAGTGCGGCCGGAGACCGGGGACACAGGAGTGACTGCTTTTCTCTGGGGGCGCACTGAGGAGCGGGACACCGAGTTCTCGGCTCCTCCAGGTGGAGATTGGGAGGCCACCATTTTCCCTGGTCCTCCAAAGCTGTACCGAGAGCTTGCAGGGAACAAAAGCTCCCAAGAGCAAACCCGAGCAGCTTGCTTAGCCCGGACCGACAAGGGCGGGGCAATTCCGCCTCCGGCAAAGACATTTGGGAACCACGGCAACAGGCCCCTCCCCCAGAAGATCAGCACGAACAGCCAGCAAGCCAAGACCAAGTTTACCGATCAAGGAGAATGGGAGAACTCCAGCGCTAGGGGAATACTGCACATAGAATTCATGGCTTTTTTTACCATGATTCATTAGTTTTTCAAAGTTAATTTTTTTAACTGTTTTTTTTTTATTTTTCTTTTTCCCTTTTTCAAACAACATCTTATCAATCCCTTTTTAAAAAAAAACAAAGGGCGCCTGGATGGCTCAGTTGGTTAAGCGACTGCCTTCGGCTCAGGTCATGATCCTGGAGTCCCGGGATCGAGTCCCACATCGGGCTCCCTGCTCGGCAGGGAGTCTGCCTCTCCCTCTGACCCTCTTCCCTCTCGTGCTCTCTATCGCTCTCATTCTCTCTCTCTCAAATAAATAAATAAATCTTAAAAATAAATAAATAAATAAATAAAAATAAAAAAAACAAAACATTTTTTATTTTTCTTTTTTAGAGTCATATTTTCTCCCTTCATACTAGTTACCCTTATTTTTGGCATATATATATATATATATATATAAGTTGTTCTCTCTTTAAAATTTTGAGATACAGTTTCTTCTAACAGATCAAAATATACCCTAAATCACTGGTGTATGGCTTTGTTCTAGTCTCCTGCCTGATCACATTCTCTCCCCCTTTTTTTTTAAATCTTCTTTCTTTCTTCAAACAACTTCTTATCTTATCAATTCCCTTTATAAAATCTTTTATAATTTTCATCCTTACAGTCATCTGCCATCCCTTCATTGTATCAAACCTTATTTTGTACATATATAAGTCTTTCTCCTTTACAATTTTAGGAGACACGTTCTTCTAACAGAGAAAATATGCCCAAACTCCAGTGCGTGGCACTGATCTATGCACTAGCCTGATCATATTTGATCATATTCTGTTTTTTTTGTTTTGTTCTGTTTTTGTTTGTTTTTCTCTTTTTCTTTTTCTTTTTTTAGTCTCCTCTTTCTTTTTTCTTTCTTTCACTTTCTTTTCCCCTGGTTTCAGGTCTTTTCTGATTTGTATACAGTATATTTGCTGGGGATGTTGTTAACCTGTTAGCATTTTGTTCTCTCATTCCTCTATACTCCTCTGGACAAAATGACAAGACGAAAAAAATCACCTCAGCAAAAAGAACAAGAGGTAGTACCGTCTGCCAGGGACCTACTCAATACGGATATTACTACGATGTCGGACCTAGAGTTCAGAATCATGACTTTAAAGATACTAGCTGGGCTTGAAAAAAGCGTGGAAGTTATTAGAGAAACCCCTTCTGGAGAAATAAAAGAACTAAAATCTAACCAAGTCGAAATCAAAAAGGCTATTCATGAGGTGCAATCAAAAGTGGGGGCCCTAACTGCTAGGATAAATGAGGCAGAAGAGAGAATCAGCGATATAGAAGACCAAATGATGGAAAATAAAGAGGTTTGGAAAAAGAGAGAAACAACTACAGGATCACGAGGGCAGAATTCGAGAGATATACGATACGATAAGACGAAACAACATTAGAATAATTGGGATCCCAGAGAAGAAGAAAGAGAGAGAGGGGCAGAAGGTATATTGGAGCAAATTAGAGCAGAGAACTTCCCTAATGTGGGGAAGGAAACAGGTGTCAAAATCCAGGAGGCACAGAGAATCCCTCTCAAAATCAATAAAAGTAGGTCAACACCCCGATATCTAATAGTAAAACTTACGAGTCTCAGAGACAAAGAGAAAATCCTGAAAGCAGCTCGGGAGAAGAGATATGTAACCTACAATGGTAGAAACATTAGATTGGCAACAGACCTATCCACAGAGACCTGGCAGGCCAGAAAGGACTGGCATGATATCTTCAGAGCACTAAACGACAAAAATCTGCAGCCAAGAATACTATATCCAGCTAGGCTATCATTGAAAATTGAAGGAGAGATAAAAAGCTTCCAGGACAAACAAAAACTAAAGGAATTTGAAAACACAAAACCAGCCCTACAAGAAATATTGAAAGGGGTCCTCTAAGCAAAGAGAGAGCCTAAAAGCAGCATAGATCAGAAAGGAACACAGACAAGTTACAGTCACAGTCACCTTACAGGCAATGCAATGGCACTAAGTTCATACCTTTCAATAGTTACCCTGAGTGTAAATGGGCTCAGTGCCCCAATCAAAAGACACAGGCTATCAGATTGGATTAAAAAACAAGACCCATCAATACACTGTCTGCAAGAGACTCATTTTAGACCCAAAGACACCCCCACATTGAAAGTGAGGGGGTGGATAAACAATTGACCATGCTAATGGACACCAAAAGAAAGCTGGGGTGGCAATCCTTCTATCAGACAAATTAGACTTTAAAACAAAGACTGTAATAAGAGATGAGGAAGGACACTATATCCTACTTAGAGGGTCTATCCAACAAGAAGATCTAACAATTGTAAATATCTATGCCCCGAATTATATATAAGGCAATTAATAACAAAAGCGAAGAAACACGTTGACAGCAATACAATAATAGTGGGGGACTTTAACACCCCCCTGACTGAAATGGACAGATCATCAAAGCAAAAGATCAACAAGGAAATGAAGACTTTAAATGACACACTGGACCAAATGGACTTCACAGACATATTCAGAACATTCCATCCCAAAGCAACGGAATACACATTCTTCTCTAGTGCCCATGGAACATTATCCAGAATTGATCACATCCTAGGTCACAAATCAGGTCTCAACCGGTACCAAAAGATTGGGATCATTCCCTGCATATTTTCAGACCACAATGCTTTGAAACTAGAACTCAGTCATAAGAGGAAAGTGGGAAAGAACTCAAATACATGGAGGCTAAAGAGCATCCTATGAAAGAATGAATGGGTCAACCAGGAAATTAAAGAAGAATTAAAAAAATTCATGGAAACCAATGAAAATGAAAACAAAACTGTTCAAAATCTTTGGGATACAGCAAAGGCAGTCCTGAGAGGAAAGTATATAGCAATACAAGCCTTTCTGAAGAAACAAGAAAGGTCTCAAATACACAACCTAACCCTACACCTAAAGGAGCTGGAGAAAGAACAGCAAAGAAAGCCTAAACCCAGCAGGAGAAGAGAAATCATAAAGATCAGAGCAGAAATCAATGAACTAGAAACCAGAAGAACAGTAGAACAGATCAACGAAACTAGGAGCTGGTTCTTTGAAAGAATTAACAAGATGGATAAACCCCTGGCCAGACTGATCAAAAAGAAAAGAGAAATGACCCAAATCAACAAAATCATGAATGAAAGAGGAGAGATCACAACCAACACCAAAGAAATACAAACAATTACAAGAACATATTATGAGCAACTCTATGCCAGCAAATTAGATAACCTGGAAGAAATGGGTGCATTCCTAGAAAGGTATCAACTACCAAAATTGAACCAGGAAGAAATAGAAAACCTGAACAAACCTATAACCACCAAGGTAATTGAAGCCGGCATGAAAAATCTCCCAAGAAACAAAAGCACAGGGCCAGATGGCTTACCAGGGGAATTCTATCAGACATTTAAAGAAGAATTAATACCTGTTCTCCTGACACTGTTCCAAAAAATAGAAATGGAAGGAAAACTTCCAAACTGATTTTTTGAGGCCACCATTACCTTGATCCCCAAACCAGACAAAGACCCCATCAAAAAGGAGAATTACAGACCAATATCCTTGATGAACATGGATGCAAAAATTCTCACCAAAATACTAGCCAATAGGATCCAACAGTACATTAAAAGGATTATTCACCACGACCAAGTGGGATTTATCCCTGGGCTGCAGGCTGGCTCAACATCCGCAAATCAATCAACGTGATACAATACATTAACAAAAGAAAGAACAAGAATCATATGATCCTCTCCATAGATGCAGAAAAAGCATTTGACAAAGTACAGCATCCTTTCTTGATCAAAACTCTTCAGAGTAGAGGGATAGAGGGTACATACCTCAATATCATAAAAGCCATCTATGAAAAACCTACAGCCAATATCATTCTCAATGGGGAAAAGCTGAGAGCTTTTCCCCTAAGGTCAGGAACGCGGCTGGGATGTCCACTCTCACCACGGCTATTCAACATAGTATTAGAAGTCCTCGCCACAGCCATCAGACAACAAAAAGAAATCAAAGGCATCCAAATCGGCAAAGAGGAAGTCAAACTCTCACTCTTTGCAGATGATATGATACTTTATGTGGAAAACCCAAAAGACTCCGCCCCAAAACTGCTAGAACTCATACAGGAATTCAGTAAAGTAGCAAGATATAAAATCAGTGCACAGAAATCAGTGGCATTCCTATGCACCAACAACAAGACAGAAGGGAGAGAAATCAAGGAGTCGATCCCATTTACAATTGCACCCAAATCCATAAGATACCTAGGAATAACTTTAACCAAGGAGGCAAAGGATCTGTACTCATAAAACTATAAAATACTCAGGAAAGAAATTGAAGAAGACACAAAGAAATGGAAAAATGTTCCATGCTCATGGATTGGAAAAACAAACATTGTGAAGATGTCAATGCTACCTAGAGCAATCTACACATTCAGTGCAATCCCCATCAAAATACCATCCACTTTTTTCAAAGAAATGGAACAAATAATCCTAAAATTTGTATGGAACCAGAAGAGACCCCAAAGAGCCAGAGGAATATTGAAAAAGAAAAGCAAAGCTGGCGGCATCACAATTCCGGACTTCCAGCTCTATTACAAAGCTGTCATCATCAAGACAGTATGGTACTGGCACAAAAACAGACACATAGATCAATGGAACAGAATAGAGAGCCCAGAAATGAACCCTCAACTTTATGGTCAAGTAATCTTTGACAAAGCAGGAAAGAATGTCCAATGGCAAAAAGACAGTCTTTTCAACAAATGGTGTTGGGAAAATTGGACAGCCACATGCAGAAGAATGAAACTGGACCATTTCCTTACACCACACACAAAAATAGACTCCAAATGGTGGAAAGACCTAAACGTGAGACAGGAGTCCATCAAAATCCTAAAGGAGAACACAGGCAGCAACCTCTTCCACCTCAGCCGCAGCAACTTCTTCCTAGAAACATCGCCAAAGGCAAGGGAAGCAAGGGCAAAAATGAACTATTGGGATTTCATCAAGATCAAAAGCTTTTGCACAGCAAAAGAAACAGTCCACAAAACCAAAAGACAACCGACAGAATGGGAGAAAATATTTGCAAATGACATATCAGATAAAGGGCTAGTATCCAAAATCTAGAAAGAACTTATCAAACTCAACACCCAAAGAACAAATAATCCAATCAAGAAATGGGCAGAAGACACGAACAGACATTTTTCCCAAGAAGACATCCAAATGGCCAACAGACACATGAAAAAGTGCTCCACATCGCTCGGCATCAGGGAAATCCAAATCAAAACCTCCATGAGATACCACCTCATACCCGTCAGAATGGCTAAAAGTAACAAGTCAGGAAACGACAGATGTTGGCAGGGATGCGGAGAAAGGGGAACCCTCCTACACTGGTGGTGGGAACGCAAGCTGGTGCAGCCACTCTGGAAAACAGTATGGAGGTTCCTCAAACAGTTGAAAATAGAGCCACCATACGATCCAGCAATTGCACTACTCGGTATTTACCACAAAGATACAAATGTAGGGATCCGAAGGGGTACGTGCACCGCAATGGTTATAGCAGCAATGTCCACAATAGCCAAACTGTGGAAAGAGCCAAGATGTCCATCGACAGATGAATGGATAGAGAAGAAGTGGTATACATACACAATGGAATATTATGCAGCTGTCAAAAGGAATGAGATCTTGCCATTTGCAATGACGTGGATGGAACTGGAGGGTGTCATGCTGAGTGAAATAAGTCAATCAGAGAAAGACATGTATCATATGACCTCACCGATAGGAGGAATTCTTAATCTCAGGAAACAAACTGATGGTTGCTGGAGTGGTGGGGGGTGGGAGGGACGGGGTGGCTGGGGGATAAACATTGGGGAGGGTATGTGCTATGGTGAGCGCTGTGAATTGCGCAAGACTGTTGAATCACAGATCTGTACCTCTGAAACAAATAATGCAATATATATTAAGAAAAAAAAAGAAGAAGATAGCAGGAGGGGAAGAATGAAGGGGAGTAAGTCGGAGGGGGAGACGAACCATGAGAGACAATGGATTCTGAAAAACAAACTGAGGGTTCTAGAGGGGAGGGGGTGGGGGGATGGGTTAGCCTGGTGATGGGTATTAACGAGGGCACATTCTGCGTGGAGCACTGGGTGTTATGCACAAACAATGAATCATGGAACACTACATCAAAAGCTAATGATGTAATGTATGGTGATTAACATAACAATAAAAAATTAAAAAAAATAGGTACCACGTTTCTGAATGAGCGTAATGCCATAGCACGACTTAGAGTTTGACTTGGCTTATTATTTTCATCAATTTCTTAAAAAATTGTTAGAGGCTATGAACACAGTTAAAGGATTGAGAAACTTCCCTAGGACTTGGGGTAGAAGGGAAAGAAGATTTTAAAAAATGATGAAGCAAAAGAAAAGCAATTGTCATTCACCATCCGTGGCCTGAGTACCAGTTGATAGAACTTTGGTAGTGGGGAACTTAGCAATATCCACTAAAACGGAAGCCACAGTACATCCTATGGCAGTTCTACATCTAGAAATATGAAGTACTCTCACAGTAGGTGCACTGAAATGTATACATGAAGATGATCACGGCAGCAGCATCTGTCATATTGAATACTGGAAAACAACTCAAATCTCTACCAACAGAAGAGTGGCGGGATCTACCCTAATTTATTTGCATTGTGTTCTACTATGCAACCATGACAAAGAAACAAGTACAGAAGTGGAAAGATCTCCAAGAAAAAGTTGTCATGAGAAACACATTAATAAATCCCAAATATGTCAGAATACAAGACAAGTCTGACCTGGTAGTAATGTTGGCAACGATCATAATCAGCGTTTATTTAAGAGTTTACTGTGAGCCAGGTCAGCAGTAAGTACTTCATGTGAGCTGTCTCTCCTTCAGTCTTTACAAAAACCCCTTGAGCTACTTGCTATTGTTAGGGCTTTTTTACAAATAAAAATAAAAATTCAAGCGCAGAGACAAAAATAGCTTGTTCGAAGTCACATAGACTCCAAAGTGAAAAAGACAGTCCTCTGAGTGTAGGGAGGAAGAGCAGGAAAATAAAGTCAGAACTCCCATTTTACTCCGTTTATTTTATATTATTTAATTTTTGGATGAGACTACACGTATTCACATGTTATAAAAATTGCTTAATTTCTTAAAAATAAGTGATCTATGGGGTGCCTGGGTGGCTCAGTCAATTAAGCATCTGACTCTGGATTTCCTCTGGTCATAATCTTGGGGTGGTGGGATCAAGCCCCACGTTGGGCTCTGCGGCTCAGTGTGGAGTCTGTTTGTCCCTCTCTCTCTGCTCCTCCCTTGTGCATGCACTTGTGCTCTCTCTCTCTCTAAAATTAATTAATTAATTAATTTTTAAAAAGTCATGTACAAGACAATCCTAGGAACTGCAATGTACTTGGAACCAATAGGAGTCTTTTCACCACCCTCTAGGTACAAGTAAAATCGCATCTCTTTTATTTTTTGAGTTGTTGTTCCCCTTCCTCCCCGAGTCCATTGGCTCCTAACCCCCAGGCAGAGAGAGAAACGGGAGAGTAAGAAGAGCCACGGTAACACCATTTCCCATAGAACTCCCTCAGTCTGGAGGAGTTTTGCGGTTCCCTATGGCCAGCAGGTTGGTGCAGCCACTCTGGAAAACAGTATGGAGGTTCCTCAAACAGTTGAAAATAGGCCAGCAGGTTCCCAGACGGGCTGGAGTGGCTGAGGTCTACCAGAACAGATCGCTCATCCCTTGGTGGATTGGCCACCCTGAGACCAATAGTCCGGGCTTTGGAGAAAACTTACAAGGCTTCCGCTGCTAAGAACACTCAGGTAAAGCATGCACAGCGCACAGCCTGCTAAACACCGCTTTGTGATTGTGCGCGTCGCTTTCCTGTTAAATATGTTTCTTTGTATTTTTTTATCCTCAATCCTTGGCACAAGTGTTCTGGAATGTGTTCTATGTGCACAAATGCAAATATTAGTCTCTCTAAATATCCTATCTCTGTGACACTGGCTGTCTGTAAAGATAAAGTGTTTCCAGGCATAGCTCTGGGAAGACAGAAATGCAAAGGCACAGAACCCACGGTGCCAAAAATTAAAAATCTCCTGATACCTGGGAGAGAATAAAGACGCAAGGGAGCAAACTAACGAAGACTGGTATTTGAGATTTTATTGAAATCCTCCCATACGTCTTCATGTCTATGAGCCAAGAAAAAGATATCCTTCCTGTCTCTGCGTCCCACCTTTTGAGTATATTTTTTCACCTCATTTTTATTTAAAAACTAATATATTTGTTAATTTCTTTGTTAGAATTAATGGTAGGACTAAATTTCATCTTCGACGGGCATTTGAATCCATATAGATCCTTGTTGGCTAAGAGTTACACTCATCCTGAATTCCCTAAAGCCAGCAAAGAATGTCAGAAAATGCAATGAAATTACTAATTGCTGGAGAACTATGCCAAATACTACAATGTTCCAAAAAAAAAAAAAAAATGCCTGGCTCATGTTGATAAATTTTTTAGGCCCATATCATCTTCTCAATATTTTCTCAGTACCACAAGAATCAACGAATAAGTATGTCAGCTTATAGTGAGATCATGGTATTGGTAGACAGAAATAAGTAAAATATGGTCCTTCAAAAAAAATATGGTACTTAAAACAAAGACTAAAGGATGTACTATATTAAAAGTCATATTCATGACTTCCAAATAATGAGACAAAATGAAAGACTGGGAATATACAAATGTATCAAGAAAGGAGAAAAGGAAACAAATCTATTAAAGACTATTACAAGTAGGACATATTTTATCTCTTACATTCATCTTTCACAACAAAATCCCATGAAATTATCCTAAAGGTATTTACTGAGTATCCACTGAGTGTCAGGGATTGCACTAGACCCTGAAGATGGTGAATGAGATGGCCGAGTTCGAAGGGAAGGCAGGGACCAGGCAAATCCAAAGGAAGTTGGGAGCACAATATTAGTAACAGATAAAGTAGTAATGGAGGAGAAAACAAGCAGACAAAAGAAAAAAGATATGTTTCTAATCGTTAAAGAATAAGGATACAGCAAATGCAAGTGAGCCATCAGAAAGTTTGTAGAAACCAACCGGCATAGACATAAAGTGTAAGAAACAAGGCTTATAGACAGGGGAGTTCACACTTGTTTGGAGAAACCCGAACACACCTATCAGTCTTCCTACCCATCAATCATACAAAATTTAGGAAAGTAGTTCATCTAGGACTCTCATAAAAGTGATAGAAATGCAACCAAACTTGATTTAAGACAGAGGGGGATTTATCGATTGACATGAGGAGACTCCTTCTAGTTTTTTATTTTTGCCTCTACTGCTGGAAGTAATGAGTAATACATGTTTTAGTCTTCCTTTTGATCTTTTTAAGGTCCATGTTTCACTTTGCCTGTACCAACACTACCTACAACCTCTGACAGTAGGCTTGGCCTTAGGGGCAGGGATGATGGACAAAGACGTGGTCTCTGACCTTCTCATGGTTATGCTTCTCCCCACGCTGAGTCCATTTTCAGATGGCCACTTCCCACACCGTCTCAAGGTGGCCAAGCCACCTAGCATCACACAATTCCAGATGGTGAGGGGCAGACAGGCTGCCCTGATAACTCAAACACATGCTCCGGAAGTGAGACTTGTCGGGTCTGAGTGGCCCTTCCTGAAACAAATCGGTGGCCAGGGGAATGGAAGGAAAAGACATGGCTGACTTAGGTGTGGGTCACAGGCCCCAGGCTTGGAGCTGGATAAGATAGGAGCCTTGCCAGAAGCGTACAGACGAAGACCGATGTGACAGAGGTAGCTGGGTCCTGCCCTTGCTTCTTCCTGACGGAAAGCCCTGTGCCCTGGGAGGCAAATCGGTGTACCTTGCTTTAAAAAAATACGTATACACAGTCTAACATTCCTTGACGCTGGGCACGGTTGACCAGGTGTAAGTAGCAATGTTCGAGCGGGTCTTCTGGGAAAACTGTCATAAAGCTGGGAGGTGACCCATTTGCCCTGTTTCTTCCCTCATTCTTCATTTCCATTTCTAGGAAGTTTTGGTTTTAGTAGTAGAGCTTAACTTGACACTACAATGAAATCTGGGCGGTAGACTCTACGTACTAACCTGACCTGGAAGGAAGCTAGATTCTGGATTGCGTAACTCCACGCCGCTTTGACCGTGAGAGTATAAATAGTCAACCTCCCTCTGAATCGGGCCACCGTGATTTGTTCCTGTTATGAGATCTAGCTAGATACAGTGCCTCTTCCAAAGTTGAATCAAGTTTCTGGGCGGATAGAGGCTACGGGACAGGGAGGGTGGACCAGAAAGGGGCTCAGGGGTGCTCTGCAGGCTGTGGAAGTGCCCCATATTTTGTCTTCAGTAGTGTTGATGTGGGTGTACACATTTGCCAAAATTCTTCAAACGCAGTCCCTAGCATCCAGGCACTTTATTGTATATTAATAATAATCTCAATTAAAAAAAAAAAAAAACCACCGTGGCCTCAGTTATAGAAGGTAGGCGTTGGACATCAGAAACCAACAAAAACCCTCTATGATAAGAAAACAGAAGAACTTCACTATCTAATTAGTGAAATGGACATAGATACACGCACAAGTGCTTTGATTCTTAGAAACAAAAGGACTAAAAATGCACACTATTTAAATTCCTATGTAAGGTGTACAAAAATCCATCACAAGTGAGGCCACAAAGAAACTCTAAATAATGGAAATTGTAAAGACCACATTCTTTGGCCATGGTGTGATAAAAGGAGGTATTTAGTTAAAAAACAAACAAAACAAATACCTTACAATGAAACCATTTGAAAATTTAAATCTGAAACTCACCCAAAGCACTCCTGAGTTAAAGAATAAATCGACATTGTTTCCTAAATAATCTGTAGCTAGAATAACCAGAGCTACCTACCAAGGAAAATATTACGTATCTTAGTAAAAGCCAAATCTATACTTAAAAGGAAAATCATAGCTTAAATTGCTTTAATATCAACTGGTAACAAAATGACAATGAATCATTTAAGCATTTAATGAAAGGTTAGAAAAGGAGCAACATAATAAACCAAATTAAGAGACGCGAGAATTTTTATTAAATTTATAATAAGAAATGAATTTGAAAAGGAGAAAAACAACAGAATTGATTAAAATTCTGACTTTTTAAATATCACATCAAGGATTTTATGACATCGGTGGTAAAGGCATATGCTTTCTGGCTTTAGAAATTGGGTTCATCACACGAAGCATTTTCTGGCGCTTACCTAACTCATTCCTCTAGAGGATAAATTTTGTGCCATTTGCATACAGGGGTGGCAAGTTTTCCTAACTTCCATGCAGTGGTTGCAACAACGATTTAATCCACATCTGCCAAGCCTACCTGAATGTTCCAGCCAAACTGAACATCCTTAGTGCGAGGTGCTCTCATACAAAAAAAGATACATTTACTGGACAGAGTGAACAGAAAGGAAAGGAGCACTTATGTCCACTTTTCCCCACTCCCGATCCCTCGTCTTGTGAACACTCCCATGCTCAGGAGGGATATAACCGGGAAAGCATGCAATACCAGTAAGCCTCCTGCTCCCAGACTTAACTACACTGTGTCCTTGCCAAGGCCCAGCCAGGCAAAGTTGACAAATTTGATTTGGGCGCCAGAACATTATCTGAAAAGAAAGTATGTGCAAACTCTAACAGTTGTGTTCTTTGCCCAGGGCCCGCTTTCTGAAAGAACACCCTTCCGTCCATGAGTCCATGAGCGAAGGACCGCCCCCCCCACCCCCAAGGGTCTTGCATCAGGAAGGGCAGTTCCTTTGGCCTCGTTCCTCCTGAAACCCAACCAGAGGATGAGGGGTCTAAGTAATAGTGGCAATTAAGTTGAAGACAAACCATTATTCTTGACAGCTCTCAGTGAGGAACACAAAATTATCTGATTCATTTTACATCTTAGATTAAAACTTAGCCCAGAGTGCCCCGAAGCTGCTCACTGAACGCACCATGTTGGTATGCACGCATCCCTTTTCCTGGGCTGTGGAATCTTCACATTAGTCTGGAAAATTGTCTACATTCATCCCGAAATCTGCTGTTTCTCCCTCCACTTATCCTTAAGGCTCATCCTGAGGAGGGTCACAAATGGATCTTCGAGAATTTACCTGCTTCAGGCAAGAATTATTTTGGTCAGTAGCCTTTTTTCCTTAAGTAGTCCCAAAGTCTTATCATTTTCATTAGCACTCAGAAAAACATTCACTTTTTTTTTCTCTTAATGTGGTCCCAAATATTTCTGTATTAAATAACATCTGTGGCATTTTAGTCATTTACTCTCAAATGGAAACTGTGGCTTCTCGCATCTCTGGACTCTGCATTCTGATATCCCACGCTCTGAGTCACCACCTCCCATCCGTCACCCCTCCAGAGTCCTCTTGTGCCCGGTGGGGCTCCCCTGCCTCCATCCCTTGCGCAGACTTTCCAGCATCGGAGCTCTGCTCCCTCGCCTGATCTGATCTCCCCGAGGACTCAGAATGCCTTGCCCATCTGGTGATCCTGGCCAATGGGTGTAGCCAGCCTGCTGGCCCAGCCTCTGCACTCACACGCCTGGGCAGCTAGGGGACCAGACCGCTCCATCGTGCACCCCAGACCTCCAACCTCTGCAGGGTTCTCAGCTCTGCTGGGTTTACCTTGGTCAGTCTTTGCTGGATCTCGATCAGTTTCCTCTCTGCAGCTCTTGCAAGTCCACATTTTTCTCCAAACCCCCAACCCACCTCATCCACCTCACCCACTGTTATGCACTGAATTGTGCCCCTGCCAAATCCATATGTCGAAGTCCTAAGCCACCATGTGATTACATTTGGAGATGGAACCTGTAAGGAGGTAACTAAGATGAAATTAAGTCTCAAGCCTGGAGTCCTAATCCAACAGGACTAGTGCCTTTCCAAGACGAGGAGACCCCAGGGGTGCATGAACACAAAGGAGAGTCCATGTGACACAGAGTGAGAAGGTGGCCCTCTTCAAACCAAGGACAGAGGCTTCACGAAACACCAACCCTGTCTCCGCCTTGAGCTTGGACATCCAGCCTCCAAAACTGACAGAAAATTAAACCCTACTGTTTGAGTCACCAGGCTGTGGTATTGTGTTCCGGCAGCCTCAGAAGACAAATGCACCCAGAGGGATGATTTTACCTCCATTTCATAGAGAAGATTGAGTTCTTCAGACGGGAACTCATTCAACTTCCTGCTCTCCTGCAAAACTGTGTGTGACCACCCATTCCTCAACGTCTCCCCACCTACATGAGAGAATGAGTTGCTCCCCTTCTGTCCAAAACCAGATTATGGCGGCAGCAGCATGGAGAGAAATTAGAGTGGGACCGACCAGAAGCACATGGACTGAGGAGGCGCCCACTCATCTGTTTCTTCTGGGTCTGTCCTGCAGAGTCCTAGAAATAATCTTGTGCCAAAAGTCTCAAGTCCCCCCCCCCCCAAATCACTGAAAGCCTTGCTATCTGACTCTAAACATGACTGGGATCTCCAGCTAAGGGGACCTCGACTGGTGGTCAATCGCTTCCCCTTCTGCTGGATTAAGGACTTTATTTTCTTATACCTGTTTGGAATGCTCTGTCTTTGATCACATTAAATCCTAATTATGGCATTACTCCCACTCAGCAAGCTCATCGAGGTTTGGTTTCTTATTGGTCTTTGATTTCTTTGTGTCCGACACCGGATTCGGCACACAGGTGACTCTCCGCCAACGTGCCTTGAATGAATGAATGATATTCCCACGGTCTGATATCTCTTTACCTCCAGCACAGGGAAGGTGAGGGGTCCATACTTGATGCTCGTTCTTTTTCACTCCAGCCCAAAGAAGTAACTAACTGAAGATTTGTAATAATGTCCCTGAAGAGTTGTTTGTTTCCCATAAGGACATTCTTTATGCGGTGTAACAAGTGAAATAGATTGCACTTGAAACATGAGGGAGTTTTTCTCTGCCTCTCCCTTCACTTTTCAAATGTATCATCTTAAAGGAAGAAAAATGTTACTCAGTTAGCAAATTGACATGTGCTTTCATTAAACAGCTGAGACTCACTAAGACTCTCTTAGCTCAGTCTTAGAATCTATTTCTCCATCTGGTTTAATACCTCCTATTATATCAAGTTTCCTTGGCCTTTCCTATCACTGGGGGCAGATTTTCTGCTGGGTAACTCCTTCTCTTTGTCTTCGTCTTTGGAAACTCTGTGAGCTTTGCTGAATTCAGAGGCTCCTCCCTGCCTCGGAGGAACGATTATAAATCTCAGGGACCAACAGCTTCTGCTGTTTCATTCAGGATGTTTCTCTGCCACCCATCACCCATGCTATCCCAGATTCTGGATCCTACTTTCTCTCGAGCACACTGTTGTACCAGAACGCTCAGACTAGTGTGGATTTTTACCATCATTCATTGCACACGCATTCCTTCAGAAAATGGTATTTCCACTCCTTCTAATTTTCTTTCCAGAGATTTTCCTAAATTTCCTTTTTTGAACTCCCCTTTAGAAGTGAAATCACATGTCCCATCAGTCTCTTTACATTTCTAGAAAAAAAAAAACAAAAATATTGTTTTCATTTGTAACTGGAACAAGTTTTTCTTTTTCTGGCAGACATAATTTCTCAGTCTAGTTTTGCCTTTCTCAGATATTCCATATCCCCCTGGACTGCTTTGTGTGGGCCATGTCTCAATTTCTACTTTGTGGACACACAATATTTCCTTGTTCTATCCCTCGCTGTTCATAAAAACCTTGGGAATAGGGGCAGGGTCATCTCAAGAGCCAAGGCATTTGGCCTCAGCTGCCTGACCTCCCTCTCTTCGCACTGAGAATCTTCTCTGAAACTTTCTGGTTTAAAGAAGATGAGCAGGGACAGGTCAGAAATCATCCAAGCAGCTCTGTGATGAACAACAGACTCATTCTACTCCTTAACTCAAGCTCAAAAAAGCCCAGCATTGGTTTAAAATTGCTTTTACGATCTCACCTATGGACTGCCTCCCCAGCTCACTCTCTGCACACCCAGCAGGTGTCACCTCTGATTTCACATTTTCCGTGTGCAAGCTCTTGAACATCTGTTCTCAGTTTTCCTCCTCCTAATTAATTCTTCCCCTCATCAACCCTTGAGTCTTGAAAAACGTCTCAAACATGCTGTAGTCCTTTGGATTCCTGCCTCTCTCCTCCCAAACCAAGGAGCAGGGCGCATCCCTGGGTGGACTTCTGTCGGTCCAACAGCTAGATCCCGGGTTGCAAGCGCAGCTATGTCCCTGTCTTCGGTCCCCAGTAGGGACTCTAAAGTAGCAGTACCTAGACCTGGCTGGCCTCCTGGAACTTCATGGGTGGCTTTCAAAGATAATGGGGGAGAGAGAGACAGAGACAGAGACAGAGAGATTTTCATCAGAGAGCTGCTGGATTTGAGTTTCCAGTGTGAGTCCTTAGAATCTATCATTAAAAACCTTATCAGGTAATCTTAATGATTCATTTGTAGGGAGATCAGAGGCATGGATCAGAGCACAGATAACCAGGTGCCAACCCTTGAGGGAGGGACCAAAATATTCTGGGTGAGTTACAGATTATCTGTGATGCTTGTGATGAGCTGAGAGTCTAATCCTCCTGGAACAAAAGCTATCAATTTTCTCTATCAGGGTGATTCAATACTATTTCAAATAGTGAGATAGTATCTTTGTTTTGCAGTAACTAGTTCAAAGAACAACATTTTAAGAATATATATATTTTTAACGGTAGCCACGGGATTACTTCGGTTTAGCCTCATGGAATTGGTCTCAGCAGCCAATATCAGACATTTCATGCTATGGAAGTCGGCTTCTGAAATTCAGAGATGTGCTTCATCTCTTTAGGAGGATCACCTGTTGAAATAAAATCTCCAAGTGAAATGCATGATGTATTTTGTGAGCCCTTACACGGCTGGGGTGTCTCTGCTCCCACCAAACGTGGTGGGACACAATGAAAGATCCTGAATGGATATACTGAAATATCACAACATTTTTGTTCTCCTCCAAGACACCTAGAGTTGCCCTATTTTATTTCTAAAATGATCATTGCTCTAGAGAAGGGTGGGGCATCCTGATTTATGTGACTGAGTAAGTAATAATTTATTTTATTTCTGCCTGGACACTTGTTAGAATTTCACTTTGTCCTTTAAAAGTATCTTTGTACTTTAAAAAGTTACTCCCACCGAACCCAAGAGAGGCTCCCTTTACATTGAGTTGCCTGGAATGTGAACCATGTTCGTTTTCTTTTCAAAATTTCTACTGAATTTTTCTTTAGTCACGCCCTTGTTTTTATTCCTAAAATTGCTTATTGTGCATTTTGGTTTCAGATTTATTGCAGAAAAAGCTATCCATTTTATCTTCCTTTTAATTTTTCTTATTTGCCATTTTAATAATTATTTTATCTCAGTTATTTCTCTTTTTTTTTTCTGCTTTCTATGGGGATCGGTGTGTATTCTTCCTTCCACCCTCTTTCAGTGAATTTTTATTCATTTTCTTCAGTTCAGAAAAAAAGTTTCTCCTATTATATCTTTGTGGATTCCTTCTACCTTCTAGTACCTTCTCTAGAAGTAATCTTCTATCTGTTGAGGATGCGTTAGCTGTTATTCATATTTAGAGCCTTCTCTCTCATGATCTCCTATCTCAGCTGTGTCCCCTAAAGTCTGAAAGAGAGAGTTACAAAATTGCCTTCCATCTTACTCATCTCATTAGTCTTGGTATCATCTCAATTTTTAATGCCTCCAACGAACAATTCAATGTTGCACGGTCTTGGGTTGTGATCATCTTTACCTCTACCCATGTATTCATGGCCTTTGTGCTCATCTTTCCATTTCAGCCCATTGTGGTTTTATTTCAGAATTTCTGTATCTACTTAAATTATTTTCATCATGCAAAGAAAAGTTTCTAAAACTTCCCTTTTGAATACCAAAGGAAATCATAATAGCACTCTTCCCATGTGCCTTCTGAATGTGTATTCCTTTCCCGTGCTCTGCTATATATTTTCATAGGTTCCTTCTTGATTTTCTCCTCTTCACTTATCCACAGATATTAAGAGAATTTTGTTTCCAAACTTGGAAATAAAGTCTATTAATAGACCATGTCAGCAGGTTTCCATGTGTCCCTCTCTGCCCGCTGGTACCAACTATTCTAGTTCTCATTTACCACCCATTCTAATTCCTGATTTCTAGGAGAGTCTCCATGGGTATATTGCCCAAGAAGGTGTCTAGGAGTCTGCAATTTTGAACTAAGGAAAAAGGAAATCATTTTTTAAAAAAAATATTCCTAATATGAACGTCTGCTGGCAGTTTCCTACTACCGACTCTTCCCTATAACACTTCATTTGGAAGCCAAGATCCTCCGAACACAGGCAAAGCTTGTTTTCCTCGCGGTCTGACTGCTCTCCGACATTTTGAAGAATGGCAACTGGTAGCCCGCACGTTTCCCAGGGTGGTGCTCTGGTTATTCCACAGAAGAACGTCGGTGAATGGTGTCAAGACACTACGTTTTGTTTTCTTTCTTTCTTCCTTTCTTTCTTTCTTTCTTTCTTTCTTTCTTTCTTTCTTTCTTTCTTTCTTTCTTTCTTTCTTTTTCTTTCCTTCTTTCTTTCTTTCTTTCTTTCTTTCTTTCTTTCTTTCTTTCTTTCTTTCTTTCTTTTTGCACAACTCTTGGTTTTGGAGAAGATAAATTAAACCTTCCTGACTTTTTAGAAAAATACACTTTTTCAGTTTCAAGAACAAAAGCAAATTGTACTATTAAAAAAAATGAGAGAGTTCTCTCATTTCAACTCCATATGTTGTGCTGTTGGTGTCCAGTTTCCCCAGATATCGGTGAGAAGCCACAGAAAGCGGCCCCAGGGCTGACAATCCACATGGCATTCTGAGTTGTGGAATCCAGCTCTGGCTTAGCTGACTGCCCCTTCTCCATATGTGCTCCTCTCTCTTTCTGGATTCCTCTTTTATGGACACTGATCTTTCACGTTAAATTCCACATGTCTTATCTTCTGGTTATTTTCATCTCTTTATGTCCCCCACTCCTTGAGTTCTGCAAAATTTAATAACGATGTGTTTTAATTCATTGACTAATTTCTTTGGGTTTCACAAAGTAGCACATTGTGGTGAATATAGCTCAAGGCAAGCATTAGAAACTATTACACCTATTCCGGGTCTCTTAGAAACTTCTTGGTCCCATGGAGGGCCGGTAGGCTGTGAATTATGGTACCAAACTCCAATCCCAGATGTGCATTTGACAATCATAGTACTGCATCCCAAAGGACTTAGTGATATTTTCAGATAGGGGTATGTGACATTTTCCCAGGCCAGAGTTTTCCCTGGGATATTTTGGGGGAACTTGAGTTTTTTTCTTCTCTTTTAGGATTATGAGCTGAAAAGCATATAGGCCTGGGACTTCTGAAGAGTGTCTTGCCATATACTTTGAAAGTCTGTGTAGAGAAAGAAAGATCTGGGGCCCAAGTAAAAGAAAAGCTGAGACAAGTAAAGTTGCAGAATAGATAAAGTGGATGATGTCATCTGAGTTTCAGAATCAGGCCACGCCTGAAATGAAACTCATTCCAGATATTCAGTCAATAAATGCTTCAGGTTAATCTGCTCTGTTTCATGAAATCAAGAATGTTAATTATTACATTAAATTTGGCATCATTGCCTCTTATAATCAATTTAATGATACATTTTCCATCTGTATAGTGAGCACTGTACTGGTCCTATATTCTTCCTTCTCCATGACTCTATGCTATAGTTTCATAAATGAAATGAGAGATTCTTGAGCATTTTCTTTCAGGTTATAGTCTTTCAAAGAAAAAGTATATCCCTGAGATATCAGATGGTTCTTTTCTCTATTGCTGAATCTTTTCAAATGTTTGTTCATAAATATGTTTTGTTGTGACTGCTCATTCAAAAATAGTGAATATTGTATATCAGGGTTAATGCAGGGTGTTTTATTGATTGACGGATTGACTGCAGTTTGTTCGCATTCCTATTTTGATGTTTTAGAGATCGAGGAGAGAAATTTTGGGGTAAATCAATCTAATGAAACTTTTAGTTTGTAAGATCAGGGATCCAGTGGCTGGTAGAATCAAGAAGAGAGTTCCTAACACAGAAGTCATGTTCTGATTATCTTCTCAACTTTTTACTTTGATGTGTTTATTTTGGTAGCCCAGAGTTACCTGAGTCACTACTCTGACTCTTCAAGCTATCAAAATCCCTGCCTAGCAACTGATTATTCTCCAGTCTTATTCAAGATGTTTTCTATACAAACTTTCAGCTAAAACCGGGTACTATTGATGTACTCCTATTTTCGTGGAGTTTGGTTCTAGGTATTAGATCTGTGTTCTCTCTATGCCCCTGTTTAGAGGCTGTCATTATTGCCGGTCCTGGCTGCCCTAAGAAAGGCACATTAGTGGGTAGCTACTGAGACTTGCCATTTATCCATAGTTCATACCTGTAAGATTATAAATGTTCTCGGCTGGTCCTCCTTGAGTCCATTCTTGGTAGCATTGCATGTATGATGAATTTTTTTTTTCTGATTTATACATTGGAGCTGTTCTTAGAGCTTTGCGTAGTGGCAGTATCGTAGCCAATGAGGTTTATACGAGGCGCGATTATTGCTAATTGGAGCTGTTCTTAGAATTGAGTATTATTATAGATGGTTTCCTATTTCTTCATCATCATTATCATCATCATTAGCAGAAGAAAGAGAAGAAAAAGAAGGAGGGAGAGGAGAGGGTAGGAAGAGAAGAGAGAAGAAGAAGAAGAAGAAGAAGAAGAAGAAGAAGAAGAAGAAGAAGAAGAAGAAGAAGAAGAAGAAGAAGAAGAAGAAGAAGAAGAAGAAGAAAAGAGAAGAAGAAGAGGAGGGGGAGGAAGAAGAAAGGGAAGAAGGGGAGAAACATCTCAATTGAAAGTCTAGAAAACTATAGTAGCTAAATGTATTTGCATAGATTCCTGTCTTAAACCCGAAATACTGTGATCAGATTTCTCAGGAGTGTTATGGCCAAAATTATAAACTACAGCAACAGTTTACTTGGCAGATTGTTGTGAGTCACCTCTCCTTTCCATAATCTCAGGCTTGTTTTTTAAAAAATAGGTCTTCTGTCGTTTAGATAAAATCATTTTTCTTCTCTATCTTCCGTGTTATATTCTACTTTTCGAAGGCAAGTATTTGTATATTAGTCATAAGGGCTTCATCACAAAATGTGACATAATTGGCAACTCATTGAAGACATGGGAACTTTCTCTTGTGTGCAGAGTAATCATTTCTTATAACAAGAAACACATGTGAGAATTTTTTTTAAACTATGTCTAGACTTGGGATCTTTCCCAAGAGAGTTTCCAGGTGTTTATCTAAGCATAACGGGCCAAATGACTACATTTTAGAGGCTGGGAAATGGGAACAGCATAACAGAAGTCTAAATGTGACTGGACAGCCTCATAATTCTAACATTAATTTGGAAATTGGAGAACCTTGAATGAAATTAATATCCTGGAATCGGGGGGTTGAATTTAATGTGAATTTCTATTTGTTAATCTCCGCTGATGCCACTGCTCGTGGTCCCTTCACATTTGGCTCCGCTTTGTCACTTGTGAAATGTAAATTTCCCTAACTTAGTGCAAATGTTCACCGTAGGTCTGTGTTTGCAAATCTCCAGTCCTTAATACAATTGCACTAATTCAATGCTAAACTCAAATTCATAATACTCACTGAGATCTTAATTTAGAAAACCCAAACAGTCCCCAGGTGACTTCACTGCAGAAAGCTTATTCATAAATTTCTCTTTTCCTCCTCGAATGAATAAATTAAATTCTTCAAGATCCTCAAAAAAAAAAAAAATTGGCTGTGGCAGGCATTTACCTATTGTCTTTTACCCAAATCCACCTTTCTTTGCAGAATCTTGAGATGGGGGTATAGGGGTCTATTTCTTTGCCAAGTGACTTCATGTTAGGTTCTGCCAGCTGGGGCCCTGGGGAGCCTGGGCAGGCCAGAAGAAGGAGAGAGCTTCTTTTTTCTTTCCTGCAGGCTGTCCCTTGTCACCTTGGCAGTGGCACTTTTTCCCAACAGCAGAAATTAGTTATAGATTCCAACTTCATTCAATACTCCCAAACCTTTATCATCATGGACCTTCAGAGTTATTTCAGCTACAGAAAAAAAAAAAAAAATCCTCTTCTCAGGGGCTTAAGTTCAAGTTCAGTGGGGTCCTGCCTCCAAAATTATATATTCTGATAACCCCAAATGATTTCCTTCCTTTTCTCCCCCACGCTTATGGGTGATAACTACTTCTTTTCTCTCTCTCTCTCTCTCTCTCTCTGTGTGTGTGTGTGTGTGTGTGTGTATTTTCTGGGCTCGCTACTTGTTTCTTCTCTCTTCTTTCAACCACACCAAGTATGGTATAACCAATTCCTATATTAAATCTCTTCAGTTGAAATACCTATTACGGTTCTGACTTTCATGACTGAACCCTAAAAGATACAATACTAGTAAAAGTCCTAGGAAACGGATCTTCAAGGGTGAAACGCTGGTTTGCAGCTACTGTTTTGGAGAATAATTTCTGTCCAATGTCAGTCTGCAAGAACTACCAGAAGTTTTCTTTCATCTGGTAGGAACGAGAGTGTATATTCACAGTCTTGCCTCAAATGGTTCTCAAATTTCCAAAGCTGTCCTGATAAGTCCTCAGAAATCCTAATCCACTTCCTGTCCCACAATTATCACCCTGGCCCACCGATAGGAGGGCACCACACTGATTGTACTTGATGAAAACAATTAGCAAGTGCTTTAGATGTCTAATGTACGCAAGCCAGAGGGTGGGGAAGACGAAACCATAAATATTCAGATGCCTGTCACCTCAGTGAAGTTACTCAAAGTACCTCAAGCAAAAAATGAATGTCCTTTGGAGTCTCTTGCAAGCAGCACTAGGAGAATCCCAATGAAGAATGTTACTGGTGTGGTTCAAAGCCATGTTCTCTTTCGTAGACTCAAGAACTAGAATCCTGTTTCCACTTCTATGCCTAGGCAGCCTTGAAGTTCTAGAAGGGTGTCTTGCTGAATGGGAGTCATTCCCTTTCCTTCTCTCAAAAGTAGGAGTTTCTCTTAGAGGCACTTTCTCTTAGAGGAACTCAAATGAGTACACGTCCCTTGCTGTATACTTGTAAGAAAGAACTTCTCTTGATTGAGGGGTGATCATCTGCTAGTCTCAGCAAGTGCACACACCCCTTTATATATAGCAACGCAAGCTCACCATCAGGACACGGTCAATACAAAATGTACATCTTGACTTCCTTCTGGTATGTACAGATTTTTTTACCCCAAGAGTTTCTAGTGTTTTTGTGGGGCTTTCCCTCTTTGGTATTTTTCTAGGTAATTCAATGGCAACTTTAAAATGGAATTTGAACCTTTTTCATTCAAACTAGTATCTTCTCCAAAGCTTCTCCAAAGTGTGTGTGTTTTAATAAAAGGAAAGCCATAGTTTAAGACTGTGATGCATTAACTCTGCTAATGATGCTTTTAGGGGATTATGTAAAATCACAAGCAATTAGTACAATAGAGACAAATCAGAAATAAAACAAAAGCTGTGTTTGAAGCAAATATATAAAGTCGCAAGGTGTAGGCATAAACTTGTCTATTTCTTGAGAAGGTAATGAACACTGAAAATATTACTTTTTTACCTTTTAAAAGATAATTACCAATTACCAATCTAATTACTAATTACTAATAATTACCAATTGGCACGCAAATGCAAAATCCGACCATTCTACCAATGCCTAATATCTGCCTAGAAATGGTAAAGATGAAACATCTGGTTTTCTGTCACTACTTCCCTTGGGTGACCTTAAACAAATTCCTGTGGTTCTCTATGCCAATAGTTGCACTGTTAAGATAAAATAAATTTTATTTGAAAGGATTTCATTCAGATTTATTTCTATGGATCAAGAATTATTCCTGGGGAGATGTTGTTCCATTTGAGAGTACTCGTTACAAGCAAGGAATGAATAAATAATGGGTACAGCTACCAGATCCAGTGGCTGTGGCTAGTCAGTCTCTTCTTTGAACTGATAACCATCCATAGGATGTGGAGGGAATGGATAAACCTTTGTTTCTCCTAAGGTCAATGTGTCAATAAATCAGTAAGCCCTCAACTAGCCCCTGTGTGTCCTCATAGGTACTTTGAAGAGCCCAAATGTTCATAAGAGGCCACTTTACTCTCAAGAAGGTCCCAATCTAGCCAGGAAGAAATAGCCCACAACTAGGGACAAATATGGCGCACGGGATTTGGAGCCACGTAACATGATGCTCATTGTCAAGTTCTCCAGTCTTATTTCCTGCAGGTTCCTGCTGTTGCAGCTCTCATTCCCACCTAAAAAGGCCTTCAGATTCAACAAGTCTTTTCAATATCTCCAGGCCCCTCTTAAGTGCTCAGAGGTAGTTCTGCTCTTCCAACAGCCCTTTGAGAATCAGAGAACCCTCTGAAGCTCTTTAGGCGTACTCTGTCACAAATTTCTCAGTACTGGACCAGGGCACTCATCACAGAGATGGACCAGCCAGAGCCGGGACACAGGGCTTCCTTCTCTGAAGGGCACCAGAATCCAAGCCCTAAGTCCTCTGGAAACTCTGCTCTCACCGCAGCAATGTGAAGACTGTCTTCTGGTCTCACTGAGTGGGGAGTTATGCCATAACCCATCAAATATTCCAAATGCCAGTGATTTGTAAACTGCTTTTTACATGAATGCGAACACTTACCAACCGAAAGCATGCTCTGACAAAATATGTATGTTCGTTTATATTCCCACCACCATTACTGGCTGTGATCTCAAGAAATTATATATATTCAGTGTGAGGTTTATTGTTCATGTGGTGGGTTTAAATCTGTATTTCTAATTGTTTTAATAATTTCAAAATAGTCCCGCTTTTTTTTTTCCAGGTCGTATTACATTATCATTTTTAAATTCATGAGGTAGCTGACAACTCATTTTGGGAGTAGGAGATGTGTCAGCTCTGGTATTTTGTTTCTGTTCTGTGCATATATTATAGTACTATTTTGGAATCAAAATTTCGTCCAAAAATCTTTTAAAGCCACCTGTCCATTTTTTTGAAGGTTGATTCAGTTAAATTTAAGACATATAATTTAAATGACCACTAAACCAGGAACACAGAAATGATAATGCAGACATACAGTGAAAGAATGAGGTTGTCAGACCCCCTTCCCTCAGGTGACCCCACTGACTGATCATGTGCTCATCAACGTCAGTCCCTTCGTATGAGCAAAGCTAATATTTTCTTCTCAGGGTCTGACTTGTACTCTCTTCCTTAGAGATCACTGTTCTCCACCATGAGAACCCTTTAAGGCCTAAGATTTTGAAGGGCAATAGCCTATTCTCTGTTGGAAGGTCCTGTCCATGAAGTGACAGTAACGCTAACTATGTAGGGGAAAGGGTCACAAAACAAAAAGAAGCTGTGAGAAGAAAAAAACACATCCATGTATATAAACATGCTTTCTCACCTGTCCAGGATTGGGGTGGGTGACCAGAGGGCGAGGCTTTCCAGATAGGGAGGACCGTGTGGACACAGGTGCCGGACTGGGTGTAAATTAGGGCATAGAAGAGAATGGGGCTTCTAGGCGGAGGTGTCCGGGGAGTCCTGGGAAGTAAGACCCTTGGGATAAGGAAGTGCCACACTGGAAATCAGACAGAGGAACCAGCCTCTGGTGCGTTTGTGTAAGACAGGGGATTTATGTGTACTTCCCCATCTCCTTTACCCCATCCATTAATAATGTAACACTAGGGACTATTTCCGATTTTTTTCCTAGATAGGTCTTCAATCCATCCGCTTCTCTGTGCCTCCATACGGTCCCCAGGCTCCTGCCTCCTCCAGCCTGCACCACCCTGGTAGTTAGCCCCCTAATCTTCTTACGGCTCTCACCGTTGCCTCAAAGAGCCCCGCCTCCCCATCCTTCCGCGGGGCCTGACTCCCCCTCGGGCCTCCCCAATCAGTTCAGTTCCCGGAGGGGCCCACTCTTTCCCTGCCATCACCCCAGGGACTCGGTCTCTTCCGCTGTGTGCTGGGAACACTCCCTACCCTGCGCCCTGCCGTGTTCTCCAAATCCAAACTCAACACCGCTTCCTTCGTGACACAGTCCCTCCATCCCTTAACTGAGCCGAACCCCCTACCGTGTCATTACTGTCCACCTACATGCAGCTGTTGTCCGAGAAAGATTCATGATCTTCAAAGCCTTTGTTAATAAATGAAGAGCATTTCTATTAAAATATGATTTAAGCATCCAAGTCAAGAAGGAGGGACACCGTCGATGGTATTGTAATAGCCTCACATGTCGACAGGGAGTAGCTCCACTTATGGGGAGCTCAGCATAAGGTATAGAGGCGTCAAACCTCTAGTTTTATGCCTGAAAGTAATGCGACACTGTGTTCTATACATACATACAAAAGATGATAAAACAAACCCAAAGAAGGCAGAAGGAAGGAGAGATACAGGCATGTTAAAAAAAAAAAAAAATTAAAGAACCTATTTGTAATTCTGTGCAAGGAAACGAGAATCTCTATGGTGATTTCCTAATAAAATCTAAATGATAAAAACCTACCCTAAAAGAGAAATTACACCACAGTCAGGGCGCCCGGGTGGCTCAGTTGGTTGAGCATCTGCCTTCGGCTCAGGTCATGATCTTGGGGTCCTGGGACTGAGTCCCGTGTCAGGCTCCCTGCTCAGTGGGGAGTCTGCTTCTCCCTCTGCCTCTTCCTCTCCCCCTCCTCCCCCTGGCTCATGCTCTCTCTCAAATAAATAAATAAAATAAAATAAATAAATAAAATCAAAGAAAGAAAGAAAGAAAGAAGGAAAGAAGGAAAGAGAGAAAGAAAGAGAGAAAGAAAGAAAGAAAGAAAGAAGGAAAGAGAGAAAGAAAGAGAGAAAGAAAGAAAGAAAGAGAGAAAGAAAAAGAAAGAAAGAAAGAAAAGAAAGAAAGAAAGAAAGAAAGAAAGAAAGAAAGAAAGAAAGAAAGAAAGAAAGAAAGAAAGAAAGAAAGAAAGAAAGAAATACCACAATCAATTACCAGTGAAGAAGTAGAAAAATCTTCCTAAGAAAAAGCCCCCAATACAAATATCTTCACAGGAGAATTGTGCAGGTGTTAGAAAGCCACCTCTACCCCCTGCAGAGGTTGTGGTTGGGGTGATGGAGAACATCTCGACTGCACAAACAGCCACCTGTCCCACGTAAACATTCCTTTGAGAATCAGTTTGCTATATTATTCAGCTCTTTGAACTCCAACTCAGTACCTCTCTTCTAAATAAAATGACCATGCATTCGGAGTTTCGAAAATAGTTCTTTTTTCCAGAGTTAATCTGAGTTTTCTAGAAGCAGTTAGATTTTGATAGATTGTAATTAAAAGTAGCTAGATTTTAATGTGTAAATACATGTAGTAATTATATGCATAAAGTCATTAGACATTGGGACTCATTAATAAGTGACAATTCATAAGTTAAGGTGACTACACGATTACTAAAATTAATATATGCACAATGATCAGGGTTGGATGTGCTATTTCTATTTTTTTTAAGATTTTATTCATTTATTTGACAGAGCGAGAGAGCACAAGCAGGGGGAGCGGCGGAGGGAGAGGCAGGCTCCCCGCTGAGCAGGGAGCTCGACATGGGGCTCGATCCCAGGACCCTGGGATCACGACCTGAGCCAAAGGCAGACGCTTAACTGACTGAGCCACCCAGACAACCCTAGATATGCTATTTCAATAGCTAAAGTCCATGAGACTTATCAGTCGGTACATGGATCCAAGAAATCGTGGCCTTAGGGAAGGAAAGATGTGGGCACCAGGTGATACCAACAAGGAGCATTTCCACATGCTCTATTCAAAATTACTTTGCCAGAGCTCAAAAGTATTCAAAAGGTTTGAAAATATATCACCACATAGTCACTTTTCATGTCAAAATGACTATAAGTGATAACTTTAAAAAAAGATTTACTTTTTAAAAGTTTTGCCAAAAGAACCACATTTGTTAGAAGAGACATGACAATTCATCTTTTCACTGGTGGGATAAGCCTGACTCAAGGCAGAAATGTGAGAACATTTTCAATCCAAGGGGCTAGGTTAACTGCTGATTCTGTTGTGTCTAGTGCTTCAGTGGATACATTTCTTAGGATAAAACGCATGCAAAACAAGATTTGTTACAAACAAGGTGGGTAATTGTACACCACCCTGCAAGACCCATTCCGCCACAGATCTTTCTATTGTATTCAGTGCTGTATTGGTAAATGTGTGTTAACTAGCTTTCCAAAAAGTTTTTGATTTATAGAATGTGCCAATGTGCCTGGTGTAAATACTCTAAACGTGGTTGATTCTAAGTGACCAGCTTGAGGTCACCGGAAGAGACACGTGCACATTTGGCTCTTGTGAGCTGGAGAGGTTCCAACACACCATTAATCCTAGATACATTTTCACATTGCAGCATGACAAACGAAACCCTGAATTATTGTGAAATATGTTCTTGCTCAATAAGATCAAGATATTTTATATTAGGAACTGGATGACATTTCATCTTTAACAATTATGAAATATCTATCTGGCCACAAAAGTCAATATATTAGTTTAAAATGTTCATGCGGAAGATCTTAAACACTGCTAGGTTAATAATCATGTGTCAATAACACATCTGACTTTGTAAAATTTAATGTTGGTATAATTTTGATAACATTAAGTTTTTTATAATTTTAATAGTTTTAGTTTTAAATTAAGTTTATTACTCAATGTTGCCATCTTCCTTTTTCCCCAGATGGAGCGGTACAACTTATTAGTCCCAGTGCCTTGTATAAATACTTACGCTTACTCCAATATTCGGAATATAGACCAAAAAGATCTATGCTTTCCTGACTTGGTGTTCTCCAAGTAAGGAAGAAAATTGAGGGGGGGGGAAGATTTATTGCATTTGGAATCAGCTTCAACAGGTAAACGAAAGTTAGATTTTTGAGTCTTGTGGATTCAATCCTATAGCCACAGATCCCTGAGGGGCCAAGGTGCTCTGTTTGAGAATCTGTACGCACATCTTGGAATGCTTTTTATCCACTGACGTCGGAAGTTCTTTCCTGCCTTATTGGTGGTACCAGTACATTTCTTATGTCAAAAATGGTCTTTTTTATTCAAGTTTGAATATGCTTTCTAATATGCTGCTGTGGTACTTAAAGGCAAATTTGATAAACCTCTCTTCATTTTTTTTTAGGATTCAGTTCAAAATAAGACCTTGAGGGGCACCTGGGTGGTTCAGTGGGTTAAGCGTCTGCCTTCGGCTCAGGTCATGATCTCAGATCCCTGAGATCGAGCCCCACGTTGGGCTCCCTGCTCAGCGGAGAGCCTGCTTCTCCCTCTCCCTCTGCCCTTCCCCTCCCCCTCCTAGTGCTTGCTCTCTCTATCTCTCTCAAATAAATAAATAAAATCTTTTAAAAAAAAAATAAGGCCTTGAGTACACTTTGCCTGAGGAAAAAAGGAATTTTAAAAATGTGCTTCCTATCTGTTACTTATTTACTCATTCATCCATAAATACAGTTGTGACTCACACATCCTTCTGCGTTCCGCGCGTGGTCACTGAGCCACTCCCGGGTGCCGGGCGAGGAGCTGCGGCTGGGGACACAGCTGAGACCCGACGGCCCAAGCCCCCACCCTCCCCCTCGTGCTGCAGACGGACTCGCCGGAAGGGAGGCCATAACCAAAGGGCGGTCATCGTGGGGCTTCTCAGAAAGGGGACTGCAGGGCCCTGAGATGTGCGAGAGTCCAGTCTGACGTCCTCCTGGATAAGGGAGGAAGACCTCACCGGAGGAGCCCTGAGTAAGCCGCCGCTCGAAGGATGGTACTTGTCCTTCAATCCTGTTTCCGTTAGAACTTCCCAGGGAGATAGGCAAGGACAGGTGAGCATTAGAGACTACAGAAAGGCCCTCCACGTTTTTATGATGATGACATCAATCTGCTAAAAATATGGGGCTTATGCAAATTCCCCCACTCACCAGCGAATAGGGTCTGGGCCCGACAAGTGATTTGTGTTGATTAAGGGCTCTCGAAAGTCAGACGGCCCATCAGCGACCACAGGAATGATTTTGTAAAACCTCTCTCGGCAATTCAAATAAATTGCTCACAGTCACTTAAAAGGATGTTTAGAGAAATTTGGGTGAATGAAGATTTGTTGAACGAGAGGAATTTTCCCAACATTGTCTTCAAGTTCAGAAATAGGTCGATGAAGTAAATGCAATGAACTTTCTCCTTGTTACCAAAGCAATGTATTAATTAAAAAAAATTGGGAATGCAGTTCAACAGAAAGAAGAAAATGAAACTCCCCCTAATATTCTACACTAAGAGATAAGCCCTGTTACATCTGGTCAAGCTCTCCAGATTTGTTCACCTGTGTTTGTTAAAGGCGGATGAAATGGGTCCCCAAGGACAGGTGTCACTCCACTGGCCTCCTGTCTCACACATCTGTCCCAGGGGTTTTACCTTTCTCTGCCACACTTACTTTCTCTATAAAAGGGGGATTAAGTCATAACTGCACAATAGAGTTGTCGCCAAACTGTTTTAATTCATGCCAAGGGCTTAGAATTCTGTGCTCCCTGCGTGGCTTGGCGCTCGGTCGTGCTCCTTTTTTCTCTTGCTCTATCAGTGGTTTTCCACCTGCAGGTTTTGAGCCATCCTAACTTGCCATGACCGTGATTTAGGTGTTGTGACCGGCATTAAAAGGGAAGAGATGAGACAAGATAGTAGGGATTTTGTAAAACTCTCGTTCAGTGGAGAAATATGAAATAATAGGTGACAGTCAGAGATGTACAAAATTGTTCCTGCAAGTGTGTATGTGTTTGGGATGTGGAACTGTGCACCGTGTTACCAATGTAATTCTCAGGGTGGGTCCCAGCCAGCAAAGTTCCAGAAACGCTGCTCCCATCCATCACACGACCTCTGCCTTGGAGCCACTTCCGCTCTCTGGGCAATCAACGTACCCCGGCCACCCTTCCACACCATCCAAAACTCATCTATTCAATCTTAACTGCCGCATAGTATTACTTACATGAATAGAGCTTAAACTGTTTAATCAATACCTTAATATTTTGGCTCAAATAGGGATTTTTTTTTAATTGAGAAGATTTTAAATATTTCATAGATTCTGTTGTCTTTAAGAAGACAATTCACCAAGTGCATCATTATACCAGATTTAAAGTGTATACTGTGGAGGGTACTCTGTTCAAATAACTTTGCAGATCAGAAAAAAAAAATATATATATATATATATTTATTGTACCATTTATTTTTCAATTGAGACTCCAGAGATGCAGAATAAATAGGGTGTTTAAGATAGAAAAAAACGTCGGGCAAGCTTTGTTTAGCTACTGTGCTTGGCATAGCTGAGAAAAAACTCAGGATACAATGTTTCATGTCAGAGCACAGAGACTTCTTGCAGCCTTGCCTTCATGTACATTTGGCGGTCTCTTTTGCAACGGGCACATGAATGCAGTCGCGAAGCCAGCCAACTTGGCTTCAATGTGCTTCTTTTCCCCCTTTCCCCTTCTTCCTCCTCCTTTTCTCTCTTTCTCCCTCTCTCCCCACCCCCACTTTTAAAAGCATATTTACAGAGGCACAGTCCTTTCTCTACCCCTAGATGAACATTCCAGCCATCTCGAGACTTTTCTGCTCACACTAAGATAAAAATCAAACCAGCAATAAAAACAAACAAAATCTTGTGATTCCTTATGATCCCAAACATAATCTCAGTTTAGTAGTTACAATGCCTATTCTGACGCAAGAATCAAAACTCCAAACTCGAACCAGAGTGGAACCTCCTCTGACCCCCGCCCCCCGACCCAGGGGCATTGCACTGGCCCGTCGCAGTGGGGCATGGGGTAGAGTCATCCCCTTTTTATCCACAGCCTTCCCTAGATCCTCACTTCGGTTTCAGGCCCTCAGACCTGGAGAGAGCTGACCCCGTCACACATCCCGGGCCTGGTGGCTGGATGGCTTCACCTGAGAGTCTGCCTCTCCAGGGCACACTGTGGATTAGTCTGAGACACCTTGGCCCATTCTTTTTGTTTGTTTGTTTGTTTACGTTCAGTTAGCCAACGTATAGTTTCACGCATATGTAGAACCTAAGGAATAGCAGGGAGGACCTTTGCACATTCTTTGATGTAGCTGAGTCATGGAGCCGTTTCCCTACATGCTCCTTGACTCTGCCTGTAGTGTGAGGCTATGGGCACTGATGTGGAAAATGAAGGCAGAAAAAAAAATCATGAAATTTCCTTACTACCTACGGCCCACTGACAAGGCCTTGAAGTGACCGTCCTCTAGGGACTCAACTGCCTCAAAGTTAATACTTGACGAAGGGCAAAAGACAACCTTAGCCCGACCCCCAGGATCCTGCAAGTCTACTTTTTTTTTTTTAAGATTTTATTTATTTATTTGACAGAGAGAGAGAGAGAGAGCACAAGTAGGCAGGCAGGCAGGCAGGCAGAGGCAGAGGGAGAAGCAGGCTCCCCGCTGAGCAGGGAGCCCGATGTGGGGCTCGATCCCAGGACCCCGGGATCATGACCCGAGCCGAAGGCAGACGCTTAACCAACTGAGCCACCCAGGCACCCCCTGTAAGTCTACTTTAACACATAAAAATTCCTTTAGAAATTTCCTTTATCTCCAAATGCCCCCAGATATGTGTTGGCAGTCATCCCCCAAGCATACGGCCCACCGATATCCATCTGAGGGGTCTCAAGACTAAGGTTTTATTAGATGGTAACAAGTGACCTTTTCCCAACAATATGTAGCCCCCTCAAAGTCCTGGAAATCTTGCTTCCAAGATCCCCTAGAGACTTACACGATCCCTAACCCCCTCCCAACTTGAAAGTATATAATGGACCACTCCTCAAAACCCCAGTGCAGCCCTTCGGCCCACGGGTCCTGTCCCGGCGCTTTAATAAAATCACCTCTTTGCACCAAAGACGTCTCAAGAAGTCTTTCTTGGCCACCGGCCTCGAAACATAACGTTCTTTCCTACATCAGGCATGTGTCTCACATTCACTTTGGTGGTGGCCAATGTATCACCTCAGTTAAAAATGAGAGGGGAGAAACCCATCTCAACACACTTACAAGGCTGGGAAGAAATATAAATGAGGGTGAATGGAGAATGTGGGCAGGGGCAAGGTGCTGTTTTGTATGGAGTAGTCAGAGAAGTCCTCCCGAGAAGAGGAGACTCGAACTGAGTAGACTCTAACAGAAGTCAGCCCTGTGGATATACCTGGGGAGAACACTGTAGACACAGAGAACTGTATGTGCAAAGGTCCTGGGGCAGGAGTGGTCAGAAAGACACCAAGAGAAGAATCAGTGGGTCGGGAGTCTGGCACCAAGCGAGAAGTGGATGCGAGGTAGTGGATGAATCACAGAAACAGCGGTAGACAGCTCGCTCACAGATGGCTTCATCATCCATGGCAATGTTCCCTAGACTGTGTTTGAGTGACAAGAGTCCTTTTTTCTTCACTTCAAATAGCAGGAAAACACAAGAGAGGAACTCTACCACTGGAACTGAGTATAAAGCTTAGTAAAATGTGCCATAAGCTGGGACATGAGCCCGGTTGATGAGCTGGCTGCTAGGAATTTGTTCCAACAATCTTATTAGCACATAAAAGAAACACTTGACACAGGAACTGAGTAAACAGGTGCTGTTAGGCCCAGGTGATGTGCTCTGCGGGTTTCCTTTTATTACAAGAAGATCTTGTAGGGAGACTCTTCATTCTGACTTTATATGTTCTCTTGCCTAAACACAGGCTACTGGTTTTTCACGCCTGGGCCGTCTCCCTCTCCTGAGCATCTGAGTCCAGGCGAAATGAGTTGTAAGTGATCAAAAGCAATACTGGAGTGAACGTGGACGTGACAAGAAGGGACACAGCGGCGAGCACACATCCTCTGCACAGAGTGTGTGTTGGGGTGTCGGGGTGTGGGCAGGGACACTACCCAGGGGGGCCCAGCCCCGGCTACCTAGAGAGCCCACGGTGCTCTGCTGGCTGGCCTCCCCGGGCCTGGCTCTGTGGACAGACAGCCACAGGCAGGTAGGTTCAAGGGTGTCCATCAGCTGGCTCAGCCGTGGAGGACCACCATGCCGTAAGGCTGAAGACGAGAATACCAGCTTGGGAAATTGCCTCCAGGACTGGGAGGAGCCCCATTTCAGCTGTAGTGAGGGGTCGTGAGGGAGGAAACCGGCTGGCGGGAGCAGCAGGGGCAGATGATGGGAGTCTGTGCGTTCATCTAAACACGCATCCTCACCCTGGACCACGGAGGCGTGGCGTGGACATAAGCCACGTCCTCTGTATGCCCATGAGGAGGCAGCACACAGAAGAGGAGAGACCCGGGACTTCCACGTGTGGTTCTTGACTGCGTCACACCCTGGCATTGCCTGCTAGCTGGGACCTGCGGGTGCACGGTCTCCAGCCCCAGAAATTCACTGGTCTGGGATGCAAGCTGACATCGGAGACTTTTGGAAGCCCCTGGTTCATCCTCAGGCGCGGTCAGGTTGGGACCCACAGCTCCAGAGCCTGCCATCTGATTGGAATTTTGCTCTCCAGCCGTGTGCTTGAAGGTGCGCCCCGCTTAACGCTCGGGGCCGACTTCTCCTGTAGGCACATTGAGCACCATGCTTATGGCCCTCGACCATCTTAGGGGCCCACAGAATGTCAGCATTTTTTTTTTTAATCAGAAGAAGAAAAAGTGAATGGGGTTATATTCACCGTTATACCAACGTAGTTGTAAAACATAATTTTTAGTATTTTTTAATGGAGGAAGGGGCGCACACAGGCGGACGTCCCTAGAGCTCTCCGAAGCCGTGATGCAGCCCGTGCTGGACCTCACCCGGCTAGTCTGTGAAATGGGTTAGCATGGAACCACCGACCCCACAGTCAGCTACCAACATAGATGGCTTCACTTCCTTCCTCTTTTCCTTCCCTGGCCCAGGAATCTCTAAAACTGACCTCGCCTGTTAACAGTTGCTCTCTTACACTATTTCCCCCAAGATCGCCTTGAAGTTATACGAAAATATTTGATACTTACAGAATCTTTTATCTTATAGGAATTTGCAGGAGACAGAAAGCAAGTCGCATGCAGAAAAGCCAACCACCACGCAGATGTTCGAGCAGCACTGGTTCTTCTGAACTGGGTGGGGGGCAGTGAGGCAAACACTCCAGATCAAGTCTTAGCGGCCCATGTGTTGCGGCAGATGCATGGCAGGCCGGGGAAGGGAATGTTTTCAAAGAATATCTTTGTGGTCTCCACATCTGTATGACCGTCAGGTGCACCTGGGGAAGCTCATCCTAGAGTCGAGCTCCTAAATCAGCACACTTAAGAGCCAGCTGGACATATGCGCAGCACCAGATGCACGCCAGAATCAGCCACACTTGGGAACCACTGCTTTTTAGTGTCACTGGTGTCAATATTCTCCACTGGCACCTGCAGACCCCCACCCGCCCCCCTTTTCCACCCTGCTTAGCATTTCAAAGGCAGACTCTTAGCAACTGCATGAGTGGGCTCTCTTGCCCTCGGAGGTCTGGTTGGGTCCACGTAGGCTCCGGCAAGCAGCGGACAGACAGTGTGTGTGTCTCGGGGGCGGGAAACGAGCCTTCACCTCCCTGCCCCGCCCCCGCCTGGTCCCTCCTGTGCCTCCAATTCACCCCTCCTCCGGCTGGAGCTCTCGGCAGGTTCTGGAAAACACACCTTTCCTTGCCCCTGTCGGCAGCTGAACGCCCCGGGGAACCTCACCACCCCTCCATCGGTCTCCACGACCTACGGGCCCCTTTGTCAACAGACCCTTCTCTGGTCTCGGTGCACCTGCCTCCTCCGGATGGTGCCATCATTCCTGCTGGGACTCTGAGTACCTTCAGCCTATAGGGTAACCTCCTTGCAGGCAATCCCACAGTCCTAACGGGATCACCTTCCGGGGCAAGAAATGCACACGAATCTCCAGCATTCAGGTTTGGTTAATACAGTTCACTCTCCGTGGATTTTTTTTTTTTTAAACTCACACGTCTGCTCTGCTTTCTCGTATTGCTACAGTCCGCCCTACCCCGACAGCAACTGTTGAGATCGTTAGTGGCAGCAGGAAGACACGGGAGTGCCACCGAAGGAAGGTCTCTTGCTGCAGGTCGCAGGGCAAGTCTGTGGGGGAGCCGGCTGCCCCCACGGCCCCGGCTGTTCCTCCAGGCTCAGCATGGCCTGGTGCTGAATTCCCAGGGCCCCAGGGCAGGCACAGCATCATACCTAGCACTTGCAAGGTACTTCTCACAAGCTGGCTCACTATGGCTTCCGGACCAGAGCCCATCCCAAGGGCACTCTCACCTTGCTTCAAATTCTGGAAAGGGCTTCATTGAAATAATGTTTTCCCTGTGACTGATGGGCCTGAAATCCCTGCCATGAATCTGGGGGCAGCCAGCTTTTCTTGCTGCTGAGGCAGCAATGTGAACCATCGCGAACGGCCACATCAGAGTGGGTATTTTCCAGGAAAAATGTTGGCGTCTACTTAAGTTTTATGGGGGTCTCCTTTGGAGAGCATGCAAAGCTTTTCTGGTTGAATCTTTCCCAGAGAAACCCAGCGGACCAAAAGCCACATCATCTACTCCAACAGATGAAAGGGAGGAGGGGCTCTTTTGGAGGAAAGAGGTTTTTTTTTTTTTCTCTTTAACTGTTTGTGGGTGGACAGGAGGGTGGACAAGCAGGAACCACACATAAACTCAGATGTTGACATGAGACCTGCAACCCGGTCCTTTCCATTTTGCCCAAGAAACACTGGACGGATCTATGGTCTGCCTTGCCGCCTTCCTTCACTGTCCTCGGTCCCCTCATCAAAGCATGAGCTAGCAATGTCCACTTCAAGGGAAACTAGAAGGATTACGTCAGGTAATTGGAGTGGACACGTACACAGTGAAAACTAACTTCCACATTTGTGATCTCTTGGACCATACGATTTAAAAACTATTTTCATGTTGAGTTTTGCCTCTTTGATTCAGATCACGTGGATTTGGTCCCTTGAGCACATTTCTGTCTTTCCCCGGCAAATACATGATCCCAGAGAAGCTGAGCCCACATCCTCACCCACTCAATATATTACTTGGGGGCCGATGTCAGCTCTGAGTACACATTTGTGAAAGGAGCTGTGTTTGAGTCCCAGCTCCCGTCTTATGGGCCGTGTAAGCAGGACCAGCCCTTTGTTCAGAATTTGGTAAGCTCTTCAAAATGATGACAACGGAGCAGGAAACCAAGCATAAATGGGGCTCTTCTGAGTGTGGGGTCCTGTGCGCCTACACGTGACCTTGTGCATGACTTTGAGGAGTTCATTTAGGTGCTCTGGACCTTGTAAATGAAAGGAGAGTGACTGGCAGGGCCAGTGGGCATAGCATAGGCCTTGGCACAAACAGAAGCTCGTAAAGCAGAGCTACCCTTCCATTGTTGTGGTCCTTACTGGCATCATTTGGCTCCGGGTTATGAGCAATGCTGAGCCCCTCCCCCCCCCAGCTTAGCTTATTTCTTGCATGAATCACTTGTCCTACCACAATGGGCAGTGGCTTTAGTAGGATAATTTAGTAGGATAACTAGATCCAGATGGGGTGGGCTCGGGGGTAACTGTCATTACCAAATGTTGATTATTGTGAACACTTAAGTTTGAGTCCATGATAATTAGCATCAGAAATTAGCATAAAAATCCTTTTAAAAATGAGTTTAAGTGTAAGAAGACTACACAAAGAAACAAGACATAAGCTCTTTGAGTCTTACCTTCCTGTGGGGCAATGTCAGGTCATCGTTATCCAGGGATCAGCCAAGTGCCGCCTGCTACCTGTTTTTATAAATAAAGTTTAATCAGAACACAGCACATGCATTCATGTACATAGTGCCCAGGGTCGCTTTCACACTACATGATAGAGCTGAGTAGTTGAAGCAGAGACCATTCGACCCACAGAGCCTAAAATAGTTAGGATCTAAACCTCTACACAAAGAGTTTGTCAACCCCTGCTCAGTACAGCCTTGGCAGGGCTGTCGTGTGCACGAGCAAGGTGAGAATTCACGTGTCTTATGAAAGGAACACAGAGCACAAACATGAGAGTTGATGGGTTCTTAACACTGACCCACTGGGATTCTGGGTCTGCTCTACGGCTGCTTCATGCATGAAAGAAATGAATACAAAGGATGTAAGTGATCCACCCGTCAACACCTTCTCGGGCACGAGTTACAGGTGAGGCACCTCAGTACCTGCCACGTCAGGGATGCAGTTCCCAGTTCCCCTTGCTCTACTGCTGGAGAGTCACGCCAGGGCTGCTGGGGATAAAACAAAGGAAAAAGAAAATCAAGGGAAACTTGAGCTTCCATCCAAAAAACGAAACCTTATCAATTTCTTATTGTAGTTTTCCCCAGTTACTGCATAGTGAAAACCGCAGCTGGGCGTTCTCGGGGGCGGGGGGGGGACGGGCGGGGGGGGGGCCGTCCCAGTGCTTGGGGAATGCTGCCAGTCTCTGACCCTGGAGCCCTTGGAGTTCGGGGGTGGTGATGAGGAGGCCCACATTGTCCTCCACAAGGAAAGGTTAAATCTCCAAGCCGAAATTTTTGGGAGTGCTCAGGGTGAACGTTCTGTGGAGCACACACAGAAGCCAGACTGCATGAGCGAGCCCGTCTGCTGCGGGGCTCTGGGCAGCTTTCCATCATTGTTAGGACGGGCAGAGCCCCACAGGGCGACTCGCCGCAAGGAGGCTGAAGCCAGCCAGGGCTTCCGCCCAAAGCACATCAAATTCTTCCACCTCCAGTCACTGCACCACCGGCTCCTTCATCTGCACACCTGGCCCCCGCACCCGTTCCATCCACTGTCCAGCCAAGTTCAAGTCACCAGTGCCAAAGCAGCTCCTGTTGCTGGATGAAGCACACCTTCCTCTAAGTGGGGACTTGTATTTCCTCTCCGGGCACAAAGCCATGAGTTGAAACCTTTCATCCTGAGATGGGGCTGTGCCCACTGATGGTGAGAGCTCTCTTCTGAGTCTCTGTCAACACATGCAAATGAGATGATTAAATTCAGGGAGAGCCATAAAAGTGATCGCACTGGTTAAACATCTTACATTCGTGTCTCAGTGATGATAGTCTCTTGCATTTAAGAATAATGATCCCTCTCTTTAAGACTCTGTAGACCTCTGAGGCCCCTCACCCACCTTGCTGTGTTCCTGATTACTGTAATAAATCCCTACCTCTCAGGAGAGGGCTTCTGACCTCCAGGGACCTCTGTGGACTCTTCGTCTCTCCGTCAAGTTCAGATGCTGATAGCCACGTCCTACTCATCTTATGAGGATGCTATAAACACATATGAGGTCATGCCTCTGAATGGAGCCCCAGAAGTGAAACTCAGAGCCAGTTTTTGCCTCCCCTTCTTCTCCACTCTCTCCTGAGGTGTTTTTCCCACTTGTGCTCACAGAAGTCCATTCCTAGTGAGCAGACAATACCTGAGGCCATCTCAGAAGTCTCCCACTGGGCCGCTACCCTGCATCGTTCCCCGGGATTTGTTCACTGTAAAAGCAAAGATGCACCCCAGCTGGAGTGCAGGAACGAGCACTCGTGTGTTTGCACTGAGACAGGGAATTTTTGCCCTTAGAGGACATCCCTGGTACCACCCTGTGCTCTCAGGCGTGGGTTCTTGGCAAAATGAATGCTCTTTCCTCCCATTTTCTCCCAATACTTCTACTGCTCCACACACTGTCCCCTTGTGACACCACTTCCTGAAAAATCTCTCCATTGGAACAAGCTTCTTGCTCATTCTGCACCCCATTTCCCAGTTCTCGGGGAGGGTTCCCTCCATTCCCTCCTCTGGCAACCTCGTGCCTCTGTTTCCCTCTTTCCTCACTGCCGTCTCTCCCGACACCCAAGCCGTCTTATTCATTTTCTCCAAAGCTACCCATCTGGTTGCGCCTTTGATTCTAACTGGAACATCACCAAATATATTGTGTCCTATGTTCTTGGAATCTGAACCCTGTCCCTCCCACTGAATCATCCATTCGGCTTACAAGCAAGCTACAAATATGCACATGCGTCTGCACTTGCACTGTTCCCACATCTATGCCTACATCAGGAACTTCTGGAAATTTACAAAGTTGATTTCGGAAAACAGTGTGAAGATGTATTAAAACATTGCAAAGGAGGTACATGTGGGGTTGATCACACCACTAGATATAAACACGTGTTCTAAAGCAGTAACGACGTCTAATAAGACAACCATATAGCCCACCCAAAGTTCCAATGAATTGTGTTAAAGGGACAAATGGGTGCCCATTAATATGACAAATTAGAAGAAGAATAAATGTCGAATGCGTATGTATAACTATTAAGGCTGCTGGATAGAGCCAGTTCCACATCTGATTGCATACAAAATAAATTCTAAATGTGTTGAAGGGATAAATTCTCAGAATGAAATTATAAAACTATAGAAAACGGAGTACTTCAGAACTTCTGAAAAAATCAAATTGACCATCGCATTTCTAGAAACAATAGAGAAGTCACAAAGCTAGAGCTCTATGAGTTATGCTTAAGTAAAACTAAACTATTTTCTATTAGAAACAATGAAAAACAAAAAGAAATTAAAGTAACTGAATATAAGACATATAACAAGACAAAGAGAATCATTGTACATGTCATGAACAATTTTTGTTCTTTGTATCTGAGAGGAGTTATTTTGTATGCCCTGTAAGCTGATTGCTACATTATTCACCAAAATGTTTTTATATTTTCCTTGTTAATTTGTAGGTGCTTTTAATATGTACACTGAATCATTGTCTGCCATATATTTTACAAATATATGTTTTCTTTTTTCAATTTTTAAAAAACTTAATTCATGGTTCTTTACATTTTTATGAAATACAAATCTATGGGTCACCTGGGTGGCTCAGTCATTAAGCGTCTACCTCCGGCTCAGGTCATGATCCCGGGGTCCTGGGATCGAGCCCCGCATGGGGCTCCCTGCTCAGCAGGGAGTCTGCTTCTCCCTCTCCCACTCCCCCAGCTTGTGTTCCCTCTCTAGCTGTCTCTCTCTTCCAAATAGAAAAATAAAATCTTAAAAAAAAAAAGAAATACAAATCTATCAAGCATTTTGTTTATGATTTCTGCCTTTAGTACCATGCTTAGAAAGGCCTGCCCTACCTCATTATTCTGTAAATTCACTTATGTTTTGTGATTTTATCTAAATTTTACTTTTAATTATTTAATATATTATATTGTATTTTCTTTTGTTGTAATGCTAAAGAGACACTTGGCTTCGCTCCTCCCCTGACATTATTGTCCTGATATTTATCTCTGACTAATCCAGCTTTGCCTCACTGATATGAAATTCCATCTCTAGCACATGCTAGATTTTAGCAGACACATGCACATAAACACTCAGACTAGTCTGAGTCTTAGGATTTCCGTTCCAATCACTTGATTCTGGTGCTGGTGCAGTTGCTCGGGTTGTTTGAAGCTTGGTAATAAATTTTCACACCCCTCAGGGAAAGTTCTACTTTATCCTGAACATTCGTCCTTGCTTACTTAGGAAATTCAGGCTCATTGTGTAAAATTCCTCCAAAGATTCCTTTAGGATTTTGAATGGGATTATGCTGAATTAATGGATTAAGTTGGGGCAGAATCAAAGAGAATGGGACGTGTTTATATGCTGCCTGTGAGTATAGAACTGGCTCGACTTTCTGGAGTTGTCCTCGGCATTGGGCTCGTCTTGGCCGCCTGGCTTCACCCAGTGCAACGGGAGCAAACTCGTGAGCAGACGCTTGCAGAGCCATGCCCTGGTTCTGTCTTCACTCTCTCTCCCCTTCCACCAGCCGAGCTTGCCTGCTGTGGGCAGAAGACCTGAATGGTACCATCAGTTGAGTTGGAAGACTCAAGCAAGGGCCCTGACACAATTTTGAGGGGAAAAGACTAATTGAAAAGTGAGCTTCTGGAAATTTAGAGTTTAGGGCGCCTGGGTGGCTCAGATGGTTAAGCGTCTGCCTTCGGCTCGGGTCATGGTCCCAGGGTCCTGGGATGGAGTCCCGCATCGGGCTCCCTGCTCTGCGGGGAGCCTGCTTCTCCCTCTGTCTCTCTCTCTCTCTCTCTCTCTCTGACTCTCATGAATAAATAAATAAATAAATAAATAAATAAATAAATAAATAAATAAATAAAACATTTTTTAAAAAATTAAAAAAAAGAAATTTAGAGTTTAATATTCACCCTCAGTATCCCCTTTCCTGGTCTGAGGCTCCTCTGCCACATCCCAGCTGTATGCCCCTGAGCACTGTGCTTACCTACTCCAAGCCTCCCTTCCTCATCTGTAAAATGGGCTGATCACTATAGTACTTACCTCAGGGGCTGAAAAGAGGATTTCGTGGGCTTCTATCTGTACAGCCCTTAGCACAGGGCTTGCGTGCTCCTCTATATTAGTGTTTTGTTCAATAAATCCTCTCTTCCTGTAGAGACTGATAACCTAGCTTGCCTTAGGTCGGTGAGAATGGGTGTTTGCTACTACCTCATAAATAACAAAGAGCTAGCAAGTTATCTCCAATGTAGAGAGGATTCGATGAGATTAATTATGTGAAGTACAAAAGACAGACCTAGGACCAAGGTACTGAAATTTGTTCATTCATTCATGACTCAGCCAGTATTTATTGAGAGCTGCTGGACCAACCTCCGGGGTTAGGACACCGAAGAAGCAAACGAAAACCCCCACCTTCAGGAAGGTGTCACGGGGGGGCACCGATGCAGAGAGACAATGAACAGGTAAGTAAGCTAAGCATCCACACTGTGTTAGATGGACACAAGTGCAAACAACATAAATGTCAGGGAAGGGGAAGAGCATTGCAGATTTAGATGGGAGGGTGGGAGGCCGACAATGGAAAGGTCTGTTCGGAGAGGCAGAATTTCCCGCAGGTTGTCTGCAAACCTTCCGCACAGCTCGGGCAGCCGGCCATTGCAAATTCACGTTCACCGGCTCCCTACGCCTCCTGACCCCAGCTGACACGCCGTGAGTGAGTCTCTGCTTTTGCACGCACCCAAGCTACACATGTAACTTGGAAATTGTTAGGAGACCACGGCTTCCGGGCCAGGGTAGGCAACTCGAAGGCACTTGGTCTACAAATCCCATTTTGAGAAGAGATCTTCACCAGAAGTGCAAAGACTGAAGGTTCCCTGCCCAGGGGGGCCGCTGACCGAACACTGCAGGAGGAAGCAAGAAGAGAGCCAGAGCAGAGACCGCCCATGACCTCCCTGCTGCGCTCACGGAGTGTGCAAAGCCCAGGGTGCGCGGGAAGAGGAAGACCCTCGGCGACTGGAGCGCAGCTCCGCCGGAGCGCGCTCAGCTTCTGATACTAAGAGAACTTGCCCCTGCCGCTGTGCTTTGCTAGCTTGGGTTTATTTACCATTATTTTTACAACTCACACTCAGATCCTAGCTTTAGAGCCTCTGCCGTTTGTCGTTGAGACTCACAGCTTGTGGGAGGGGAGCCTGGCTGCACCTGGAGGGGCTCCGAGGAGGGGCTGCCTTGCGCTGAGCCGTGCTCACGGCGCTCTCCCCCGCCTCTGCTTTAATCAGCGCACACCCCTGCCAGTGGAAGTGGCGGGGGGAGGGGGGGGGGACAGAGGGGCTCCCTCAGGCATCGTACTGGGAACACTTGACACCGTGTCCGCAAAGCTCGAGGAGCCCCCGGAGCCCCACACCCCAGCTGGTTCCACTGTATGGAAAGCCTCAGGCTGCAGGGAGCTCACGACACCCTCAGGACCACAAATGCCACGGGGCGAAAGGCTGGGCCCCTCTTCGGAAGGCTGCTGAGGAAAGATAGCAGCAGGACCGGAGTGGACGCAAGGGGCTCTACTCCACAGAGGTGAGCAGAGCAGCCCCCCAGTTTGACAGAAATAAACGCCGGGTCTATTTCACCTAAACCAGCAATTGTGTCCACTTTTCCTGCAGCGAGGCCCAAAAAGGAGACAAAAAAAAAACACCAAGAAAGCACAAAATTATCTTTTGAACACAGGGAGCATGTTTGCATGTTGTACCTTTAAAACCCATAGGTAGCCCTGGCTTCTAGCCAGGTGTGTTGGTCGCAGGGAAGGACATGCAGGGGTGTCTGGAAGGACACGGAAACAGAGCCGCAGAGACGCAGGAGGTTTCTTGCTGTTTTCCTGGCCGGCCTGCCCCTGTTCACTAAAGCTCAAATTCTGTCCAAGGTAGGAAAAGAACTCACATTCCTCAGTTTTCTTTATAGATTTTTCTTCAATTCAGGAACTCTGTGTGAGATTCCAGTTGTCTCTAGCCAGCCAAGTAAAACAAATCCCACATAGCACCTGCTGTTACTTGTGACCCCTCCATGTCCCCTGCACCCTATGTCATGAGCACCTACTGGAATGATCCTTTTGAAACTCTCAGGGAGTCCACAACCAGCCCCAACACCAGTGTATCCTGGGCACTCCCTGGGATGGTTAATTTTATGTGTCACGTGAGCTGGGCCACAGTGCCAGATACTTGGCCCACTATTATTCTGCCTATTTCTGTGCAAGTGTTCTTTGGATGAGATTAACATTTGAATTCAGTGGACTTTGAGCAAAGCAGATTGCTCTCCTGAATGTGGGTGGGCCTCACCCAATCAGTTGAAGGTCTGAATAAAACAAACACGACATCGTCTGAGGAAGAAGGAATTCTGCCAGCAGATGGCCCCTGGACTTGTTCTGTTACATCAGCTCTTCCCTGGGGCCACCAACCGGCTGGCTGACCCTGCAGATTCTAGATTTGTGCCTCTATAATCATGTCAATCAAATCTCTAAAACTCCAACCCCCCACCCCCGTCTGCCAGTATCCAAGTGGTTCTGTTTCTCTGGAAAGTTTTTATAAAAATGGCATGCACATTTGTTGTAAAAGAGTTAAGACAGCACATGAAGGACGAAGGAAAACATCATATGTGTGTGTTAATTTTTGGTGAGCACTGTTTCAGACCACTCCGCGTGGGTATACGCTCTCGCTCACATACACGTAGACAACTTGTAAAAGGTCTCACTATGTACTGCTGTTCCAGAAGTTGTCTGTTGCATTGAACAACATACGAGCCCCTCGCCATGATACATATTACTTTTTACCAAATGGTTCTTGTATCACTATTTATTTGAGTTCCATTTTAAAGAACACATAGATTTCCTTTTATAATTTTTAACTATTAAAACCCAGTTCTGTGATGACCAACTTTTCACATATGCCTCTCACATGTGTGTGCTTATCTGCTTAGGGGAAATTCCCTGACGTGGACTGACGGTCACATCGCAAGTGTATACATTTTTTTATTTTGATGCTTGGTGCCAAGCTGCCCACATAAAAAACAAAAACAAATGTGATGGCGTCCACATCCACAAACAGTACAGAACGCCTAATTGCCCACATACTTTCTAACCCTGGATAACTACGATAAACCACGTAAAGCCCATAACTTGTTCCAATATTGCTGCGTGGTCGCCTCCCTGCCCACCACCATGCACCGCCCACCCTTGCTCCGGGCTGCATCGCCTCATACCCTGTTGACCATGCACGCCCGTTGACCATGCATCATACCCTGTTGACCATGCACGCCCCGTTCATCCACCCCAAATGTGACTGGTTGGTCCCCTTGGCCCGTCTTTGCTGTTCTCACCTCTTCAAGATCTGCTCCCCACTTCCAGGGCCCCCAGGTCAAGGAAGGCTCACAGGTTGTCTCCTTGTCTCAATGGCATGGGCGTGTTCTCTCCTGGGTCCTCCAACATGCTCTCTCTTCATTTCATAATATTTGGGTCCTGGGTTTACAGCCTCGTCCTGAAAACTCCCCAAGGGCAGAAACTTGTCTCATGGATCCAGATGCTCTGCAGCAGCTCCTCCCAGGGCCGGGGAACCAATAAACATTCAACAATTTGTCCTGATGGACGCCTGTCCCCAGCAGCCCATGCAGGCATTTGAGGGGTCCTCGGCAGGGTGAGCGGCATTTCTGGTGGGAAGAGATGGCGGGCTCGGGCTGGGGAGGGTACAACTAAGCACACTCTCGGGAGAGTGGAGCCCTGTTCTGACCTTCTTCCCTTTGCCACCACCACATAAATAACTCGCCAAATCCCCAGAGTCTGGGGTGGATGGATCCTCCGTGCAACCCGGAGATTTGGTTTGGGTTTGGTCTGGGGTATGCCCAGGGCTTCTGGAACCACCTGACCAATAGCACTGAGTCCGGGACGGCTTCCCAGGAGCGGGGCTTGCCAAGTCCCCCCCGGTGTAGCACCTACTCGATTTCCAGGCACCTTACTGAAAACCGCCAATGAAGATAAGCACTCCAGGGCAGAGGTAAATGCCTGCAGACATCTCTGCCCTTATTTAAGGGACAGGAAGAGAAAAACAATTAGTGAGTGAGGCAGAACACACTACCTCCTCACCAAAGGCATCACTCAAACTGCAGCCAGGAAGCGTTCAGCAATCAAGGCAAATCTAATAGAAAGGACCCTGGAAAGTGAATGCCAGGGTCAGAGGGGGCTGGAGGCTCCAGCGGTGGGGCGGGTGTCCCCTCCTGTGCAGCTGTGAGCCCAACGGCCAGCCCCTCCGTGCAGGCCGCTGTCTCCACCTGCTGACACTGTCGTCCTCTGCAGAGACGGGTTCAGGCTTCCAATGACCAATTTCGCCAAGTCCGGCCCAGTTCTGCGTGTGGCTGAGCTTCCATTTGACTTTGCAAATGCTGTCCCCTGGTGGGGATTTACAACAACACACAACCCATGGCACAATCTCTGAAACCTCAGACCGCGGTGCTTATTCTTGGAACCCGGTCCCCCCCTTTTACTGCACAGTTGAGGGAACTGAGGCCCAGAGAAGAAGAGCGACCGTCCCAGGCTCACACACTGAGTGGCCAATTGGGGACAAAAGCAGAGCACTTCATTGCTGCCTTGTGATCTATACCGCCCTTGGTCATGATGAACGAAAATGTTCTTCTGAGAAAACTGCACATTTCTTGGAAGAAAAACACTCTAGAAAAGGCTACCGCCTTTGTTTCGCTCAGTCTCAGAGGGAAGCCTTTGGGGTTTTTTGCTTTTGTTTTCTCTGTGCGTTTGTTTCTGGGCATAAGTACCTTCGGGTGCAAGTTCTGTATGTGAACGTCATGTGCTTTGGGCTGTGTTCATCGATATGCTCAGTTTTTCACAATGATAATCTCTCATCTTCACAAGAGCCATGAGCAGTTTTCAAAGACTAAGGCATAGCAAGCAAAACAGAAATCCGTATCACTGAAAACATTTAATTTGTGACCATCACCGTTCCTCAGTGTCTAAAGTTTGGGATTCGGCTAGCGTCATCTGAAGCAGGGGGAAAAAAGTCACTATCACGTTGACTCTTTTCTTTCACCTTTCTCCTTTACTTCCCATCCCACGTAAAGAAAAATGAAGACAAGGCCGATTCTGTTGCTGTGACTTATCTTTCCTCCTGCTCCATGGAAGCCCTGGGGGTGGAAGGAACTGTCTAGACTGGGGCCAGTGGGTTCCAGAGAAGGAAGGAGAGAGCTGGTTGGGTCTCTGTCCCTTTGCCCCAGGCTGGAGGGCTCCAGTCCCAGCTCTGGTTTCCCTTCCGCAGGTCAGCAGAATTCAGCCACCAGCTTCAAACCACACAGCAAAGGAAAAAAAAATCCCTGTCCTAAACCTTATCCCCAGATCTTGCTAGCATGTTTGATCCTATGCTCTCATTCTTGCTCTTCAGAATTTTCTCTTCCCACCCACTCCCCCCACGAAACCATACCTTGGCTTTCCCTTCAGGATTAACAAATCACTCAATAAATAAATGCAGAAGAGCAGAAAATCTAAATCCAGTTGATTTTGCTTCAGAAAACCAACAAAAACTCTTCCATACCCTTTGGAAATTGTAGGGCAAGGTCAGCTTGTAATAATACTGTTTCCCGTGTTTGATTAGCATTTTATAGTTTATAAAACACATTCACATGCAACCAGCCAAGACTCCTTTCCCTGTTTGTTCTGGAGAAGTCACGTCTACAGAGCCTTCTCGAGGTCCCATCCATAAGGTAGTGTCATCAGCCCCTTTTACAGGGTACCGGGGGCTAGGAGGTGGCCAAAGCCACGTCACACGTACGTGGGAGGCCTGAGATTCCAGCCAGCCCCATCTGCCCCTGCTTCCCTCTGCTCCCCCAGCTCGAGGCTGAGGTTCAGAGCACACTGGGAAGGATGTCAGCATTTCTGTTCCAAACGCTGGGAAATGACCATTCAGAGGAGCTAAAGCCCTCACCTTCAGACTCCCATTTGCATACTTGTTCCGTCCTTCAGGAGCAGCCTAGAGACTGAGCATCGTATAGGTGCTTGTATTGTTTGCAAGAAGTAAACTGAAGGTACTCTTTTGTGATCTGATTTTACTTGTTTGCTCCACATGTTGTGGACACATTTCCTGGTCATTAAATATTCTATAAAATTGTCTTCATGACTTTATATCATTTGTTTGTATTCGTATTGATAATATACCCCATTCCAAATGATTAGACAGTACGATTATTTTTTGAAGTGGCCTTTACAGCAAAGCCTTGTGAAGAACACCCCAGCAGTAAGATGTTTATGCACAGATCGTTTGCACAGGATAAAAGTTTACATGTGAAATGTGTGTTCTTGGAGGGTAAAATCAAAGGCCAAAAGGGTGAAAATTCAATATATTCGAATGCATTCATAATTCAGAGAATAGTCATATTGGTTGGAATAGGGAGAGACTTCTGTGAAAAACTCTCAAGAAAGCAAAATTAAAGGAAAAGTGTGATGCCAATGACTACACAAAAATAGAAAATGTCTTGGGGGTCCTGGGTAGCATTGCTTTTGGCTCAGTCATGATCTCCAGGTCCGGGGATGGAGCCCTGCGTTGGGCTCCCCATTCAGCCGGGACCCTGCTTCTCCCTCTCCCCACCCTCCCCCCTCCCACTTTCTCTCTCTCTCTAGCTCTCAAATAAATAAATAAAATCTTTAAAAAAAAAAAAGAAGAAAAAGAAGAAATTGGGATTTGGCCCAAGTCAAAAATGTGAGCAATAAATTGGGACAAGTTTTCCCAGCCATTCAGGTCAGGCTCAGGTCATGATCTCAGGGTCGTGAGATTGAGCCCCGTTTTGGGCTCCACGCTCAGCAGGGAGAGTCCACTTGAGATTCTCTCTCCCTCTGCCCCTCCCACTCATGCTCACTGTCTCTCTCTCTGTCTCAAATAAGTAAATAGATCTTTTTTAAAAAAAGAAATGAGGCAGGTAATATCAACAAATGAATAAAAATGATATAATTCCAGATATCCCTAAGTGCTGTAAAGATGCTTAAGAATGGCAATGTGACACCATGTTGGTTTGGGGACCAGGGATATCACTGGCTGGGAGATCTTTGTCTGTGGTCCTCAGCAGCGTTCTTATCGAGCTCACAATCCTTACAATTGGGATAATCTGTCGTGGCTGGAACAGGTAGAATTAATACCACAGTGAAAAGCTAAGAATGATATTGTGGTATGTATCTTTCTAGTGTTGTATCCATTAATGTAAAAACAGTTGCATGTCCATGAACACTAATATGTGGGACAAGATTCTATTCTATATATGGCTACATAAGTTAGTTTACTGAAGTATACTCCTACATTTAACAATTGCTCTATAAATTATTTAACAAATTTGCTTTGTATGAATAATCTGCTTTTGCTTTTGATTATTGTCTCCCTCACGATGTATGAAAGACTTTGTGTAGAATAGCCTTATAGGTAACTTTTGACTTAACGATCTTTTGTGAGAGGCAAAAAATCCTAGAGGAAGAATTGCTAGATCAAAGAAAATTCACAAGTTTAAGGCTGTTGGCATACAATGAGAAACTGAATTGGAGACAGTTTACAGCTGTTTGTTTGCATTGCCTCTGGGAATGAACCCGATTGCCCATTTCCCTTAGTGCCGTGAAAACATTGACCTTATTCTCAGTGTGATGGGGGTAAATGTTATATTTCATACTTTAGTTTCCTTGATTTTTGTTCAGGTGAAGTAACGTTTATTTATATGTTTATTTTTATGTCCACTTCTGAGAAATTTCTTTTTGAAATCTTTGCCTATTGTGTTTTTATATGGTTATTGATCTGGAAGAGCTCTTGACATGTTAAAGATAGTAACCCCTTGTTTTCAAATATTTTCCCCAGTTTGTCATTGCCCTTTAATTTCTATTCATGATGTTTCTCAACAACAAAGAAATTTTTTGTGCAGTTAATCTAACCTATTTTTATTGTGATCTCCACCATTGATGTCATTTGTAAAAAGAACTTTCCTGAGTAGGCTTTATTTTTACCTAATATTTTCATTATAACTTTACCTTCTATTTGAATATTATAAAAAAAAAAGACAGTACTCTTCTAATTTTGGCTGCTTTCAACCATTTATTATTTGCGATAATGTTTTGTTTTCCTTTATTTTCGATTTCTGAAATAATTATAATAAATTGTTAAAATTATATATATATATATTTATTTATTTATGATTTAGAGAGACTGAGTGCGTGAGCGGGATGGGCGAGAGAAGGGAGGGGCAGAGGGAGAAGGAGAGAGAGACTCTTAAGCAGGATCCACACCCAGCCCAGAGCCTGACAATGGGGCTCAATTCCATGACCCTGAGATCATGACCTGAGTGGAAGTCAAGAGTCAGATGTTTAACCAGCTGAGCCACCCAGACATCTCTGAAATTCTGTTTAAGTTATAGATTTCTTTGGAGTAGATTGAGACCTTTATATAATCTTCTTAGGCAAAATTTCCATTTATTCTGATCTTCTTTCACATCCCTCAGTGAATTTTTTTTTTTCATAAAAGCCCTACAGTTTTCTGTCAATGTGACTACAAGATGAGATTTTTTTTTTATGCTTCTGTGAATGGAATCATTATTCCATTATACTTTTCAATTACATATTCCTGACATATAGCGAGTATATTCTTTTTGTACATTTGTTTTTGTTTCTTTTACAACTTCCCCTTTTTTGAAATTTTTCATCAGACTCAATCAATTTTGTATTAATTATTTCTAGTTTTCTATGCCAATAATAACACCATCTACAAAAATGTAATTTTCCATTTATTAAACATTTTATATTATTCACTTTCCTTGTCTGATCACAAGGGACTGAAATCCCAAACCAGTGTTAAGTGATAATGACAACAGGAGATATTTGTTCCTAATTTCAATGGTAACCCTTCATGGTTCTTACCATCAGATTTGGAGCTGATTCAATTTAAGACAGGCCTCATTTATGTCATAATGGGAGTTTCCTTCCATTCCTACTTTATCAAGAGCTTTTAATCAAAACAAATGCTGAATTTTATTCAGTGTTCTGGGGGGTGAGGTGGTATACCTATCAGGTTAATTGTATTATTGTACATCTGTGACCTTCTAATCTGATCCATTCTATTAACCCAGTGAAGCATGTTTAAATGTTCCTATCTTGGGGCATCTTGGTGGCACAGTCCGTTAAGCATCTGACTCTTGGTTTTGGCTCAGGTCATGATCTCAGGGTTGTGCGATCAAGCTCCACATCAGGCTCCATGCTCAGCGTGGAGTCTGCTTAAGATTCTCTCTCCCCCTCTCTCTCAAGTAAATAGATAAATCTTTTTTAAAAAATGCTCCTATCTTCATAAAATAGAACCTACTCTATCATGGTTTCTTTTTTTTTTTAATGAACTCTGAATTCTATGTGATAATATTTTATTTAGGATATTCCTACATTGTACATTGCTTTTTTTTTTTTTTACATATTTCAATCTTTGATCCATTTGGAATTTGGTGTAAGATATGTAGTAGAAGAAAATTTTGTGTTTCTTTTTTTATAAAAATGTTTAGTCAACTGTCCAAATACCAGGTACTGAATAATTCAAACTTTTGAAATGCCAAATTTTCATGGAATAAGGATATGATTGTCTTAGTCAGTTTGGGCTACCATAATAAAATACTATGCCTTGGGGGCTGAGAAAACAGAGATTTATTTTCTCACAGTTCCGGAGAGCAGATATCTAGGATGGAAGTGCCAACATGTTTGGGTTCTGGTGAGAGCCCTCTTTCTGGCACGTAGATGGCCACCTTCTCACTATGTCCTCACGTGGGCAAGAGATCTCTCCTCCACTTCTTACAAGGCCACACTTCTCTTAGATTAGGGCTCCACCCTTATGACCTCATTTAACCCTAATTCCTATCTCCAGATAGCCAGTCACAATGGGGACTAGGGCTTCAACATAGGAATTTTTTTAGAAGATTTTATTTATTTATTTGAGAGAGAGAATGAGAGAGAGAGAGCACGAGAGGGAAGAGGGTCGGAGGGAGAAGCAGACTCCCTGCTGAGCAGGGAGCCCGACACGGGACTCCATCCTGGGACTCCAGGATCATGACCTGAGCCGAAGGCACTCGCTTAACCGACTGAGCCACCCAGGCACCCTCAACATAGGAATTTTGATGGGACATAATTCAGTCCATAGCGATGAGGTGATAATACAATATTTCAATCCAAGACATGGAGAACTGAGTTAACCAGACTCCTCAGTTCGTGACACATTGTCATCGGTCTGTGCATGGTGACTCTGATCTTCATCTTTTCTTAATTTGGTGCCATTTCCCCAGTCCTAAAGACACACGAGCTAATGTGTTTGACTAATTTCTCTGATGTGTATTCTTTTTTAATACAAATATCTCTTACTATCATTATTTAACATTGGTTTGGAATTTCAGCCCCTGTGATTAGACAAGGAAAATGAGTAAGAGATAAAATATTTAAGAGATGGAAACATTACCAGTTTTGCATACATTATTGTCTACATGTTTGTTGTGTATCAAAGATATGTAAACATGTATGTATCAAAGACACTACACATCTCTGATATGTGTGTATGTTTATAAAAGACACCTCATATCCTTATAAAATGTTAGATTAATTACATATAAATGTGCTTCTAATTAATTTACATAAATGGTATTAGCTTATAGATCTACTGTGTTCCTTATTTTTAAAATCAACATCAGTTATCAAGAGCTTTCCATTTCAATAAATCTAAAAAGTTACTATAGGAGACATAAGAAGTAAGTTTGAACAAATAGCATCATAATGTTTATTGTCATCTAAAAAAAAAAAAGGTGAAGGAAAACGAAAATAAAGGAGAAGTACATCCATATTAACTTGGAATGGAAATTAACCACATAGAGTTATTTAAATTTAAATAAAATGAAATTTTAAATTCCCAAAACATTAAATTTTAAATGCAGTTCCTCAGTCACACTAGGCGCATATCAAGTGCTCACTAACCACTGGACAGCTCAGAGCTAAGACATTCCCTGATGGCAAAGCATTCTACTGGAGAATTAGGGAGCCCTCTACCTAGACAGTATCAGTGCCGCGGACCTGGGGAGGGGGATGGTGGTCAGAACAAGGGATTCGTTTTCAGACATACAATGTCTTCTGAATATCATTTTCAATTCAGAAAAAAACAGAGAATTTCTGGTTTTGCTTTGTGTCTTTAGAGTATATTGGCTGAGTTCCCGTGTATGCCTGTATTGATTCATTCACTCATGACAAATATTTGTGTTCCTGCTAATCTGAGGTCTTTTTCTGAGCACCTGGACCAGGTAGTGAACTAGTCCGGAAAAGAAAGGCCTCTCTGTTTGATGCCTATATTCTCCTGAGAGGAAACAGGCAGCAGACAGACCGATGACAGAGTAATTTTAGATAGCGATTAAATGCGATGAAAGTTAATGAAGGGTCAGCAGATGCAGACTCAATGTATAGGATGAGGGGATCTCTCCCAGTCTGGGGCAGGAAGGGAGCTTCTCCCTGCAGTGATATTTCCAATGAAACATGAGTGGTGATGAGGTGTCAACAGGTGTGGGGCTACAGGGGACTTCTCTGCGCAGAGGGACTGGAAAGTGTGAAGGGCTCCGAGAGATAAGAAGTGCTAGCTGTTGGGGGATCCACAACGTCCAGAGGGGCTCGAACCCCGTGAGAACAGAGGAGACAGGCAGCCAGCCACACTGGGTCTTGGAAGCCGGGAGGAAGAGTATGGATCAAGTTCTTATTCAGTGGATAAAATTCCTATATGAATTTTATAAAGTTTCATATAGAACCCCTTCAGTTTGGATTAATCATCTTGAGGTTTATACTGAAAAAGAAGTGCTTTAACATAAAAATAACATGACTTTGAAAGCTAGGAGAGACCATTCTGACCTAGATAAGAAATCCAGAGTGAACAAAGAACAGTGGGCATAGTTGATCACATACTTTTCTTAACTATGAAAATACTTATACACGGTTGAGTGTATCATGATAACATCTTAGACTAAAAGACATCTTGACCTTTCCTCTCATAAGAGCCTATATCGCCATGGAAATGGTCTCAGCTCCCGTGACCAGAAAACACGTGGGAGATGTCATTCATTCAGAGGCTATTTATTCTCTTGTGCCAGGCAGTCCTTGAAGGGAGTGATGCCCACCCGAGGTCTTGCTCTCGTGGGATTCTCCACGCAAAGGTTACCAGTGAAAGCTGGCCCTGATGAAGAAATATGGCAAGTCTCACAGAACGCCCCTGGGAAGGGATTCTACTTTAGGCTGGGTGGTTGAAAAAAGCCCTTCTGAGCCCACAGCATTTCCTGGAGACCAGAAGGAGGAAGGAACCTAGCTGAGCAAACACATGAGGGAGACGGAACAGCGGGGCAAAGTGTCAGACCGTGAATGGGCTCAAGGGCTCCAGGACGCAGAGGAAGGCACGCGTCCTTACGACCAAACAGGTGTCGAGGAGTGTCTTAAGAGAGATGCCATCCTGGCAGCAGTGAAAAGTGAAGAATATTGTTTGTTCTCGGTAGATCGCAGTTTCTCAAACTTGAACTGTGAGCGTTTTGAGCCAGATGATTCTTTGTTGGTGGAAGGGAATGTCGTGTGCATTTTGGGATGTTTTGCCTCTACGCTCCAGATTCCAGTAGCACCCCTCTAGTTATGACAACTCCAAATTATCTCTAAATAGTTCCAAATGGCCCTTGGGGACCAAGCCGCCCCTGGTTGAGAATCGCTGTACTGGAGTGTTTTCTTCTTTCCCTTCAAGGTCACGGTATTCGTCTACACGGGTCTGTGATCCCAGTGGGGGGTGCCAATGTTAACAGAACTTTTGCCCCATGGCCAACGGTTGACTTTATTTCTCCTTCTTTACTTACCCGCAGCTGGGGGACAATTGTAGCACATGCTTGGACGAGCCAATGAATTTGGGCTGGTAATCTTCCATTTTAAGAGAAACTATAAAACTGACCCATACCAAGAATCTTCTGATGTGGCCTGAGTCAGAGACCCTGGTGCGCACATCCAGGAGGCCTGGGCAGCTTCTCTTTCTTGGCAGCACCCTTAGAAACCTTGCATCAGCTAACACACAACTACAGGAACAGCCAGAGGAGCCAGGGTGAGGGCCCTCTCTGGCTGTTCTTCTTACTGTGGCAAGTGTTCGTGTGGTAGAAACCAACAATATTTCATTTCATTGACACAGGATCGGTGTGATGTTAATTTTTTGTGTCAACTTGGCTAGATCACCAGGTGCCCAGACATTCGGTCCAACATTATTCTGGGTGTGCCTGTGAGGGGGTTTCTAGCTGAGTAAAGGAGAGCGCCCTCCTCGACGAGGGTGGGCCCCATTCAATCACTTGAAGACCTGAATAGAACAAAAAGGCTCTCCCACAAGTAGAGAAAAGCTCTCTTCCTGACTGTCCCCGAGCTCGGCCGTCAGCCACACCTGCCTTCAGACCCAGACTCGAGGTGGAACTTCTACCAGAAGCGTCGTGCTTCTCAAACCTTCTGCCCTGGACTGGAATTACACTACTTTTTCTCCTGCGCCTCCAGCTTACCAACCGCAGGTCTTGGGACTTTTCAGCCTCCATAATCTTTTTATTATATGTATCTATACCATAAACACATATATACACATAGATAATAAGTCTATTATTATATATAACATATTAAGTAAGCATAATATAGAATATTCATATATAAAATATAGTATAATATTTATTTTATATTGTTATATAAATATTGTAATATTTGGTATGTTATAAATATTATATATTATAATATATTATTATGTAATTATCTATTATATATGTAATGTATATATAATAGATTATGGAAGTTGAGCGGCCCTAGGATCGTTAGTTGTCAAGCTGGAGACCCACGAGACAAGATAGTTATTATATATATTATGTAATTAATAATAATATATAGTAACTATCTTATATATTGATATATATAATAAAGGGATTTACCATAAGTAATTGGCTACCGCTTCGGTTTCTCTGGAGAACTAGAGGTAGATAGGACTGGAACTTAGGCTTTCAAACCCACAAAGAGCAAGGTAAGGGACAGACCAGACCACGTTTGTGGCAGAATAGTATCTCTGAAATGTTGACCCCTATGTCCCTGCCCTGCGAATAGTCACTCCATCTTTATGTTTCGCTCCCAACTGTTTCTAGGCAAGAGCTGGATTATTCTCTCCTTATTATTTCCGAACAAGAACGTGACCACGGAAAGAAAGAGGTAAAAGTAGCTGCTGTCTGGCTGTGATATCAAAAACACAGGTCGTGGGAGACCAGAGAAAGAATGAAGGACGAGACAAAGGCCTCAGGAAAAGCAGGGTCATACAGGAAAGGCAACTCTCTGTCGTCTGCGCACACCCTCTACACGCCCGAGCACATGGGAGCGAGCCAGGAGGCAGGAGGAGGCAGGAGGAGGCAGTAGGGCCTGGGACAAGGGACACACTAATTATAGAAATGGGGTCACTTTACAAATTGCCACAGTGTGCATCCCGAGGCAATGCCCATTGCCTTTGCAAAAAGTGTCCCTCTGATGGCAGCCAACCCTTGGTTCTTTGGTTATCAAGCAAGTAGGATGCCCTTCTACACCTGGCCCTTCAAAACCCCTAGCAGCTTCCCAGGACACTTACGGGTCTACCAAAGCCCATGACTCTGGCCCCCCATTCAGTGAGGTTTGGGCTGGCTACACAACCCAACCCAGGCAAGAAGGAGGAGGCAACACTCCTTCTAGACGTCATGACGGCTACTCGTAGCCTGCTGTCTGGGCTTTATGGAGACTACAAGCCCAGCTTGGAATAACCTCCTGCCTCTTGTCAGCATTTTGCTAGGACCCTGGAAGCTACTCCCTTGCCCTCCCCCGCTCCGTGGCTGACTGCCTCCATCACTCCCCGGCTAAGCTGCTGTGACTCCAGGCTGCTCCGGTGACAAGGTGGTTGCTTCTCTTCTCAACCCGATCTTCTGTGTGTCGGTCCTATGGAATCTCCCTACAGTTTCTGGCACATGGATGACAGTTTCCCCTTTTAAGTACTTAGATCGATTTTTCCCCTCCTATTTTCATATTTCTTTGGGCATTTCAATGGAAATTTGGAAGGGAGAGCTTTTACCCAGACGGACAAAGTTACCTCTCTTGAAATTCTATGCATTATCTTTCCCCAGTGTCATCTTAACTTCACGGCTAGTAAAAAAGGTTTTGAAGTTTCTGGAATTCCAATGATGGTACAAACCTTTCCTCATCTACGGTCATTTTAAGAGGAATGTGTGAGAAGAATATATATGTATGCATATATGGCCTCAGATCGCCATGTTTTTACCAGACCAATAGATTTTTTTTTTTTTTAATTCCAGCTCCAAGTTTACAAAGTACAAAATCTCTGTTCTGGGATTATTTCTGCTGTTTTAGGCAGAGCTCATAGATGCTCTCTGGAGGATTTTGACCTTAACAGAAAAAGAAAGAAAGAAAGAAAGAAAGAAAGAAAGAAAGAAAGAAAGAAAGAAAGAAAGAAAGAAAGAAAGAAAGAAAGAAAGAAAGAAAGAAAGAAAGAAAGAAAGAAAGAAAGAAAGAAAGAAAGAGAGAAAGAGAGAGAGAGAAAGATCCTCTGGTGTTATGCGGATGCATACAACTGCCTTCTTAATTTTCTCCAGCGCTGAGTAGACAGCAAACCAGCATTTTTTCTCCCTCTGAATCCCCTTCAGTTCTTTAATTTTCTTTATTGGCAGTTTACATGAAAGAAAATGTAGAGAGTTAAGAATGCACTTTAGGATCTTTTACTCTGCCAAATTCGCTTGCAAATGTTGCTCCCGCTGGAGGATAAAATGGAACACTCTTGACATTGCCAATATCCCCGACTGTAAGATCACTTAAGATACTACTTCCCGCCTCAGCAATCCCTGAAAGTTGTTCTCCTCTGTGATTTGATGCAGACCATTGCCAATTTGCTCTCTCTTTTTTTCACTTTTCACATATATCCATGCAATCTACAAATGCCAGTGTGCAAATCATCCAGGATTATTCGCATCCTAAAATAAAATTCCTCCCCCACCCCTCTCTCCATGAGATTGTAAAGCTGAGCGCAAAGTTTAGGAGGAACAGGAAAAAACCCACACCCAGACAGATTGTTTTCATTTGTCTCCAATGGCTCTGTGGTCTCAGTAGTGACTTCGTAGCGTGCCCTGCCAAGCACACCAGCCACCCTGATTAAACGGTGAGACAAGCGAGCTGACCCTGAGCAGGACATTTGGAGGAACACTTGGAAATGTTGGCATGAGTGGCTGAGATGCCACGGGGGCCTGATCCTGAGTTCAGTTGTCGGGGCCTGTGTTCTTTCCTACACCCTGACAGGAAGAGGCCCCAAAGGAGACTCAAAGAGACTCTTAGCGGGCTTGAGGGGTTGGGGAATTGGGAACCTAAATAGGGCTGACTGCCATTATGAGGGTGTGGGGGATGGGGACACTGGGCAGGACCTCAGGCCCACCTCTGAGTATCTCAGAATCTGGGGCAGACCCCAGAGGCCCAAACCTGGAAGAGCTCACAGGCAAGAGCAAGAGGTCAGAGGTTATGACCCTCTGTCCCCCAGTACCCCCACCCAGTCCTAGGTGGGCTCAGCCACAGACCTGACTGAGCAAAAAACATGAGCCTTGGCTGCCTTCCCGTGGACTCGTTTTCTTTCCTCAGTCCGACAGTTTCCAAACTTCATCACTTTGGACTTATTTTAGGGGAAGTTAGCTATTGTTGAGAGCTGACCTCAATCAGGTGCTGCGCAAATTGCTTCCATTCATGATCTCATTGGATGCTCACAAAGCCCGCACCCCCAGGAACTCTCATGATTCCCGTTTGACAAATCGGGCCCGTGGGAGGCAGGTCTGCAGGGCTGAGGGCCACCCCGGGGAGGAGAGAACATGGAATCGGCTCTTCACCCCGAAGCCTCCTGGCTTCTCGACGTGGCCCTCAGACGCCGCTTTAAAGGCACCTTAATTGGTTTTCTCTCCTACTAACCTTTTACGCTTTCAGGATTTCAACGCCTTTTTATCTCTCACTTTTACAGTCATTTAAAATTTGTGTCTAATTTGTTCCTTAAATACTTAATGTCTTATTATTTACCCTTGAATTATTTAACACGGACACGAGTTTCCTGTCCTTTAATGTCTGAGCTTTGATTGCCAGTAGCAAGCATTTTTCCTGGCACACGGAAAGATCCAAATTAACAGGTTTTTGAATCATGAGTGACCTTCCAGCTTTCATTGTTTTGATTTGTTAATCTGCTTTATAAATGGCCTTTTAATTATTTATCTTCTTTTCATTCTTATTAATCGCCCTTTTTGTGGTTGAACTTGACTTACTAGATCACAGCAAGGTCTGAGCTAATGTGTTGATCTATTATGATTATTTTAATGTTCCTATTGATTGTTAATAAGTTTAAAATTTTTTCACCTTACCTTTCCAAGTGCAGATGGATATTTATTTTGCTCCCTTTAATCTCCCTGTACTGAATCCCTAAATTCTTGGATTTCTGGTTTTCTTAAACTTTCAGCTTCTTTCTTTTTCCAGGTTATCATACTTATATCTCATCTTTTTATTTATTCATCTTTCACTGAGATTTTTATTGTTTCACTCTGACTATGGCCTTAAAGCTTATCATTTTAGAGAGAGTGGAAGATGGACTATAAGACCTCTTTTTGCTCTTTTTTGTAGATTGTCTCAGTCCCCTGAATTCCAGTGGTGGAAAGAAAGAAAGAGAAGGAAGGAAGAGAAGTTTTAAGAGCAAAAGAATAACTAGACAACAAATATATGCATAATATATACATATCAGAATGATTATTAAACGCATTAACTTTCAGACTAGACTCCGGCACCATGCTGCCCTGGGGGGCGGGGGGTACTGACAGCCACTCACAGACATGGAATCTGACTGTTTGCTACATGCATGTGCATTCTTAAACAATATATGATTAAGATTTGCCGCTTTAGAAACAACTCTTTGTAAATAGCTTTATAGTCTATGCATTGGTTTATGATGACCTTTAACCGACCGAGACGAAGCGTCATCCTTGCTCCCGTCCACAGCTGAGTTTATCCACGTTTCTTGCTGTATCCTGTTTCCCATCGTGCACATACTCCACAATGTATTTGTCCAGTCTGTTGGTAAAGTATACATGGATTTTCCTCAGTTATTGTTTTTTTGGTTTTTTTGTGAGTTTTTTTTTTTTTTTTTTTTTTTGCTAAGCTATGAACATGCTGATTCTTGTGTCCTGATGCCCATTTCCAAGAGCGTCTGATTGTCTAATTGAACAACTAGAAAAGGAAACAGAATGCCAAATTGTATTCAAAGTGTGTCTCACCAATTTACACTTCGCCCAGCACAGTTATGAGTTCTTATTTTTCCATTGCCTTGTCAACATTTGATCTCACACATTTAAGTATGTTTGCCAACATGATGGGGGGGAAAGGAGATAGCGGAGTTCTGCTTTGCTTTTTCCGATTCACAAATAATATCACACAACTTTTCACGTGATTTGTTGTTCATTCATTTCTTCTTCTATGCGATGCCTCTTCAAGAATTTTGCCTATTTTTTCTGTCGAGCCATTTTCTTTTTCTGATGCATCAGTTAAAATCATTTATATATTCAGGATATTATACATTGTCTCATTTTACTTAATGGGCCTTTTGTTAAATATACATTCTTAATTTAACGCAGTGAAATGTATCAGTCTTGTTCTCTGGAGTATATTGTATGTGTCTTGCTTAACTATCCGCTCCCCCCATATGCCAAAGTCATGAGCACGTTTTCCTATATGTTCCTCTAAAAGTTTTATAGCCTTGTCTTCCACGTCTAAGGCTTCATCTATGAAATATCTAACTTTTGTCCTTGCTCACCCTCTCTATTATATGTTTTATTTCTACTACATTAATCTCTCTTCTTATCTGGTATAAACACTGATAATGCTAACCATATCTAGGTAAAAATGGGCATATGTATAAATAGAAATTTTTTTTTCAAATTTCACCATAGTCATTTGTTAGAGGACATAAAGGGGCATGTCTTAACACACATACAAGTGTAGGGGGTACACCTTCCAATTCTTCAGAACTCAGAGAACTATCAAAACCTATCCAAGCTTTTGACGGTCAGGACCACATTTTAAAAATGCAACTCTAGCTGAAGTAGGTGAGATTATGGAATTCTGAATGATGTCATTGACCATAGGAATTCGAGAAGAGGGGTTAGCTAGGTGTTATAGGGTGTGAGGGATGCCACAGGACGGGTTTAGGGTCAGTGTTCAGTTTTGGTCTTAGTAGAGTACATGGTTAGTGACTAGTAACTGAGATAGGCAGACTGAGTGTTTATGTCACCTCCAAAGTCCATATATTGAAACCTAATCCCCAGTGGGATGGTGTTTGGAAGTGGGGCCTTTGGAGGTGGCTAGGCCGTGAGGCCAAATGGGCTTTGTGCCTTGTCACAGAGACCCCAGAGAGCTCCCTTGCCCCCTCTGTCCTGGGAGGACAAAGTGAGAAGTCAGACATCTAGCTCATCGGAAGCCAAATCCACCAACACTCTGATTTTGGACTTCCCAGCCTTCAGAGTGTGGGAAATAAATTTCCGATGTTTATAAACCACTCAGTCTATAGTAGTTCAGAAGGGACTAACACATGGATGTATGGAAATAAAGACAGGCTCGGTGGCTGAGCCGGGGCGGTGGCGGGCGGTGGGGGGGGGGTGGGGGGGGGGGTTGGGCCATTCAGGATCCCAGTAGGAAAAGAGAACACACGAACTGGCTAATTTGGTGAATCCAGGGAGAGCTGTGTATGGTGAAGGCCACCTTACAGGAGCTGTAACTTTGGTGAAGGGATGTGGCCAACCCACTGGGACCCACAGATGCATCTAGGGAAGTCAATTTCCAACCTCACTTTTTTCCCCACCTTCCTGTCTCTTGCTAATGCTCCCCATTTGCCAAACTCTGTTGGAAGCCCAAAAGACAGGCACCTTTGATGTAGACTAAGCTAAGTCTCCTTGGACACAGAGCAAAGAGCTGGAAGTTAGGCAGTGCCCTAGAAGAACCAGACAGATGCTATGCAGCACTAGAGGCTAAAGGCACTGGAAGGAAACACAATGGAAACATAATGAAACAGTCCGGGGAGATTGTTTAAAGCCATGGGATGAGCTCTTCCTGAGGGCTGGTTATACTCCTCCTGAGGGCTGGTTATACTCCTCCTGAGGGCTGGTTATACTCCTCTCGGCACTTTTGTGTATGTTTGAAATTTTGAGGACTGAAGAAGGAAAGAGAAGAGAAAAAGGAGGAGGGAGCTGGAATTCTAGCAGGTACCATTAAAAGTTAAGCCCCACGCCTACATTAAACTCAATATGTGCTTTGCCTTCTTGTTGCGGGAAGCTCGCTATTAGAGCACAATGAGAGAAGTGTAATAGCTGTGAGAGAAGACAAGCAGCCTCAGGAAAAGGTGTGGGGAAGCCGAGAGACAACGGAAGCTGCCCATTAGACTGCTGGGGAGCAGACGGGGAGGAGACGCCCCGCAGAGGCGAGGGCGACCAGCAGCCTGGCTGAGCAGCACGCCACTCGCAGACCTGGTCCGTAGGAAGCAGAGTGACTGCTAGGACCCCGGGACTGGAGAAGAACTTACAGCCCCAGACGATGCCGCCCAGCACTCCCAGGTAAGAGGTCCTGTGAGGCTGGAGTGACAGACCCTCTGGTAAGACTCCCGGTGTTGTCTCCCTCCAAGCCCCTCACACCCCAGGATCCTGCACTCTCTCATTATTTGCGTCTGGCTTTGAACTTTCAAAAGCTTTGCTCTCTCCTTAAGAAACAGGGTGCAGAAGCCAGGGTTGGCTCAACATCAGTTAGGAGTTGGATGGCATTGCGATCGTGTGCTCTCCGGGTTAACGTGGGTCCCTGAGATCCAGGTCAGACTCACACGTGGTTCAGGCTCTGTCCGTCCGGCCGCATGTCAATATCTACAGCTTGTTCGTCCCGTAGCGGTGACGGTGCCCGCAGAACGTGGCGTCGGACAAAATTGGTCATAGGTTCCAAATGCTGACTAACCACTGGCAGATTCTTTAATCACCTCGGAAAACAAAGAGCATCATAAATACGTATCTCCTCTCTAGGGCTGTTGAGGAGATTAAATGCACACAAAGATGCACGATATAGTTAAGACCTCAGTGAATATTAGCTATGATTCTATTTGCTAATATCTTTCATACCAACCACCCAAGTACTGTGCTGGGCATTGAACCCCCGTTTTTGTTAGTCTTCACAACAGCTACCGAATTACGCCAAATCCAATTAACATTCAGGGGACGAGATTCAATTTGTGAACTAATCTCTTCAATGATCATCCAGTTAGTAAATGCAGGGACCGTCGTTTAAATCTGGGTCTATTTGGTTCAGAAACGCTGGGGAATTTTAACGTCCTGAGGCTGACTTGTGTTTCAGACCATCTTGCTTCTGAAAGAAGCGGTGCCTAGACAGGGACTAATTGATTAGATATTAAGTTCAATTTCTGTCCGCATATTGGCTTTGCTGCGTGGTCCTTTAATAAAGACACTTTTTTTAAAGTGAAAGTGGGAAATTGGGTGGTGGAGGGAACAAATCTCATGGATTAATACACGAGCCCAGTGAATCTAAACTTCTTTAAAATACATTTTTATGAGAAAATTGGGTTCAAATATTCAAGTGACCAAAGGTGGAGAATAAGATGCTCAAGGACCTATACCCCTATACCCAGATTTGATACATGTCAACAATTTTCCGTGTTTTTCCCCACACTTTTTTAAGAGGCAAGTATTTCTGATGGAGTTGAAGCCCTAATCCCGTCGTCCATCCTACTGTTCTACCCCAGTGGGAACAACCCCATCCCGAAGTTAGTACAGATCCTCGTTACCCAGGCTTCTCCTCGCAGAAACAGACAATACATAATATTGCTTCCTTGCTTTTAGATTTCGTATAAACTCTACCATATTGTACATACTCCGTAGCTTGCCTTCGTTTGCTCAACATGCTTTTGTCGTTCATATATGTTCTTATACGTATTCTAATGTATTCCTTTTTATTTTTATCATAATATTCACATGAAACCATAGTATATTCAGACATCGTGCTACAAATTAATTTATCCATTCTATCATTGCGGCCCATTGGGGCTGTTTCCAATTTTTGCTGTTAAGAACACTCGAAGCGAACCCTTGGGCACATTCTCCTTGAATATAGGTCTCCAAGTGCGGGATCCTAGAGTGTTGCCAACTCCGGGCTAACTGAGCCTTTCCTGGATATTGCAACTCCATTCTGATTTTCACCCTCACAAAGAGAATTGGTGACCTATGTTTCCATGCACCTTTTCAATGATTTTCTTAATTTGTTTTCCTCTTTTTCT